>NW_011500075.1:124692-125844 GCF_000495115.2 Populus euphratica
TGACACGCTGAATTCCTTGCAATATGCAAGGCAATTTGCCTATCACAATACAAAAGAATATTCTCTTGCTTGTGCCCGAGTTCCTCCATAAGTTTCTTCATCCATATTGCTTCTTTACAAGCTTGTGTAGCTGCCATGTACTCAGCTTCTGTTGTGGACAACACGACAACAGTCTGAAGTCTCCTCCTACAATTATAAACACATAGTCTATAGTAAACTTTCTTTTCTCAAGGTCACCAGCAAAATCTGAATTAAAATAACCTCTGATAGTAAATTCTAATCCTCCATAATATAATACAGCATCTGAGGTACCCTTGATGTATCTCAAGATCCTCTTAATAGTATTTCAATGCTCTCTACAATGCTCTCTACCAGGATTTGCCATGTATCGACTAACTGCTCTCACTACTTGTGCAATGTCTGGTCTTGTACATATCATGGCAAACATTAAACTTCCCACTGCTGATGCATACGGTACTCGAGACATCTCCATCCTCTCTGCTTCATTGCTAGGAGACATACTTGAGGATAATTTGAAGTTAATAGGAAGTGGGGTGGAAATTGGCTTACAATCTTGCATGTTGAAGCGTCGCAAGATCTTCTTCAAATAATTCTTTTGAGAAAGCCAAATCTTCCTCTTATTTCTATCTTGGTAAATTTGCATCCCTAGAATCTTATTTGCTGGTCCCAAATCCTTCAAACCAAACTTCCTAGCCAACTATGCCTTCAATTCTTGGACTCGATCTTTGTTGGGGCCTTTCACCAACATATCATCCACGTACAACAATAAAATGATGAAAACATCATTTTCCTCAAACCTCTTGTAATACGTACAATGGTCTGAATTGAGTCTGTTGTACCCAAGACTAATTATAAAGGAATCAAATCTTTTGTACCAATACCTCGGCGTCTGTTTGAGATCGTATAAAGATTTGTTCAACCTACAAACCAAGTTCTCCTTGCTTATTTCAGCAAAACCCTCTGGTTGGAGCATACAAATTTCTTCTTCAAGTTCTCCATGAAGAAATGCAGTTTTCACATCTAACTGCTCTAAGTGAAGATCAAATTTAGCACGCATTGCCAAGACTACCTTGATTGTAGTAAGTCATACTACCGAAGAAAATATCTCATTGAAGTTTATTCCTTCTTTCT
>NW_011500075.1:125944-158772 GCF_000495115.2 Populus euphratica
AGAGTTTCAAACTCTATTTATTCTTGCTCTTCATGCTCTAGTATAACTTTAGAAGAAGTATGATTCTGAGTATTTTTCACATGGACTGCTTAGTCTCCTTTAGAATGCTATTACGTTCTTCCATTTGCATTTTGCCTTCTGCAAATATGACATCTCTACTGATGACTACCTTGTAGGTAGTGGGATCTCACAAGCGATACCCCTTCACTCCATCAGCATATCCCAAGAATACATATTTTCTGAATTTTGAATCCAGCTTGCTAACTTCTTGTGTATTGTACATCACGTACACATGACTTCCAAATATATACAATCAAGAATAATCAACTGGTTTTCTAGTCCATATCTCCATTGGTGTCTTCAGCTCAATCGAGAACAATCTCTAAAGCATGATTATCGCCTATGAACACTTTGCCTCTAGATATAGGTTTATATGTATGGAACCAATCTCGATTAGGAGTCATATGTCATGTTGCTCCTGAATCCATTAGCTAGACCTCCGTGAACTCCTCTCTATCTATAGAGATTGTCGCTGCTTCACTATATAAAACCTCTCCATCTTCTGAGGTGCTCGCAACACATCCTTGAGATTTTGATAACTCTGGAGTATTCTCTATACCCTTTTTAAACTAACAATCCTTTTTGCAGTGCCTCTTTTTGCCACAGTTGTAGCATTTCACAGTCTTCTTACTTCTTGATTTGGACCTCCCCTGCCTTTGACTCCTACTGGAGCCACGCTCCGTTGATCTTCCTCTTGACACCAACAACGCCTCTGCTTGGTTTAAACTATTTTTATCTCCTTTGTTTTTGCGCCTATTTTCTTCTTTTAAGATAGTGGCTGCAACATCATCAAAGACTAGATAGTATGAGAAGATATTATTTGTCAAGTTGATAATGAGTTGATCATACGAATCAGGAAGACTTTGAAGTAGAAGCTCTATAAGTTCATTTTCCTCTATTTGCTGACCCAATATAGTAAGTTGTGAAAATAAAATTCTTATTGCGTTGATGTGGTCCGTCACCGACGTGGTTTCTGCCATTCGAAGGGTATAAAGTCTCCATTTTAAAAAAATCTTATTATGCAAAGACTTGGACTTGTATAGCTTTGTTAAAGTCTCTCATATCTCCTTAGTTGTTTTCTTCTCTGCCACACTTGATAATACTTCATCGGCTAATGCTAAATGTATGTTAGCAATAGCATTGGCATCCATCTCATTCCATTTTGCATTATCAGTAATCTTTGTGGGTCGATCCCCAATTGCTGCCAAGCAATTGTCTTTCCTTAAGATTACCTTGATTCTTATTTTCCACAGTGAGAAATTGCTCTCATTAAATCTCTTAATCTCATACTTTATTGTCATTGTATTCACCGAGATCTATTTAGTTATCACTATTTCACAGATCTGTAACGTATACAGAAATAGTATTGTGTGAATAATACTTCACTAAGTAAGTTTCTAGGAAAGATTGGAGGGGTCACAAACGGTCTCGCTTAAAACCCAATCTCCTTAGACAAAACTTCCTAAACTATATTTAATTACCGCACTGACTTTCTATATACTCCAACAGCAATATATGTGAACAGTACCGTATAGATGAATAATGTCGTATAGGTGAATAGTACTATAGATGTGAATAGTAATCGTATACACGAATAATTTTTATGTATTAACAATACCAACCATAATGCTTTGATATCACTGTTAGGATCTTGGCATGCAAACCCGACAAGATAAAAGGTAAGGGACAGAATAAAATAAGAAATGAGACATACAAGAATTTACGTGATTCACCCAATTGGGCTACGTCCACAGGCAAGTATAGAAGGATTTTACTGAGTAATGTAGGAATACAACTTCTCTCTAATAATAGAAGAATAACTGAAATCTCTTTATTACTAGGAGAAAACATCTAACTTATTATCTTACAAATACCTCATAATTTTACGGGATTACTCTCTCTTCACCCTCTCTTCTTTCTCTCTACTTGCTCTCAAGTTTCTCTCTTGTGGTGTGTCTATAATACTTGGATGCATTGTCTATTTATAGATAAACATTCATGCAAAAGACAAGGGATTAGGCAAATAGTATTGTCTATTTATAGGTAAGCATCCATGCAAAAGACAAGGGATTAGGCAAATAGCACCAATTTAGTGCCTATAACCTTCTCCCACCATTATTGACTTAGATGGTTGGCTTCACAATATATACTGTTTTCACCCATTCTACAACTTCTCACCAGCCATTGCTTGAAATTGACTCTTCGGAGCCTCCTCCCCATACAAGACTGTAATGCCCAAATCATGCTTGGCACTCACTGATCTCTCCACCTCAGATTTCTGATAAGAACAAGCACCCATCTCTATATTCACTTCACTTCTGCATTTAGAATTGCGAAAATTAGATGCCATAATTCTTGAGTTCATGGATGAATCACTATAAACATGCCAAAATTAGTTCCCTCAAAACCCCCCTAAAGATTTAAGTGCTTTACCTTTCGATGCTGCTTCTTCACACAACCCTTTTTCTTCTTCTTACGCGTAGTGATATTAGCCATATCAAAATTTCCTGGAGATAAGGTGTGATTTGATGATGTCCCATCTACATCCGCCATACCGGTCAAGGAATTCATAATCCCCATTATCAGACCCAAATTTTGCCTCCCCTGTATTATTTATCAACCCGTGTAGTGGAACATCCATAAGCCCCAACTAGTATGGTTTGTCTACCAAAAAGCCATCCACTGTAACCTCCTGGATTTCTTTCTGGAAACAAACTGTTTATAGAGTGCATTTGAGAGTCAAAAGCATGCATGCCTTGTTATGTTTAATTCCTTCAATCTCGATGCACACTCAGAGAAGAAAAAAGTCACATCATCGATGTAATCTGAATCAATTGTAGATTTCTCCATGGAATGTTTACAAGCCTCTTTGTTTTTCTCCACTGTTTCTGGTTTGTATACAAGATCATCACCTTCGACATTATCAGGGACAAAAGTTAACATGGCATGCTGTAACTCCTCAAGGACCGGAAATCCATCCATTACCATTCCGGACATCTTGACTGCAAAACTAGTCTCATTATCCTTAAAAATAATTTCTTCTTTAAAAGTGCTAGTCTGAGCCATGCTGATTAAAACTTCTGCCTTTGATAAGTTTTCAAAATAGCCTGAAGATTCATGCACTGCAATCATTCATTTTGCCAACTCAAAAACAAAATGTTTTATTATTTATTTATTTTGCCATACCGTAATCTTAAAAATAAATTAATGAAAATAATAAATTTCTAATATTTTATTTTAAAAAAAAAATATCTTATTTAAGAAATCAATACCTAATATTATAATTATTAGGAACCCTAAATGACCAACAAAGATTTTATAATATAGAACTTTGGTGTATATTATACTACATGTTTGTTATATTATGCTACTAATAATCTGTTTATAATATTATTGATTCTAATATTAATCAATATTTAACTATAAATATTTTATAATAAATATTATATAATTAAAAAACAATATAACATTTTTTATTTTAATGTCAGTGAACATATCACCAGTAAAGTAATTTAAAATCAATGGATGCATAATTTTTTTAGGTTGGATCAGACTTAACCAGTATAAACTGGGCTAAACCGAACCCAATGGCAGTGACCCAGTTAAGCAGCAGGAGTGCATGACAACGCACGCTTGCTTCAGAAACGAAGCATTTATTCATTGCTAATGGTGAATTATAATTCACAGCAGCAAGTGAATTATACAGCTACAGTAGCGTGAATTATAATGCGGGGTAAGAGAAGAAGAGGGAGACTTCCCTAGTTTGCTACTCCTGAAGATGAAGACGAAGTTGAGGGCAATCGGTGCTCTAGTTGGGCGCCGTTTCTTTCTCTCCTACTGCTACTATTTTCGTTTCTGATTCTCCTTTTCGTTCAATTCTTGTCTGCACTCGTCTTCTTCTTCACCCCTGTGTTATCCCTTGGTCTTCTCTGTGTTTCTCTTCAGGAGACGCTGCTTAAAGACGAAGGTGTTGACGAGGGAGGGCTGGTTAACCCATGTTCCCCTCTGCTTCTGTTTCTTCTTATCTTCTCTTGTTCGGGTCACCGGTTTTCTCTCTGTCTTTATGTTCTTCTTCTTTTTCTCCTCTCTGTTCTCTTGACTCCTGTGTTGTTCGTCTCTCTGTGGTTCTTCCTTTTCTTTTGGTTTTCTATCTGTTTTTTGTTTCCCGGTGTTATGTCCTCTCTGCGTTGGGGGAGAGGTGGTGCAACCGGAGAAGAGGCTAGCACTGATCTGGACGATGACGATGATGAAATAAACAGGTGTTCAAGAAACGGCTTCGTTTTCCAATTCAAATTGCTATTTTTAATTTGGTCCTTGGGATTTCATAATTTTGTAACCAAGCCCCTAAATAAATTGTTATTGGACCCCTAGATTTTAGCACCATTTACAGAACAGTCCTTGTTATTCTGAATTATTCACTTCTATCCTCCATTGCCCTAAACTTTCATATTTCTTCAATTAAACCCCCTGATTTCATTAATTAAACTAATCCAAGTTTAATTAAGTCCCCAAAAATTTATCAATTCTACAATTAAGCTCTTGAGTTATTTAATTAAACTAAACCAAAGTTTAATTAAATCCCCTAACTTTTGTTCATGTTGTTTCAAACCACATTTTAATTTATTCTTCATTTATTTCATTTTTTATTTTTTTCCCAGGAAATATAATAAAAATAAAAGAATAAAATGGTTAAAATTTGAGTTATGATAAATTTTATACAACAAGACAATAATATAAGATCTAAAAGGGTATAAAGTATGGATTTTTCACAAATTAATCGTTCAACTAATTAAGCTTAGATGAAAAGTTATGAGCGAAGTGGATAAAAACTCTTCCTATATAAATAATTTTTAAATAGCTCAATTGTAGAAAATGTTAGTGAACCATAAAGAGGAAGCATATGAATTGGTACTAATTTTGTAGGATTGTTTTTTCACAAGAGGTAATTAAAAGAAATTTTAAAATGGATTGCTCCATATGCCTAGATCTGGATAATTGAAAATTTGATTGATAAGACCTTTTCAATTGTAGGCAATATCTTATTATAAATAATTCGGACAACTTCAAGAGAAAAAGAGGCATTTACTTATTACAGAGATGGTGTGATTGATTTTTTTTATTTACTGCTCCAAGTCTTAGGAGAAAGACACATTAGCCGGGATAGAAAGATTTGAAAAAAAAATCTATATTTATTGAAGGTGACGTTTCTAAAAAAAAAAAAATTCTTCTGACGTGTATCCCCAATTAATATAGCTTCCAATGTTTCAATTGTCGATTCTAGTATTGAGCGAAAAGGTTACACCTATAGCTATGAATTATGTCTTGCAGGTTAATCCTGCACCACTAGTACCGTTAGGTGGCACAGAGGAAGAAGCACTACACTTAGGAATCAACAACATGAAACTTTGCTATAAATTTCCCCTTTTCCTTATTGGGATCGGGACTGAGAAGAATGGTTAGGATAACAAATATCCATCTCATTCATGCTTTGGATACCTATATAACCATCGAAAACTATTGAAGTGACTAATTCCTAAAAATTAAAGGTTGTTAAGGACAAAGAAATTGTTGGAGTTAACATAATATTTCTCTATTTTTATATAGCACCACCATCTTGGATGTTAGGAAACGGTTTTTTGCAGGAAGGTTGGCTAGAGATTTCTTGTAAAAACACTAGCCCCGCTCAGTTCATAATGAGAATATTTCACTCCTTTTTTATTCTATGTAGTAGGCTTATTATGCACATAAGAGAGGAGCTATATGAGATGAAAACCTCACGTACGATTCTAGAACTGAGATTTTTTTAATCGAAAAACAACCATAACGGATGTCTGCTCAATCCAAAGGAAATTACACGAAAACTTTACAGAATTATTATAAAGCTATGCAACAAGAAATCGATCCTTATGATAGAAGTTATATACTCTATAATATAGGCCTTATTCACACAAGTAATGGAGAACACACAAAAGCTTTGGAATATTATTTTCGGGCATTAGAACGAAACCCTTTCTTACCACAAGCTTTTAATAATATGGCTGTAATCTATCATTATGTGCAACCATCCATAAAAAATAGGCTTTCTATATGTGGCATCATCCAAAACAATAATTTTTATCAGCTATCGCAAAGAAAGAAACTTCATAGAAATTGAAATATGAAAAAAGAAATATGCCTAGATACCTTATTCTATGGATAAAGGATCTAATTGAAAAAGGAAGCACCGAAAATATCAATTAGCAAAATTTTTACCAATACAATAAGAAGCGCTTACTTAATGTCATAATATGAGACAAAAGCTAGGAATCCACTTATGTGATGAAGTCGACCCTCTAAAGTATTGAGCAGCGGTGTAGCATCTGATCCCAAAGATAGTAAGCCTTTTCTTTCTTATGAGAGAAAGTCTTTTTCAAAGATTCTATATAAATTAAAATTTCTATATGAAACAGAGATATTTACCTTTTAGAAAATTGTAATGATAGTAGAACACCTACGCTTTATTCTTTTGAAGGTGGGAGAAAAGATAAAACAAAACGGATTATTATTATTAATAATTAATATTAATAATTAATAAAATCAAACTTCAAGTTTGAAACTCATGTAATTAACCTCTTTTGATTAACTCGAAAAAACAAAAACGACATAAAAAAGAATTGAATGTTTAGCCATATGAGTTAGGAAACTCTTAATTACGATTCTAAAGGAATTTACTTACCTATTCCAACCGAGGAAAACGGGCCATTCAACAAGGAGATTCTAAAATTGCGGAGGCTTGGTTCAACCAAGCCACGAAATATTGGAAACAAGCTATATTGCTTATTCTTGAAAATTATATTGAAGCACATAATTGGTTGAAGATCACAAGGCATTTTGAATAAAATATTTAAATAAGATAAGGGTATGCTCTTTTTTTTATTATTTAGTATTTGTTATATCTTTATTTCTTATAATTATATTTATTTGTTATATCTAATTATTCGTTGTTCCCATTGCATTTTCCAACTAAAATGGAATATTACTACTGATATTGCATTGTACATCCAAAAAATCCCAAGAAGACATGATCCCAAGTGGATATTTGAGATGTCCCCCCTTTTATAGGTCTGTCACAAGGAAAATAAAAACCAAAATTTGCTTTATCCAGTATTAAATAAGAGCTATGGGCAAATAGAATTTTTTTCAGGAGTATCAATACCATCACATTAATCGTAAATGCATGAATGTAACGGACCAAAAAATCCATAGTTTCTAATAGAATAGGTAACAAAGCAACCTTGCCCCCATTGCCACTAAGTCATCCCCCCCCAGTCAAATTGATGCTTGTTGTTGCACTAGAAGTTATTGCACCAAGTGTTAAAGCATGCGTGTTTTGTATCCAATGAGTAAAGACAGGATGTAATTGTGTAGCAGTATTTGAAAACATATCTTAAGGGCACCCTAAAGCACTCATGGTATCATTATGAATATACAAACTAAAACTATGAAAGCCTAAAAATATACATACCCAGTTAAGATCTAATATGATTACATTGCCATATATAAGGACATGATCTAACCGATCAATGTATCGAGTAGTCGGATCATAGTCTCTTACCATAAAAATGGTTGTATACATAGCAACACCAACTATAAAAAAATCCACCATTCCATATGTGATGTGTGAACAATGACAATTGTGTATCATAATTTATAGCTAGATATGGATAGGGGGCATAACATACATATAGTGAGTTATAACAATAGTTAAAGAGCCTAACATGGCTAGTTTAAGAGATAATTAAGTATGTAATGATGTTGTTAGGATCTCATATAGGCCCTTATGACCCTGGTATGTAAATGGACCTTTATGAACCTTTAAAATATCTTTTATACCATAACCAATGCCCTAATTAGTTCTATACATGTGACTCGCAACCAGGAAAAGAATTGCGATAGCTAAATGGTAGTGTGCAATATTGGTCAGTCATAGACCCCTAATCCTCCATGAAAAGTAAGAAATTTTGAATATTTGAACCAATTCAAAGTGAAAAATAAGATTGTTTCCTCAATAAAACTGGGATAAAGTTGAGCCAAAAGATCCCAATTCAAGATAAATTCATGAGGAAGTGGGGTTTTTTAGGATCTATTCCAACGTTTAGAAATTGGTTAATTGATAAAGATACATGGACTTGATGCCCTACCCAAAAAAAAAACCCAAGCCTTAGTAGCCTTGCTAAATTATGATTTAACATAGATTCTACTTTGATGCCAGCCCTGCTAAATTATGATTTAACATAGATTCTACATCTTGGAACCAAGTCAATTTTGTAGCTTTGTAATAATAGAACCAACCATCAAAAGGTATTAAGACTGCAAAAACTAATACATCAATTGTCGTACAATACAATTATAATTCACTAGTTATTTTATATGCTCTTCAAAGTTAAAAAAAAGAAAGAAAAAAAAACAGAAGTTATTTGTTTTCCTCATAAACCCTCGCCCACATCACCATTCAATATTTCTTGGCCCATTATTGGCCAAACTACTTGGACGCTAGGTCTAATTTGAATAGGATCGCTTAGCCATGCTTCATAATTGGAAAAACGAGCACCATGGAAATACATGCCACTCAGCCAAAGAAAGATGATGGAGAGTTGGCTGAAATGAGCACTAAAGACTTTTTGGGAGATCTCTTCCAAATCATTGGTATGGCTATCGAAATCGTGAGCATTAGCATGTAGGCTTCAAATCCAAGTAGTAGTATCAAGTCCTTTAGCTATTGTTCCTGAGAAATGATCGGGTCTGGCCCATTCCTTAAAAGAAGTTTT
Source organism: Populus euphratica (assembly GCF_000495115.2). Classification (NCBI taxonomy): domain Eukaryota; kingdom Viridiplantae; phylum Streptophyta; class Magnoliopsida; order Malpighiales; family Salicaceae; genus Populus; species Populus euphratica. The sequence goes on from NW_011500075.1 coordinate 134,812, forward strand.
GATGGGATCCCTATTTACCAAAATTTTTACTTCTGGTTCAAGCGAACGAATAATCATTGAGTCCTCCTCTTTCTACCCAACAACAGTCCAGTAATTAGTGAACCTAAGAGAGATTTTTCTAGTTAGTTTTTTCCTATCTAGTTTTATTAGTTATTCACTAAAGCAATTATGATTTGGAAGTCCATCCAGGACAAGTGTTCAGATCTATCATGACAGCCACGAGGCGCTCAACGGATCTTTCTGGTCTTTGAATTGATGCAAAAATAATTTTTTCGTGCAATATTAAAGTATTCAAAGGCATCTTTTATTCCTTTTAATATAGACTAGACTGCTACATTGGGTTGAATTGTGTTGCGAAAAATTTAACCCCGTGACACTAGCACTGGTATGGACGACGACGACGATGATGGTGTGGTGGCTGGCCAGAACTTCCCCTCCACTTCTGTTTCGTTCGTTCTCCCCCCTCCAGTTCATCCCTGTATTTCTCTCTTGCAGTGCCCTGTTCCTGGTGCAATGGTTGCTAAAGATGAAGATCTGGAGCTGCTACTGAAGACGAACCTCTAGAGCCGCTCTGGAGCCCTTAATGATGAAGCGTAAACAGAGGAAGAAGGCTGTAAACAGGTGTCCGAGAAACGGCTCTGTTTTCCTATTAAAATTGCTATGTTTGATTTTGGTCCTTGGGATTTCACAATTTTGTAACCAAGCCCCTGAATAAATTGTAATTGGACCCCTAGATTAATTTTAGCATCATTTACGTAATTAGACCCCTAGATTAATTTTAGCATCATTTACAGAACAATCCTTGTTATTCTGAATTATTCACTTCTATCCTCCACTGCTCTAAACTTTCATATTGCTTCAATTAAACCCCCTAATTTCATTAATTAATCTAATCCCAAGTTTTAATTTATTCTTCATTTATTTCATTTTTTTATTTTCTTCCAGGTAATATAATAAAAATAAAAGAACAAAAGCTTCAAAATTTGATTTATGACAAATTTTATACAACAAGACGATAATATAAGATCTAAGAGGGCATAAAGTATGGATTTTTCACAAAATAATCCTTCAACTAATTGAGCTCAGGTTAAAAGTTCTGCGCGAAGTGGATAAAAACTCTTCCTATAAAGATAATCTTTAAACTGCTCAATTGTAGAAAATGTTAGTGAACCATAAAGAGGATGAGGAAGCAGATGAATTGGTACTACTTCGTCTCTTTCAACTTCCGACTCTTGGTTGTCAATGTCATGATCCCACTCCAACCCTTCAAATGAATCCAAATCGACAATCACTTTGATCCCACATTGTTTCACATTCATGTCTTCGCTCCCCAAATTCACATACAATTCCAATTCTTCGTGTCCACAACATTCTTCCATTGCCATCTCACTTAAACTTACGAATCTTGTCCAACTTATAGGGCAATAGAGCCCTATTACCAGTGTAGCTTCAAACAATTGCATACCGTTGCTCTTTTTTTTTATAATAGCATTGATTGTATGACTCCTGCTAAAAAAAATCCTTGTAGTGAAAGCCCAAAAAATCAACCCTTGAAAAACTGGAGGTATATGAAATGATAATGAACATCCTTCTCCAAGGAAGGTGAACCCCTTTTGCAATTTGTGATGATAGATTCCCATAAGCAATTTGGCATCATAGCCGTGAATATGATATCCATAACCACCATTCCACAATGCCTGCATATATATATATATATATATATATATATATATTGATTACAAAGAATGCTGAAATTTTAGACACTAATATATGTGTGTGTGTGTGTGTGTGTTGTTTCTTCATTTTTGTGCAGAAGTGACAGAAATAGTACCTCAACAAAACTCTTCTTATAATTATTTGATAAATCGGAGGCGGTATCAGAGGAAATAATCCAGCCATGATTACTTAGACCTTCCATGTCCATGCCCTGAATCTCTGTTAAATTTGGACTCCTATATAGAGACAGATTTTCATTGTTTTTGGACTGGACTGGAAGTCTTACCTTTTCCATTGATGTGCAACCGATTGCATCCAAGAATTTTAAGTTTGAGGGAAGCTCTGAGATTGATACAAGATTGCTGCAATACGACACTCTCAAAAGCCCCAGCTTAGGAAGGACGTCGATACCACAAGGCAGACTTAAGAAATTGTTTCCTGATAGATTCAATTCTTCGAGAGAGGACAAACAACTAAAATCAACACAATTAGTTGCGAGTTCAGACAAACCAGAATAAGCAAGTCTTAGTTTTCTCAATAATCTCCAACCAGTGAAACAAGTTGGCAGCAAGGCTTTCCAATCTAAAACACTTGTTGAAATTGGTGAAGACCAAGATGTAGATAATGGTGCGTCCGCATTGAAATTGTATCCGCACAGTGACAACTTCCTTATATACTTTAAATGTTCAATTGAAGCGAAAAAGTGCTCATTGTTAATTCCATCTGCTATCAGCTCGGCAAAAGATTCCATATCACCCATGTGCTCCGGTAACTTCTCAAGCTGTGAACACTCTGAAATATTCAAAATCTCAAGTGACTTTGCCTCGCAAATGCTTTGGGGAAGAATCTTTAGCCTCCAACATCCCTTTAGATTTAAGAAAGTGAGGCTCCTTAAATGTCCAACAGATTGATGCACCTCGAATAAACCCGAGCAACCTTCTAATAAAAGTTTCTCTAGACTTGAACTGTGCAAGTTTGGTGTTTTGACAAGGTGCTTTGAGTAGCTGAGATTAAGGATTTTTAGTTTATTGAGAATCTGGAACAGCAGTAAGGAAAATGACAAAAAGTAATCATCAAAAGTTGTAACTTAAAAATATGCATTAAATCAAGGATTGTAACTTAAAAATATGCATTACATCAAGGATAAATTTTGGAGTATTGTAGTATTTTTCTTACCTTTTTCTCCTTCCATAATTCTTTGATGTTACTATACTGCATATCAAGAACAACTAGGTTGTCCAACATTAAATCGGACGGAATAGATTTCAAAGGACATTCAAGCCAACAAATCCATATCAACTCTTCAGAAAGCAGTTCGAAGGGCCCAGATAGACGTGCTCCATTGATTTGGAGTAACTTCAAGCATCGCATATTTGTAAATGATCCCGTGCTCAGTGATTTATCTTCTGATGCTCTCGCATCCAGCACAAGACCCTCTACCACTTCCGTTCCCTAAAAAACCAGCAAAATTCAATAGAGTTTCAAAGTAATTATATGCAAGAAGTTTAAAAAGAAAGATAAACGAGCATTTGTGTATGCATTTAGTTATTACCATTTGCTTGCTGAGTACATTCCACGCATCCTCACATTGCCATACTCGGCTGCGTTTTCCTGGGTTGTTAGGTGACTCTTTGTGAATGATGTCCCTTCCCATGTCTCGTAATAGATTATGCATGCTTATATTTCCAGAAGCATTAACATTAATCAGAGACCTTTCACTGAGAGTTCCCAAATCATCCTCTGGATTGTAACCACATCGAGCTTCAAGTACATTTGCTACATATTCTTTATTTCTACCAATAAAAAAGCTTGCAAGATCAAGAAATGTATTTTGTAGTTTATGGTCATCCAGTTTGTCAAAACGTATTCGAAGTTTTTCCTGAATATCATGGTTTGGAATTTTTCTCAATTTGTCGATTATACATTTCCATCTAGATTTGTTTTTCCCGGACAAACAAGAACCTAAAACCTCAAGGGCTAAAGGAAGCCCTCCACAGTAATCAACGACATCATTCGAAACCTCAACATAATCTTTTGCTGGCTTGGTGTCCCTGAAGGCATGCCAACTGAAAAGTTGTAGGGATGCATCTCGTTTCAATTCTTCGACCTGACATTTTCGATCCACTTTTAGAAGCAAGCGTTCATCTTCAGATGTGATTATTACTCTACTTCCGGGACCAAACCAACTTCCATCTCCCACCAAAGCATTTAGTTGGTACTGATGAGTTACATCATCAACAACAACAAGAACTCTTTTGTGACAAAGTCGTTCTTTGATCAGAACCATTCCTCTATCAACATTATTGATATTTGCAGGATTTTGCTTTAAGATATCATGAAGAAGTTGTTCTTGTAAAAGAAAAAGACCATTCGATTGTTCTGAAGTTTCATTGATATTCGAAAGAAAACAGCTTCCCTCGAATCCATAGCAGAGTTGATTAAATACAACTTTTGCTATAGTCGTCTTTCCTATTCCCGGCATCCCATGTATGCCCACAAGGCGTACATCATCTGTCGCGGTACTTATGAAGTCACTAATAGTATGGACAAGGGGATCAATACCTACTAGGTGAGTAGAAACATTTATGTACTTGGGATCCAATTTATTCAACACATCCTTGATAATGTCTTGGATAAATTTTGATTCGTGCCTGCTCATAAACAAAATCAGGTTTTTAATAGAGAGACAATTAAGCACGCTAAAACAAAATTATTATTTCACATGGTAAAATCTAATGTATAATTAATACATAAATGTGTGCAAGGGAATCTTAGAGAGAAAAAGGCATACCCATTTTCCATATCACTGAGATTCCATCCGGAGAGATTTCCCGCCTCCTCAAGAGCTTTTCTCCACTCCTTCACCTTCTCTTTAAAACAGTCTTCATGCTTATCAAATGCTTTTACAAAACTGCCGGTCTGCTTTCTCACATCTGATGGATCAATGTCATAGAATACAGGAAGAACAATCTGACCAGTTTTCCTGTTTTTGCACTCAAGAATCTCTACAAGTTCATTAAGACACCATCTAGAAGAAGCATATCCTTTAGAGAAGACCACTATAGATATCTTTGATTCTTGAATTGCCTTGAGGAGATGTTTGGAGATTTCTTCACCTCTAGGAATTTCATTATGATCTCGAAAAGTGTAGATTCCTGCTTGGACTAAGGCAGTATATAGATGATCTGTAAAATTCTTGCGATTATCTTCTCCTCTAAAACTCAGAAATACATCGTAGGCCCCATTTGGTCGAGAGCGAGAAGACTCTGGCTCTGTCATGGCAGCTGCAGAAATTATGACACAATAAATTAGCAATGGAGCAAGGAATGCATGTAAAGCGATCATCAGAGACAATACATGTAAATTCTGATGGGAATTTGTTAGAGAAGCTGAATTTTGATCTGTATATAATTTAAGTGACATGATAAAGAGGAATCCCCGTGAAAGTGATTAATCTTTAAGTAACAAATAACATATTGACAGCAAATCGTGACGTTGGGATGATAAAAGCGGTGGGATTTATTTTGATGTGTCCTAAAGAGCTTCCTCTCTTGGAAAAATAATATATTATATTGTTTCCACCATGCTTCCTTACCTCCCTCTCCCCTAGTTATTTCTAACAAAAAAGAACTAAACTGATTTTGATTGCTAATAAGCGTAGCCTAATACTTTGCCTTCTTTTTCTTCAACTTTTTAGCACCCAAGCAGAATGGAACTTTCACTATCCGATTTTAACATAACTGATCTACCAGTGAAAATTTTTATTATTATGCTCTCAGCGCGAGATATTTCTACCTTACCTGTGGAGACAAAACTGACAGGCTTACCGAGTTCAGCCTTTCTTCTCTTTCGCGAGGATGAAGCATTGTCTTCATCTTTGGATTGCTTGCGTTTTTCTTTCTGCATTCTAAAATAGAATGATATTGTGCTTAAAGACCTACAAGGAACTCAATAAACTGGTCAATGATGATATATCTATCTGAACGTAAAGCTTCCAAATTATTGTTATAAATAAATACATGAAATTAAAACGAAGCAAAGAGAGTTAGTTATACCTCTACATAACCCAAGGGCTGGTGGATTCCGCCAGCTATGAAAATGCAGCAACTGGAGATCAGAGAGATGAGCTGATGAATATCGCCGTTCTGCAACAATCGATATTGCTGAAAAGATGAAACCAAAAAAGACTGCATGCAAGCGATCAGCAGCAACAATCGCAAAGATTACCTCTATATGGTGTTTATGAGTTGGTCGGATTCCATCTACTTGGTGACTTTAAAGATCAAATTGCAGCAATCAGAAAGGTTAGCTGAAGAGTGAAGTAATAAGGACTAATGAAGGTTGGTAGAGACAATGTTGTTTCAGAGAAAGAATGCGCTTTCTTGCAATTTATTAGCAACGCAATAATTGTTAAAAATAACAGGTAACATATACAGGAAAAGGAGCAAAGAGATTTCGTTAGCCACAAATTGATCAAAACCAAGCAAATTTATAGCTCTTGCTTGAGCATCAAACAGTTTTTCCGAGAGCTAAAGCAGTCAAAAAGCAGGTATATCATGAAGTGCATGGCCTATTTTATCAGCCGTGTTATTGGTGAGGTTTTGACCGCATCGGAGTCAAATGGCATGATTTTCCACACGGCAAATTAACGAATAACACCATTATCATGCAATCGGCTGCCCTAATAACACCATTATCATGCAATCGGCTGCCTCCATCTCTCCTCCGTCTAATCAGATACTCTCAAAACCAAAGGGTCTAAATTTCCGCAAACCTTTTTTCAAAGCCTGAGTTTTTTGTTTTTTTTTTTCCAAACAAGACTTTGACTAGACGTCAACTGAACTTTCTTTCTTTACTTTTGATTAAATGTTACGCTGAATTTCTTTCTTTGGTTCAAAAGGTTAGACTTCTCATACCATGTTTCCATAATGTAGCGAAAGATTTCTGTTTCTATTGTTTTCTATAAGGACTTTTTGACACCTGCGATAGCACAAGCAATGCTTCTCATTCGTAATTTTATTCCTAAAAAACACTTATTATGGTTTACTTTTGTAAGGAGTTTATAATTATTTAAATAAGCCAAGAAAATCAACTAAATTAAATTAGAAAATCCAAAAACTAAGAAAAAGTAATAAAAATCCTAAACTAAGAAAAATAAAATTAACAATCTCAATATTTTATTTCCTAAACTAAATGTTAAAAAAGTAACATTATCAAAAAAATATTTTTCTAAATTAAATAAAAAATAATAAAAACTAAAAAAATAATTTTATCATCAATCCCTCGTGTTAAAATAAACTTTTCTATAAGTTCTACTCATCATATTCTTGATATTTCGTCTACTCAAAATATGTTGTTACTATTATATTTTTTTAATTTGTTTCATATTAACTTAGATAAAATAATTTAAGAATCAAGTTTTAAAACATTCTTAACCCTTATAAAACTATTACTTTTTTTTAATTGCAATCAAAGAAATATTATTAAGGAAATGGCAAATTGGTAAAACAAGAAAACAATTATCTTGGTTACATGAAAATTAAAAATTTTCATAAAGGTAGATTTTGCTAAAGGTAGATTTTCATAAATCTTTCGACTCGATTTTGTGGGAGCTTATCAATTCTACCATGGGTTATATAGGTTTTGGTTCTCATTGGAGGAAACTAATTTTTGAATGTTTATCCACGTCTAAATTGGTCATCCTGGTTAACGACTCTCCTAGTAGAGAATTCAGTATGGAGAGGGGTCTCAGGTAAGGGGACCCCCTCTCTCTTTTTCTTTTTGACATAGTTGTTTAAGGGCTAACAATTTTATTCAGCAGGGCATCAAATTCGGGTTACTTTAGAGGGTTGCAGACTTTTCAAGGACATCACATAACCCATTTGCAATATGCAAATGATACTCTGATTTTCCTGCCAAATGATTATTCCTCTTTACTACATGCCAAGAGGATCCTATGCTGATTTGAGATCATTTCAGGACTGAAAGTTAATTTCTATAAAAGCTCACTTATAGGAATTAATTTGGATAACGAATACACTTCAGGTCTGGTTAACACAATTTTCTGTCGCAGTGACACCTTCCCAGTCAGATACCTTGGGTTGCCTCTTTGTGCTAACCCAAATAGGCTCTCCACTTAGAAATTGGTATTGTCCACAATCATAGCAAAGTTAAGCAAATGGAAAGGGAAGTTTTTGAGCATGGCTATGAGGATATGTCTTATTAAATCTGTCTTAAACTCTCTACCTCTATACTACATGTCGGTTTTTACTATGCCAAAGGGCATTACAAAAGCTATATCCTCCATCAACCGTTGTTTTCTCTGGAAGGGCACCTCAAATACACATGGTATTTGTAAGGTTGCTTGGCACAAGGTAATCAAGAGTAAGTCGCTTGGAGGTCTTGGGTTGGGTTCTATTCACAGCAAAAATCTAGCTCTAATGTTTAAATTGCTTTGGAACCTTGATAAAGGAGTGGTAGGAGGTTGGCAAGAACTTATCCTACGAAAGTACCGGCCACATTTTGCAAATGGCCTTCCTGTATTTGCAGGTTCTTTATCTCCAACTTGGTATGGCATGGTATCTGCAATTTCCTTAAACCACAACATAGTCGCTCCCCTCCAATCCAATGTCGGGTTCAAGGTGGGTGATGGGAGAAACATCAGATTCTGGTCTGATTCTTGGCTAGGCTACACAGCCCCTCTCCAGTTCATGTTTCCTAGGCTTTACAACCTCTCCCTGCAACAATCTTTAAGTGTTACAGAAGTTCATAACCCAACTGATAACTCAATCAAATTTTCTTGAAGAAGACCCCTTCGATCCCGAGAGCTCTGCATGCGTGAAAGCTTGATAGCAGAAGTGGAACGTGGTCTAGTCTTCTCTGATGGTGAAGACAGCAAGATTTGGAAATCCCACAGCTCCAACGTTTACATAGTCTTCTTCGGGTGCCATCTCTTTTATGGTTTTAATGTTTCAGCAAATCTCCACTCCCCTACTCTGCTTTGGAAAGGGTTTACGCCTCCAAAAATAGATGTGTTCATATGGCTTCTCTTAAACGGCAGTATTTGCACAAAATGTTTCTTAGCTGAGAGGAGAATCATCAATTATGAGAAAGCACTTTATCCTTTTTGTTGCCAGGAGATTGAGATTATACATCATCTCTTCCATCTTTGTCCTACATCATAGTCTCTCTAGGGTAGGCTCTTTAGTTGGTCTGGGCATATAGGCTGTCTGCCAAAAGACCCAAATCATAACCTTCAGAAATGGTCCGGCCTGGTAAAAGGAAAATTTCAACGTTAGGCAATTACCCTTCTCTGTAAAGGATTATACTGGTCAATTTGGATAGCGCACAACCATATGATTTTTGACACCAAAACTCCAGATTGGGATATGATTTTTGACCTCACCTTTCATCGGTTGGCTTTTTGGTTGAGATCTTCTATTAAAAATTTCAGCTATACAGGCTCAGATTTTTATAAAAATTCTAAATGTATCATGAACTGGACTAACTAATCGAGGTTATAGATTCCTCGCTTTCTTTATGTTTTTTAAATTTCCCATGTAATCTTTCTTAACAGTCCTTATTTTTTTAATGGGGATGCCTTTTTTATAATATTCTTGATTACTATAAAAAAAACATGAAAATTAAAAATGACAAAGCAAAACAAATGAGAGTGTTCTAAACAAAATAGTTCTACATAAGGTTCCATTCAAAAATTCTTTGTGGACCTTTAAAAGGATCAGAGCCTCATGCATAAAGTTAGAGGTCTTCAGCCATAGATCAAGACAATGGAGAATTAACTCAAAGTTGAATTCCAACTATAAAGGTCTACAGCCATTGATCAAGACGATGGAGAATTAACTCAAAGTTGAATTCCAATATAGCAATTGATTCTAACTAGTCAAATACCCCTAAAATATTCCATAATGCATCAAAGTAATTGCGTAGACTTTGAAATTTTCCTTTCACAATTTCATTTCATTAGGTTAACATTTGACCAATACTTTTCTACATGCACCATTAAATACCTAATGAATTCAAAAACATATTTCACAAAATCCAAATATATCTGCAATGTAGAAAAATATGACTGCCCACTTGTGTTTCAACAGTACAAAAAAAAAACATATGCTTTTTTATGAGCAATTAAATTTATATTTTCTAAGAAATCCTCTTCTACACAATACCCTACATAGTACCCTGTTAATGATTGTACCTATTACTAATCATTATTTCACACCATTTGGTTCGTTCCTCCAAACACTCATGTTAAACTTACAAGGCGATAAAACTATTACTAATTATACCTATACTCATTATTCAGACTCCATATTTTCAACCTTAAAATTTCCTCTGTTCCACATTACTAAAATTCCACCAAGACAACTATTAATTAGTTCACAGCCTAATCACCAATCCCCCTATCCAATTGCTTTGTAATGTCTACTGTTAGAACCACCAGATCTTAAGCACTCGTAAATCCCAGACTGTGCCCAGCATTTAATATCTCTTGCACCTCATCATCTTTCCCATTCTTTTATGGTACATACAAGTCGCTAAGATGAGTGTAACGAGCGTTTCCTTGTCTGATGCCAGAGTCAAGTGAGCTTGAACCATCCTCTTCCCCTTCTGCCGTATCGTTTTCTAAACTGTCAGTTGATGAAAAGACTTTATCCTTCCTCTTCCTTCTCTGTAAAATCATAGGGTGAAATATATGCTGGCTATTTGGGTTTATGGCTGCTCTACTGGGTGTAGAAGAACCCAGAGATGTTGAGTGTTGTTCTTCTCATAGTTGAGGACTGTCAAGAGGCACTAATTCATGGGATGGGCTGTGCTGTGCCTCTCAACATGTGATTCTGATGGGGCCCTTCCTCCTGATGGGCCAGCACCTCCTAGATATTGTTTTTGTTTAGCAGTTTCCCCGTAGTTGGAACTTAATTCCAAACATCTTGTAGTGGTGATCTTCTCTCCAATATTTCCGGAACAGAATTTCAACATGAACATCAGAAACAGCTGTTTAACATATTTCCATATCCCTGCTGTTATGCGAACAGCTAACCACATCCACAATCAACGCCAAATTTGCACAGCTTATAGTTACCTCGTCAGCATTTTCAACATCTGAGTGTCAGCAGTACTAGTCTCTGTTTCACTCTCATCTTCCTGCTTCATCAGATCAAAAGCTGTCATGTTGTCCTCAATAGCTTCAGATACTAGATAATGCAGAGGATCCAATTCCTGCAATTTGATCTTATAATCTTTCCCATTTAACCACAAAGTAGTGTGCTCTTTGATAAATCTGTGAAGCCGTGTTCCAATTAAAAGATTAATATGACCAAGATTGCTATACCCCAAATTGATTTTGTCCAAAACCTATAGCTCTCCCATATGCTGATATATTCTTGTTGATGCTCGTAACATTCCAACCAGTTATTGGCAAATCAGTAACTTCAATCCAGGAAAATCGATCAATTGGACCATCTGTATCAATCCAAGGCCTCAGCTCATCAAAATAACCATGCCAAGGCGGTATATCCAATTCAAAAGCTTCCAACGTGGAGCCACAAGTATTGAACGAGATCAAAGCTTGTGATGCACCCATAGAACAAAAACCCTTTAATTGAACTCCATTAGAATGCAAGTATTTCCTTATATCATGATAATTAACACCTTCATTTATCACTCCTCCCAAGCTATTCATCCATGCAACCTCCTCCTCTTCTGGATCATGTGTTCTAAAATGTGCAGCCACTGGTTGAACAACAGGGACTTCATTAATAGTCTCATTTTGGATGACAGGGACTCCGTTGATATCCTCTATTTGATTAGTAGGGCATGCATTGCTTCGCAGTTCACGAGTGCTTGCTGATTTTTTTTCTGCGCGGAACCATAGCATAACCTCTGCAGTCTCGCTCCCTTACTGCTACTAATACACGTTGAACATGTTTTTGTTATCGGAATCCGATGCGTTGAATCTCTATTCACACGTTGAAACCGCTTCAAATTTGCACGTAGACGATAAGACCTGAACCATTCTCCATTAAGCTTTCCAAGGAGCTCCAGTTGCGAAGAATCTGTTTTCATTGTAACAAAGCCAAACCTCCGTGTTTGTTAAAAGCTAAACCGGTTTCTTCTGTTGTTTCTTCGTGATATGTACATAGCAATCACTACTCCATATTAGTTAAAAGTTCTGCGGTGGCTTTGATAATCTACCCAACAGGGGAATGGCTCAAAGTAAATCCGAGACAGTGGTGTATGAGGCAAGGTAGATGGCAGCAAGGTAGTTGTGTGGTTGGATTTTGATTCCGTAATTAGTTTAGTAGTTTGAGCTTTCGTAACAGTACATACCTTTAGGATCAAGACTGGATCTTTTTTTGGACCCATAAACCATACTTTAAAACCTTGACAGAACGCCTTACTTACTAAACAGGGATCCTCTTATGCCCATCCTCCTTCATTGACCACTTGACTCCACAATCTATTCAATTGCGTCTCTTTTGTTTGTCACCATATTTGCTATACTTCGCTCTCTTTTCTCTCTTTTCTTTGTCAGAGTGGATGAGTAGAGTTCCTGAGAGGAAAGAAAGAGATGAGTATTTTCAGAATATTAATTTCAAAGGAATTATTCTAACAAATCAAGCCCTTTTCATCTAATTTGTTTTTGTATAATTTTTATGAATTCAATTCTATTTAAAATTTAAATTAATATTTAAAAAAATAAAGATAAAAATTGATTTAATCATGTAAATTGAATTCAAGTCATAAAAAAATTCTAAATACTCACTTATTTTAAAATATTATTTTACAATTAGATAATATTACTTCCATGGAAAAAAAAATATATCTTGTTTTAGAATTGAAAAAACATAATATCCATTATATTCTCAATCTTCACTACTAAAAACCTCTTTGGTACTTTTTAATTTATAATTATTCTTAAAAAAAGAATTCACCCTAAGTTTTTAATCTTTCATAAATTATTGTTTTTTTATAAATAAATTCTCAATTAAGTTAATAAAAAATATAATATTTCAAAAGATATCGTATATGAGGTCTAATAAGTCACGCACTTAAAAAAAATTATAATGTTTTCAGATTATTTACCATGTAATGTTAAAAATATATTTTATTTTACTATATTTTTTATAAAAATATTTTTCTACGGTAATTCCACCCGAGTTTTTACAGAGACGCGTGCAGCCCACTTTAGCATATACCTCAGCACTGCACTGCATTGAACTTGGTATAGACATCTCCTTCCTATGTACGCTTTGTCCTTCTCTCCTGTCTCTTTGAAACTCCATAAATCAAAAATCAAAACCCACAGATCAAAATTCTCTCAAAGAGAAACTTTTCTCATTCTTTTGAGTTTTAAATAATACCCATTGAAGGAAAAAATCGTGGAGATTGCTGGATGCTCTTCTGGTTTCAGTTCCTCCTCTAATGATGTCTGGGCTAAACTTGGTATTTTCAACTTCTCTTTCTTTCTATAGTTTGTGTTCTTTCTTATGTTATGCTCTCTTTGTTTCCTAAGAAAATGACTCACGAAACTGTTTTTAGCGAAGTTTAGTGTTGAAACTGACATTTTATTGGAAGTTAAATTGAAATGAAATGAGCCCAGATGAGGAAATTTAGCAAAGAAAGAAAATATCCTGGGTTTGGGTTCTTAATTTTCGTTGTTTCACTTTTTTTGAACGCAACCTGTTAATGTATGTGTGCATCCATTTTTGTAGAGGGATTGTTACTGTGAGAAAGTACTTTTGTTGAATGTGAGTGAATCTAATTATAGTGAGAGTACATTGGAGTTGGAAAGTAGGAGACTTTTTTAACATAAATCATGAATGATGAACATAAACCCTATTGGTTAATTCAATTTTACTCTTTTGTACTGAACATTGGCCTTTTCTTGCCTAACCAAGTATCAAATACTATACAGTTCCTGTGCCTATTTTGAATTGAGGGCCTGTAGAAGTCTGAACTGCCGATACCGGAGCCTTAGATATTTTCAATTCTATATGATAGTAGCTTCATTCTGCCTCTAATTTGTGTGACAATTCTGTTTGGTGCTGTTCGTGCTGAGAATCATATGCCCTGTTTACTTATTTGATCATTTACAAAGTGACCGTGTAATCGAATTAGAATTAACTGCAGTGTTTGACAGCAAGCTTTTCCTTGCTGGGATTTTGGATATCGATTTATTCTTCACTGTTGCAGTACCATCTGACTCAAGGGGTTACTTGTATTTCCTTGAACAGATCATTTTTTAGCTGTGCAATTCTTATCTCTTGTCTGAGAGGTCCGAAATCAATCTTGGGTGCTAAGAGCTGTTTAATCAGTTCATCAATTTCTATTTTAAGGTTTTCTGAGTAAAGTTTTAAATAGGTTTTTCTTCTCTCAAAGTAAGGAAGTGGATGGTGCTTTTGTCCTTTAAAATCCAAAAATCTAGTTTCCAATTGTTGAAAGAAGATTCTTATGGGCATGATGGTGCTTTTAGCATTATTAGAGATCGAGGTTGAAACTTATTTTTCATTTGTCTAATATCATGGAGGAGTTGATTTATGTATAGAAATTGATATAATTAACTAGTAACCCTCCAGAAATCTAAGACATGAATTTCTATATTATCAACTGTCTTCCTAGACAATTGACTAAATCACAGGCAAAGGGTTGCCTTCTTGTGGGAGACAGAGCTGTATTTAGTTGATGAATCATATTGCTTATAACTCTTGACAAGTGCATGTATTTTCAATCTGAATGCTCTGATTTCAGAGATGGGAACATGGAATGGCTTCATTTGCGAATGGTCCTTTTCATGGAGGAGGAGACTTTGGGACTAGGAAAAGGTAAAGGTAAAGGAAAGGGAATTATTGCAATTTCTATGAGAGATCTCTTTAAGCCAAAATTAGTTTTTGTTAACTTTGGGCATTCACTTAGTGTACCCCTCTCTAATTGTTCATTGATGTTTCTACCGTCTACTGCTACAAACAATAATGTTGTTAGCTTAATCTACTGCTACTGTCTACCAACTTTGGCTTGCAGAATATTTTTCTCATTGCTTGTTTACACATTCAATTCTTTCATCTAGATTATTTAAGCATTTATTCTTACTTATTCTGATATGATCTGTGTGTGGACTTTAGTTGCATGATCCTTATTAACTCTTCTTTCATTGCCTTGCCTTAGTAGTTCATCTAAAACCATGATAATTCTTGAAGTATTTGTGATTTCTCCATATAACTGTATGATTTTCTTTTTGTCTTTTTTTTTTCTTTTTTTTGTGGTTGTCAAGTTTGTGAACATGTTAGGGTTTGTGAGCATAATATCTCTAGGATTCCATTTTTGGCACATGAAAAAATCAGCATGGAGAATGCACGAGCTTTTGCTTTCCAGAATGTTAATCAGTAGTGACTGTACAAAGTTTGATAAGATTGACTCACATTTTTTGTTTTATAGATTACTTAATCAGTAGTGAGTGTACAAAGTCTGATAAGATTGACTCACATTTTTTGTTTTATAGATTACTTAATCAGTAGTGAGTGTACAAAGTCTGATAAGATTGACTCACATTTTAGATCACTTAATCAGTAGTGAGTGTACAAAGTCTGATAAGATTGACTCACATTTTTTGTTTTATAGATCACAGTAAGGTGTATTGGACAAATGGGAAGAACATTGCAGGATGTTATCTCGGATTGGATTGGGAAATTAAACAACAGAGAAATTGGTGGGTTGGTTAATTCTTTATCCTCAACTTGATGGTTTTAAAAGTGAGTTTGTTAGGTCCCAAAATCAGTTACCCTCGTGTTATTTTCTTTCTGAGGGCATTTAAAGATATATTTAAATATATCATGGGGTAGTGTTAATTTTAAATGAAATTCTGAAATATTTTGGAATGTATCTTAGGACAACGGTGGGAAATGGGTAATGACGTGTTATCTATAATGCAGAAAGAAAGGGATCTTTTTATTGTTTTCAGGATGAAATGTCTCTAAAATTTGGATATTGGTAGGTTCTATTTCTCATTGTTAGGCTAAAATAATACAACAGTATTTCCTTTGAGAAGGCTTTGATTTTTATTTTATTTTTCTCAGATTGTCTCTGGAAGATAACACTTTGGTTTTAATTTGGGCAGTTTTTTAAATCTTGCTGCAGGTCGAACTAGGATGCCATTGAATCTTGCTGAGATGATAACTGTTGGAACACATGTTTGCAAGTAAGGATGGATCCTTTCATCTTGGATGTTAAATTATTTCATGAAGTAATATACCTCCTTTTCATGGGTGTTGAAACAGACAATGATATTGTTAGTTTAGGGTGGATTCGTGTTTGTGTTTTATAAATCTTCCAAGAACTAATGAAGTTTTTGGAAACAATTTTATGCTGATATAAGATAGAGAACAGCTAAAACTACTGTCCGACAGGTAAACAGCGGAGTAGTATAAACATTTATGGGAATTTGTAGTCCTCTTGAAAGTCACAGCTGCTCAGCTACCTTCTGTGGTTGTTACTTTGTTTCGATTCTAATCTGTCTGGAATTTGATTTTCTATGGCGTTCTCATTCATGATTATGCACAGGCTATGTCTGGCCTGAAGCTTCACAAATGCCTGCTCTAACTAGCCTTTAATTACTGTGTAATAACAAAACCTCTGCTGTCTTATAAGAGGTGGAATCAGTTACCTCTAAACATCACTGGTGATAGATCATTTGACAAGCTTTTAATTTATATAATATTTATGAACAATTTGTAAAGTGGATTCCTCTCTACGCCTTCTGGAAAAAATGTAAGGTTAATCATAAATGTTAAATGATATATTTTTTTTTAATTTCTCTGTTGTGTCCCTAATTGTTTGATGCTGTGATTGTCATGGCAAATTGATCTCCTTTCTGCTATACTGGTTTTGGATTTCAATGCCTAAATATGTACGTACAGTTGGTTTTAAGCAGTATAGAAGCTTGTCTAAGCAAGTGGTTCGATTTATGTTTTTCAATGTATGATTTTCAGAAACTATACTCGATTTTTCTATGAAGAGTGCGGTTCCATGTATGATCTGGATTTCATGAGTGCTTTAGCCTTGAAGCAAATTCTCGAGCAAGCCATGGCCCATTTTAAGGTATGGTCCCTCCATTCATGATGAAGAGAAGATTGAAAGTGGAATTGGATACCCTGTCTGAAAATGCACTATTCTTTTTTTTTTCGTGTGTAATTGATGAAGTTGGTTAGAACAATGAGTGGTGTAGGTGATAACTTTTGTGGTGTTTGTTTTCGAAGAAACTGTGTTTTGTGATTTTTTTTTAATTTTTTTTATTGGAAATTTTTTTTTGTGTTTTACATCGTTTTGATAGTTGGATATCAAAAATAATTTTTAAAAGATATAAAAAAAATATTATTTTCATACAAAATTAAATTTTAAAAAATAACTATTATCATGTTCATTGACACTATATTCATCTTTTTCATAGTTGAGTGAGAAAGGACTAAGCATGAAGCAGCAATTCGTGCCAAATGCACTAATCATCCTTCGCCTTGGTGTTGGGTTAGGTTAACTTTAATAGCAAAAAATATTATTATTATTATTATTATTATTATTATTATCATCAAAAATAGTGATTCAGTTTTATTTTATTTTTATTCAAAGTGATTTGTTTTGGGTTTGACTCGGATTGGCTTAATAATCCAGTAATTTTGATCCTAAAATGAGTTAGATCCAAGATAAAGTTTGACAATTATGATTAACTATATAAAGGTTTATCTTAATTAATTATATAGAAGCAATCTGGTCCGACAAAAAAACTGATGCCGATTTATGAATTTAGAAAATCTTGTCGGAGATAATATCGTGTTATAGGGTATTTTAAAAAAAATGTTTTTAAATACATAAAAGTATTTTTTTATTTTTAATATCAATACATAAAAATCAAAAAAAAATAACACTAAAACAGATCTAAAATCAGAAAATACAGTAGCTCTAAACAGTCGCACAATTTTTTTCGAGCTATCATCATTATTGATAATGGGAGTCTATGCCAGATGATGATGACCCTCGGTGATAAATTAATCAACCTATAAACATGATCCATTTCTAGGTTAATCTATTAATTAATTTGGCAATCTTCATCAGCTATATATATTTGTATAATTTACTTGTTGATTACTTTGAATCAGCCACGTACACGGAAGTTGTTTATCAAAGAATCACATGTATCCAAATGGCAATTTTGGAAGTTAATTGGAAATACAGTTAAAATTATGTTTTTATAAAATTTAATTTTGTTATTTAAAATTATTAATTTTATATATTTAGATTATTTTAATTTGTTAATGTTAAAAATTAATTTTAAATTAATTAATTATTTTTAAATATAAAATATTTTAAAACATAATGTTTATCAAACTCCAAAAAAACCCTATTAAATAATTTTCCATAAATAGAAAGTGAGTTTTTCTGCCACAGCTTCTCTTTGTATATCATGCATATAATTACATAATTGTAATCATTAAACCTTTTAACTTGAAAAATATAAAAAATAAACCTTAATCCAAGTTAAATTTTAATTTAAACAAAAAAATTAAGGACAGTATTTTCAATGACTTGATTAACCTAATAATCTAAACCAAAAAAATATTAATTTAATCAAATTCAGTTAATATGATTATATTTTTAATGACTTGATTAACCTAATAAAATATGGTCTAAATCTAATGGGATTAACACCAAAAAAAATTAAAAAGAAAAACAATAAAATAATATTATTTTAATAAAAATAATTGATTGAAGATGACCTCATAATGTAATACTTTAGATTTTTTTTAAATTAGTTCTCAATTATACATACAAGCACCTCGGTAATGGATTGTTGGACATGAATTCTTCCCTCTTTCGTGACCTCCAATTTCTTAAACGTGTTTTGAATATTTTGTGTTGAATCAATTATTTTCGAGAACTTAAATTTTGAATCATGGAAGACAGACAGGACAAGAGATTATAAATAATAATAAATAATAAATAATTTTTTATTTAAAGAAAAGGGGTCCTTCGCCTCTCACATGTCCCTTTCAGAACTGAACATTGCTTAGACCATCCATTACTACCTCTCGACCTCAAATAGAACAATGTGACAAAGGGAGAAGAAAACGAAGGAGTTAGGTAAAGGGTATGGTACCATCTTTTCCTTCTAGAAGGCAAGTCCAATCCTCAAATTTACGCAGATGACACTACTCTCTTCTCTTCTATTATTTTTTTTATTTTTTTATATTAATATAGTATCTGAATATTAATTTTATAAATTCTAAAATTAATAATTATATAAATTTTTAATAATTATTATATAAACAATCAAAAACTCGAATATGAAACGAATCTTCCCGATTCAAGAAAATTACTACAATGTGATATAACCAACTTACTACGCCGTTTGTTTTCCCAATTTAAAAAATAAAAAAATTGAAAATATTAAATAAAAAATAATATAAAAAGCAATTATTACTACAGTATCGACCTAACTGTGATATAGTATTAATTCAAGAAACTAGGTAAGAGTTAAAAGTAACAGGTGAAAGAGACAACATTAAAAAGAGACAGGAAGCAGCAGAAGCAAGAATTTATGAGAAGAGACAGAGGGTAGTTGTCTACCTGACATAGCCCTTCTACCTGCCAAAAACAACATGTTCTTTTCCAACCTCTACACTCATGCTGATCTGCCAATGAGACCCTTCCTTGTAATATTCTCCTCTTTTGCATTTAGCCTTCCTTTTGTAGTGTTATTAAACCACGACAAGAGTTGATCGGGTGTAAATCTTTTAGTCTGAATTATATTTTAAAATTTTATTTAAAAATTTATATTATTAGATTGAATCACTTATTTAATATAAAATTATAATTTTATTTATCAAATAATTATAAATTTAAACCTCAAAAATTCTTATTTTGTTTATTAAAAATTAAATATAAAATAATACGAGTTTATCTAAATTTTAAACTCAAAGTGATTTTATTTAAAATAATATATTGAAAAATTATATAAATTATTAAATTGAAATAATTTTTTTATATTAATATAGATGATATAAGTTAATTTGTTTTTTTTATGAAATCAAAGTGATATTGTTGTTTTGACTGTCTATCGAGCAGATACAAATCAACTTGAGTTTTGTATCAAATTATATTAAATTAACTTTAAAATAATTTTTTAATCCAGCAAATAATAATTTATAGTTCGGGTTCCTTGTTTAGCCACGAGGTGCAAATTCTAGGGGGATAAAAAATAGCAATGCACTTGATCCGGGGTTGTTGGCATTAAAAGTCTCTATTCAACCTTAGGCCATAAGATCGTCCTGTTTTTGATGCCATACAATTTCAAACAGGTTTATGGGAATCTTGTTCTCATTTCTGTCAATTTGGTGCTTCCATGGATTGGGTGACTTTAAATTTAAAATAAATAAAATATTAAAAAATTAATTAAAAATTAAAAAAAAATATAATATTAAAGAATGAAATAAAAATATCTAAAAAAACCCAAAAAAATTACCAAAATAAACTCAAGTTGATCTTTTTAATAAATTATTCATGAGACCGAGTTAACATAAAAAACAATTAAAGAATTATGAAGTAAAATTCCCAATAAGTTTAATTTTCAATCAAGTTAATGTTAAAATATAAAAATAAAAAAAAAATAACTTTCAAAAAGAAGGACTAAAATAGATTGATTAAGTCAACTTAGATAAATTCACCAAACTCACTTACATAAAAAGCAAATAAAAAAAATATTATATAGTTCAATTCTCAACTAACTCAATATTAAAAAATAAAATTAAAAAATAAATCAACTAAAAAAAATAAAAAAAAATATTTGAATCAATTCATGTTAACTTTCAAAACTCGAAACTTGAATTATGAAATTGTAACAACCATATTAAAAGTAAATTAAAAAACTTAATTCTCAACTAATTGAACGATAATACCAAAAATAATAATTCAAAAGGAGTGTATTAAAAAAAATTCAAATCAATCCGGATTATCCTTCCAAACTCGCAATATGAGATTATCCTATAGAAAAAAAATAGCAATTACAAAGAATAAAATAAAAAAATTAATCAAGTTTTAAAAAGAATTCAAAAAATAATGAGGATAAAAATAATTATAGGAGAAAATTTACAAAGCAAGGCACCAAAATCAAGCTAATAATAGAGAAAAGAGAGACGAGGAGAGAAAAGGGATGTACACATGCAGCTTCAAATGAGGCCATACATGCCTCCACATGCAGCGAGACTCCTCTCACATGATGGCATGTGAGTGTACACGCTGGCCATTCTTCTCGTGCCCCTTCGATTTCATATTTACTCTTGTTTTAGTTTTAAATTTCATCACTCAAACCTTAATTATTTTAGATTAATATAATTGATTTTATTTTACAAAACAATGCCATAATTTTTTCTTGGCATCACCATACCTTTATATATAAATAAACAAAACAAAATGACAAATTTAATCCCAAATAAATCTAATTCAAAATAATCAAATAAAAAAAGTTGAATAATGAAAAAAAATGATGAACATTTTTCGTTATCCATCCAATTAATTTAGTCTCTAATGTCATAAAAAATATACTTAATGTTTGTTCAATCTTCAAATTCAATCTCCAAAACACTTTAATTGTTTTAAATTAATAAAATCTTATTTTATCTCAACAAACCAAGCTATGGAATTTTCATTAATTTTGTGTGACCCCTAAACTAGGTAAAAAAACAAACCATCAAGTCTAATTCCAAACTAAAATAAGATAAAAGAAATAAATTTAAAAAAAATCAATTAAGAGACCAAAATGAAAAGAAACTGAAAGAAAAAATAATTTTAAAATTTTAAAAACACTATGAAAACTAATACAATACACAATGTTTCTCTCTATTGCTATAGTGAATAGCCCATGATTATTTTTTTTTAATTGTAATTGTAATGTGTTCGTAATCTTGTCAAATATAATAGAATGACAATACAAGCAGTGTTTTCATTCAATGAAACATAAAACTTCAAGGACCAATATATCAATTTAGTAAAAATGAAATTCAAAGTAAAACCTCTAAGTAAATTACCATAAAATAAAATCATTAATTATCCGAGAAATTAAGTTCCTATTAAAACTACAAAGAAATTAATAAGAGCGAAAACTAAAGCCAAAACTCAGCATGGAACATTTTTCTAAAACTGTTGGGGTTAATTTTTCTTAAACCCTCCATGGTTTACATACATGTGAACTAGCCTTATCAAACTGATCCCCGGTCATCATCAAGCATCCAAAGGTCTGTAAAATCTATAAAGACTATCAGCTGTTACAAATTTTTCCACGGCATTACAACAACTACATGCTTGACTGTTCTTGAACCCTCGATTGTAAGAACACAAACATGCTGTTCTATGAACAACAGCAGGGGCACTGGAGGTAGGAGTAGCAGAGGTCCCAAACAACTGATATGTGACAACTTGTTCTTGATGCTGTTGGTTTGCTTGCTTTGAATCATTAAGATCATTGACAGAAGAAAGTTGAGATTGACATGGAAGACCAATAGAGAGCTCAAGATTGAGTTTATGATTTGGATACACTTCTAATTCTGCTGTCACGCCACTGCTACTATTGGAATCTTCAGCAGAGTCACTGCTGCCACCTACCTTGATAATACTTGAATCGCTAGCCTTCTTGACTATGTTGCTCATCATAAACTCTGGCTGGGCTTGAACAAATGAATAGTTTTGTTCTTCAAGTTTAAAGTTAGTAATCCTTTTGGTACCCATGTTGCTATTTTTATTGTTGGTGCTGTTTGTGGTGGTGGACGTGGTGGAGGAGGTGGTGGAGGAATTGAGTGGACGGTGAGTTTGAGGATCAATTCCACGGCTAAAGAGCTTTCTCTTGATATGAGTATTCCAATAATTCTTTATCTCATTGTCCGTTCTTCCTGGCAGCCTAGCAGCAATGAGAGACCACCTGGAAGATTTTCAAGAAATTAAAAAAAAAAATTAGAACCAAAACTCATCATAACCAGTTGAGATTTTGTTCTTGTGAAAAGAGATATTGCTCTAAAAGTTCATCAAAAGTTGAATATTGGAAACAAATACTGCTGCCATTTTTTACAAAGCTAGCTTTTCGCTTTTATTGGAAGAAATAAAGCGAAAGCAAAGCACTCACTTGTTTCCAAGTAAGCTGTGAAGGTTGATGATGAGTTCATCTTCTTCGTCACTGAAGTTTCCTCTCTTGAGATCAGGCCTCAGGTAGTTTATCCACCTCAGTCTACAACTTTTGCCACATCTAAGCAAACCTAAAACAAAAGTCAATAAAAGATATGAAGGGTGATCTTCTTCTTCTTCTTCATGGCACATAGAGTGGGGAGAAAGGAGAGAAGAAAGAAAAAAAGTTACCAGCTGCCTTAGGGAGAGACCTCCAACAACCTTCACCATGAGATTTGATATAATTAATGAGACGTTCATCTTCTTCTTTAGTCCACGCACCTTTGTTGGTGTGTTCTTTCTCACAACAAGGAGATCTGCCCATGATCTTCTTCCTTTTCTTCTTCGTGTCCAAATCAAGAGAGAAGAGAAGTGACGAGGGGGCAAAAAAGAGGATGTGTTTGTGTTAGAAATGTGGGAAAAGTCGAATAAACTGCTGGGAGGCAAATGCAAGAGAAGGGAAGATATATATATAAATGGGAGGTGGTGAGAGAGGGAAGAGAGAGTAGGGCTGCAATGCAATTGACTTGGGACACTACACAATTATTTAATTTTCGTTTTCAAGTAATGGCATGGGATTTGACTAAGTTGGTGAGAAAGATGAGTGGTTACAATTAAGTTAGTGCTGGATTTGGTAGGTAGCTCTACTTTCCTTCCATTTATTGGAAGTCAATTGTCTTTCACCTCTTGAAATTTGTCTATCTCTTTTTAGTTTCATTTCTCTAATAGTGTAGTGTTTGTGCTTGTGATTGGATTTTTTTTTTAAATTGTTTTCTTAAAAAAATAGATTTTTTTATTGTTCTAATACATTGATGTTATAAATAAAAATAATATGAAAATATTATTTTAATATATTTTTAATTAAAAATTACTTTTACAAAATATCATAAATCATACTAGAATAATCATCCTCACCTAACCTTTTAAACAAGAGAGGAGGGGATGGTGGTTATGAGGTGCCCTACATGACCAGCTTCAAGCATAAATGCATGACATATATATATAAAGTTTATTTTTAGTAGCATTGTGTGT
>NW_011500075.1:161502-162920 GCF_000495115.2 Populus euphratica
TCTCTTCCTCTATTTCTCCTTCTTCTTCTTTTTCATCCCACCTCTCCCCTCCTAAACTACAACCAACTATTCATCCCAACTCTTCTCCTTTTCTTAACATAAACATTCAAGTTTCTTATATTTTTGTACGTGATCATAACATCCGTTCTTATAGATTTTATTATTTTTTGTTGGTGAGTCTATCTTTTTTAGTTTTAATATTTAAATATGAATTTTATTTTTTTAGTATATTTATTTTTTAATGTACGTACTTATTTGATTGTTATTTGTCAAAAAAACTTGTAATATAAATATATTTTATAGTTATTATAGTTTATTTTAAAATCTTATTGCTAGCATGCGAGTAAAAGTTGATTATAAAGAGATATGTGCAGATAAGTTTCCCATAATGATTTTTCATAGAATATAAAGACCTTGTTGTATCCGGGTTTGTAAATATTTGGAGTTCTAGACAAATATATTAATATTTTTTTCAAAAACATTATTATGTAGATAACCTAATTGTTTTTGAATGGATCGATGAATTATGTCTAAATTCAAAGAAAGGCATGGATGTGCCGCACCATAATTAATTGAGATATTTAGGCCTAGATGCTGCTATTTTAGTTAATTTTGTTATTTTTTCTAGATATTTTGGATTTATTATATATTTTTATATTTGTATTAATTTCCTTATGTGTTAGAATTCTGAATTTGTTTCCCAGTATAGGTTGGTTTTTCTAACTTGAAAAGGAGAAGGCAAATTTAGTCAAATTGATATTTAAGAAATAAAATAAAATTTTAGGATTTTTTGTATTTTAACTCTAATTCTATTTTTTTTATTATTCTGTGTTGGATGCTATCTTGTTATATTTTCACCTTCATCAAACCGTTTATATTGAAGAAGTGTCATAGTTTTTAATAATATTTTTTTTTTGTAATGAGTTTATATGGATGTTCTATCTCTTATTTGGTTAGAAAAATTTCTATGAACAGTATCTCTGATCGGATTAGAAAATAAAATTAGTTATAATATAAGAAAATTGATTGGAAAATTTCATTTATATATATAATAAGAAAATGAATTTGATTGGAGAATTATTTGGATAGAAATAAAAATTCCATCAAATTTTTGTTACAGTTTGCTTTTACATATATGCTCATGCTAAGCCCAATGCAATCAACACCATGCCTTCTAGCCATGTGGCTGCAAGTCAGATTTGGACCTCATTTTCAGAAAGCTCGAAAAGGTGAAAAAGATCAAATTTAAGCTTCATCGGAATTCTATGCCTAGCTGTGGGGGTCCATATTGCTTATATTAGTGGGTGGTGGGTGGGTGGGTGTGGTACTGAATAGGTAATACATGTTATATTGTGAGTCTACTAATTTTTTTTATAATAAAAAACTATTAAGATATATATATATATATATATATATAT
>NW_011500075.1:162932-179385 GCF_000495115.2 Populus euphratica
TTGAGGAAAACCAACATATGGTTGTTGTTGTAACCATAATCATTGACATAAGATAAAAAAAAAAGAATATATATATATATATATATATATGAAAGATTAAAATTATAATCATTGACATAAGATAAAAAAAAAAATACCATGAAAAAAAGGCGTAAGTCAAATATAATAAAAAAAATAAGTTTATGTAAATCTTTTAAATCTAAGATAAACTTTCAAACTTACAATCCGTATTTTAGATAATAAAATTAATTAATTTAATTTAATTTATAAATAAGATCTTTTTAGAAAAACTAAATTCAACAAAAGATATATATTGAAAAAGAAAGAGAGCAAAGTAATTCTTATTATTTTAAAAATGACTAAAAAATTTCATAAAAAGCAATTTCAAAAATCTAACAAAATATTAGAGGATAAAAACAAAAAGTGTTGATAAAAGAAAAAATTATCAAGGAAACCTTATCAATTTTGTAAACTTAGATTAATATCTTCAATCCGTGAACCAATATATTTTAAATTTAAACTCAACTAAAAAATTAAACATCTAATTAATTAAATATTAAAAAATAAGATAATAATAATAATAAATTTAAAAAAATCTTGTAAAATAGAAAGAATACTATCATAACAAAATACAACTAAGAAACTAAACACCCAATAATTATACCCAATAATTATTTCATTGATTTGTTTTTAAATTGAATCAATATAGATCAATTCTCCCAACTTACAACTACTACTAAATATTTATGAGATCGAGTTTTACAACTATAATTTAGTCTTTTATATAAGGAGCCTTGTATTAATAGACCATAATAGACGATAATGCCCTTCTTAATATAGGATTGACCTAACTCCCATTGAATAGAATATTATGTTGATGGGTTCTTACAGCAGCCTACTAAATGGGGTAGCCTAGCATTAGGCACAGGTCTATTTACTAGAAAAAAGGGTAGGTCGAACCCGTATGTTTGTTCCTAAGCTAATTAAGCAGACGCTAACACTAAAAATATTCCACTTTTAACGGAAGCTAACTTTCAAAGACAGATCAAATATTCCGAAAAGTACTAATATCCAAACATATCCTTACTTCAATTTTGAGTTCAAAATTCAAGTTTCACAAAAATGTTTAAATAAAAAGTTAATAAGACTAACTCAGCTTGTAATCTAATCTAAGATCTAAATCATAAATTAAATAAGTTAATATAAGTTAATTCAAGATGTTATTCTAAAACAATGTTATTGCATTTTAAAAATTAAATCAAGTTTTGATTAGTTTAATCAGGTTAAAAATTGATAAATCAATTTTTATTTGAGTTAAATTAAAATTTAATTCAGGTTAAATCTTTAATTATCAAGTTATTAGATTAACCGGAGCTAAGCCAAGGTTAGATGAGGTTTAATAAGAAAGATTAAATACTTAAATGTTCTTCTATCTTGTTGTTTTTGGACACTTTGCCAGCACTCACACTTTCTCACCTAGAATACACTGGGAACATCAGAAATTAGGTGACAAGAATGCTTTCCTCGAACAAGAAGGGAGAGTTTATTATTACATAACGAAACCAACATCGACATTAACCCCAGCATCATCGATCAGCGGCAGGTTCTAAAGCTAGCAAGTTGCCTGGCTGAAGAGCAAGGCTAACACAAGTGATGCTGACATGCTTATGGATACTCAGCTATATTGAACAAGCAAAACAAAAACACTTATTTGAAAAGGGCCCAAACAGAGGATATTAGGATAGTGCTTTTTTCATGTCAGAATGCATGCTTGGCAACCTTAACACATGACTAGAAAGACTCGCCATATGCAGTAATGGTCACCGCATTTTCTTTGCTTAGCTTAACAAAGCTTGGTGCAAAAACAGCGGCGACGGAAACCTTTGCATCTTCCACCAGAGAAACCTTCATTCCTGCACACCCAAGCACAGTTATGGTCCCTTGCACATGGGCCTTTAAAATAATGGCTCTGTGACAAGCAAACCCTTGCCTCAGTAGGCACCACCACCTCCTCTGCATGCAAAAACACACAACCAAAATCAAATATAATTACCAATAGAAGTACTTGTTAAAGAAAGTGTTGAGAGAGTTAAAGGAGGTGCATGCTAATTAAATGGACTTACGAGAAGCCAAGACAATGAGGAGCAAGAAGAAAAGCCCAAAGGATCTCTTGATCTCCATGTCTTTTTTGCTCAAAACGTTTGCTAGCTAGCTCGATTGTCCACTGTAAAATGAACTCTACTCATTTATATGCTGCCTAGAACATGGATGCCACATAAGGGGCTGTAATTTCCATGCTGTAAGGGCAGACAAATACATAGAAAGTGTTAAAAGTGAGAACATTCTCACATGCACAAAGCAGACACCCCCATGCTCATCCACCTCATGTCTACTCATGAGTTTGTTTTGTTCTGGCGTGCAGGATCTCTGCTTGGTTATACTACATGGGAAAAATCACAGAGCTCGATCTCTTTCACTATATATTTACTTTTAATTTATTGTATTCAAACTAGATCCTGGTGCATTCATCAACACAAAGGAAAAGAGTATTTCTAGCTTTTATCCTCCTTCCCTTTCCTGTTCTTTAATTTCTTGTATTCAAAATTCCTTAATACTTTCATCCCATTCTTCTATTATCCTTGTAATGTTTTGTCCCGTAACTTTATCAGCACATGTTCATCCTTGTAATGTTTTGTCCCGTAACTTTTATCAGCAAATGAGTCGGGGCGGAACGAAGTTAAAATTTATGATTTTTTTTAAGACAAGGTCACAACACTATCACTGTCAACCAAGCCATAGAAGAAGAAAGGATTATATATGCCTTGTTGGTATGATCAAAGAACAAAAGGAAATACAATAACAACGGACCTCAAGTATTGATAGGCCCACAAAGAACAAAAGGAAATACAATAACAACAGACCTCAAGTATTGATAGGCCCCCCTCTGGTTATATTGCTTACAGAACATGGGATTTATGAAGATCTATAGGGAAAGTAATAAGACAGCAGATCATATGGCTAAGGTCGTGTAATTTTACAACAGATCGGCTTCTTGTGCTTCATGGCTGTTTTAATTTAATTATTGTACGTATTTTTAAAAGAAATCCCACCCTCCTTATGGGTGTCCTTTTAATCCATTTAGATAATTGGGGCAAAACAATTAACAAAATTTTGTATAAAGAAGGAATCAATCTTTTAATGTCAGATTGTATAATTTTTTTTTTTTATCTTTATTCCAAGTTGGTCTGTTTCAATTAGTATATAGTTGATTAATATTTAATTTTTTCATAGTTCAGTGTTAGTAATGTTTAAGGAAAAAGGTCAGTTCTTGTTGATCTGATACGATTATTAATTTATGAAAAAATCACTAAATTACTAGGATCATAATTTAATTTCTTAAATTTATTTAAGTAACATGTGAAACATTTACTCTTTTAATTTAAATCAAGTCGATTAAACTTACTCGGAATTAATACTCGGAACTTGACTGACCGGTCTCTAGTACATACCAGAGTAAAAAAAAATCAACTGAAATTGACTCGAACTTGACCAACCGGTCTTTAGCCAGAGACTAGTGTCAAAGAAGAATCAAATCAACTGAAATTGACTAGTGATCTAATTAAAATCTAGTTCGATTTAAAAAATAAATAATCCAAACAACACCAATATCGATCCATGTTATAACTCACGTAAGATGTAACCCGAGGCTTCAGCTCAGGGTTTAACAGATTTCCTACATTATTTGTGGAAACAAAAAAAAAAGCACACAAATCAGAATAGTTCAAGAGCTAATCATTCATATTCCAATACTTCTAAAAGCAGAGCAACCAACAGCTAGCATCATCAACTGAATCCTCAAGAAAAGGAAGGGAATTTATTTATTTAAGCAAAGTACCCAGCAACGCCACCCATATGAACAGCAAGTACGAGACTGGCCATGACATGGATGCTGCATTTTTATTTTTTGCAGTGACTAACAAGGCTTGGCGCAAAAACAGCGGCGGCGGAATCCTTTGCACTCACCACCGGGAAAACCTTCAGTCTTGCACACATTAGCACAGTTGTGGCCTCTTACACATGGTCCTTTAAAATTATGGCTCTGTGACAAACAAACCCTAGCCTCAGTAGGTACCATCATTTCCTCTGCAAAATGGCACACATAAATTTTTAAAAAATCAAGCAATCAATCTCCTTTAAAACACATACAGAAAGAACAGTTGATTTAATGGCGGGGAAAGAAAAAATGGGTGCATGTTAAATATGTACAATGACTTACGGGAAGCCAAGGCAATGAGCAGCAACAAGAAAAGGCCATAGCATTTCTTCTCCATCTCTCTGTCTAACAAGAACCTGTCGAACCCTAGCTCTTTCACTGCTACTGCTACTAGTATCCAACACTTCAACTTGAAATTGATTTGGGTTCCCTCAAGAGTATTTATACTACTCAACAAGATGCATGTCACGTGATCAATGGTGAAAATCTAGGGATTTTTACATACCGTTTGCCATTGCCATAATTTCTACTTTATATCTAATAAAAAAAACATTAGGTGAACTAAAAAGTTTTTTATTTTTATATTCAACCACGTATATAATTGTTTTTAATTTATTTGAAAATCTATCTTTTTTTACTAAAAATAAATCTAAAATATTTTTTAAAAATAAATTGAAATAGCAAGAAACGATTACAGTGCACGTTTCTTGCCGAACAATCACTTCGAAGTGATTAAAAAATATTTTCACGCGCACACGGAAAACCCTACCGACAACTTTATCTACATCAAGATTTCCCACCGACAACTTTATCCACAGCAAGATTTCTCGCCGATAGCGTTATCTACATCAAGACTCGAGTTTGTTTTCTTCTGCCATTCAGCAGTAATACTTCGTCGTGGCAATACCGGAACCAGATGTCTCTTCTTGAAAGCATGATAAAAAAAGGGATATGGAGTCATTCTTCGGCTTTTGAAGTTGCCAGAGGGGAAGAAAGTACCTTATAATTAATTTACTCATTCAATTACAGATAATAAATTTGAATTTCGAACCGTATATCATGTTAAGAACGCAGATGAACAAGATTTCTAAGAATAATTTTATATTATTCTTGAAACTAGAATAATTTACTTTGGGGATGAGGCAATGAATACGTTGAAATAAAAAATTATTCAAACATATTATGTTATGTATTATGTACTAAATTGTTTGTTTTTCTAGTACAAGAAATGTGATGTATAGAAAACAATTACGGCATATATTACTAAAATGGAAGTTCTTCTATTATAAGGATGATGATGTACAAAAATAATTCGGACCTTGTTTGAAACCAACATAGAGTTTTTTGGACTCTGAGGATTCGCAATTTGTCTGCATCACTTTCTCCTGATTTTACTCACATCCACTCATGGCGTCTTGATATTGATATTAATCAAAAAGTCAATTGTTTAATTTCTAGCATAGGCTAAGGATGCAATATAATTCAATAATGCATATGATATCAACTGGTCGGGGAGTTGGCGTATTGGCCAGGTTAAGAGAAGCCAAGACAAAACTACTGAGGTTTTCTCGGATACCGTTTGCAGAAAATAATTTGTTTTTATCCGTAATTTTTATAAAAAATTAATTATTTTTTAATATTTAATAGTATGATAAAAAAAAGTTGAAAATCTTCTCTAATATTTGAATATATTATAAAAAAAATATATTAAAAGTAATTTATTAATACTTTTTTAAAAATTTATTAAAAGAATAGGGATAAAATCTAATATATGAAAAGTTAGAGAATAAAATTGAATAAAATATTAATTTTATAAATTATTTTAAATAAAATAAATAGTAATTAAAAAAACAGGGTTAAAATACATAACTTTTTTAAATAAAATAAATAATATAATTAAATCTGATAAATAAATAAAAATTAAGTGAAAAAAAAAAGTGCGGGAGTCTATCTACTATCTTCATTTCCACTTTCCAAATTAGATCAAGTAAACGACAAATAAAAAGTCCTTTAATCTGAACTTTAATCATGTCAGTTCTTGTTGAACTTTATTTCTTGTTTCCCTCGCAATTGCTCTTGTTCACTTGGTGGCTTGAGGGGTCTACGTGAGACGCAACCTGGTTATCTAGACAGTATTTTCACTGAGGATATTTTTCAATTTTTTATAATTTTTGAAAAGTATATTCTAGAAATATTTTTTGTTCGTTAACTTTTTTAGTCATAAATAAAAAAAAATTAAAAAATAATTTTAAAAAACTACTTTCCACGAGTACTTAGTCTACATTGTTGACCTCTGCTGCTCGATCCCCAATCAAAACCGCCAACTAGTAATAAAAACAGTGTGTATATATATATATATAATTACACATAAAAGAATATTTTTCCATGGATCATTAATAATTTTTTCTTAAATATAAAAAAATATAAAAAGTATATAAAATATTTAAATGTTCTATGTGGGACATCAATATTAAACTCAATTATATTAAATTTAATAACTAAATTATATCCAAAATAATTTTAGAACTGAACTATAAAAAAGTTCAAAAACTATTGAGCTTGATTAATTAATTAAATTCAATATTATTAAATTTTTTTGATGATTGGGCTCAATGTTATTTGATCCTAATCCTATGGCAGAGCATAACCACTAAGAGAAAAAAATTGCAATTCAGCTTAAACTTGAATGCAATTCAAGTTAAATTGATAATGAAAATTATCATTATTTAATTTTTATATGGTATAAATTTTTTTTATTAATTTAGTTTTTTTATAAAATAAAAAGAATTATAAAAATAAAATTAAAAATATTTAACTGATAAATCAGACTCACTAATATTGAATCTAATTATCAAACCAAATTTAACAGCTTTTAATATAAAATAATAAAAAGAATAACGTTATTTATATACTGATATTTTATTTTTTTATTATTAATATAAATATTAAAATTAATTTATATATATATATATATTAATTAATCTTATAAATATTAAAATTAATAATTATATAAATTTTTGATGATTATAAAAAGATTTGAATTTATAATTATTTAAAAAAACTTAAAATTTTACCCGTTAAACTAGGATTTTCTTTTAAAATATAGTATAATGTTGACGTGGAGGACGTGCTCTCTGAGACTGGTGGGCTACTGGCTAGCTAGAAGAGAGTGCACTGTCGGTAAGAAGGAAAAGTGATACTGAGGATCATTCACGTGAAATGACAAGAGCAAGCTTGTCTAAATACGCTTTCTGCCACGATCGCTGTGCACACCAGCTGTTAGATACCTAGATGGAATCGGGTTCCTGTGTTTGGCACGTTGAAAGAATGTTATTGGATACCGTTTGCCACTGTGTTTTGAAAAAAAATTAAAATGTTTTTAAATTAATATATTTTTAATATTTTTAAATTATTTTAATATACTAATTTTTAAAAAATAAAAAATTATTGATATATTTTTCTAAATAAAAAATTCTTTAAAAAATATTAATATGCGTGGTGAATTCTTGGCCCGAGGCAAGATTTGATGGCATAGATTTCTATCACCGGGAGCCCAAGCTGTCGGAGCACTGTAAATTAGCCGGAATCCTTTGATCTGATATTAACTGGAGCCAAGCTGTTGCAGAACAAAAATCATTTTTATTTATAATTCATTTGTGGCGAAATATATTTATATTATAGAATATTGATCTGATATTTTATTGAAAGTGAAAGGATGTTATGGCCAAGATTTTCATTTTGTCAAGTGGGATAGGGATAACGCTTGAAATACCATATATTAATGAGGTTAAAGACGATATTTTAATGTTGAAATCACTATCTTTTCTTCACCTTGATGATATTTAAACTTGTAATTACATGACCAATAAATTTTTAATAATATATTTAAAAATCAATTTAATCTAATAATTTTAAATTTTAAATTTTAAAAATAATTTTGTATTATTTTTTATCATAATTCTAACCGGATGTAATGTTGAAGTAAGAGCAAAATAGATGGGAGGGAGTATGAAGTGAGCGTTTGGAAACATATATCAATCTGTATTTTAAAAAAATTTAAAATATCTTTTACTAAAAGTTATTTATTTTTATATTTTGAATTGTTTTTAAACATTGATTTCAAAAATAATTTTTAAAATATAAAAAATATTATTTTAATATATTTTAAAACACAACTGTAGCAAATACCTAAGAGTAATGCATCAAAAGATTTGCAACCATTCTCGGTGGCTGTCTCTTGCCTAGATGGTGACAAGCAGGCTGTTTTTAATCTAACATATACTATGATAGGTAGCTGGAACTATCCGGGTGCTGAGCACATCGAATGGATCTTTTCTTGAAGAGCTTTTATGGAGACTTTTCCTCTTCTTCATACAGTGTTATCTTACCATGTGAGTTAGGAGGAGATAAGTTCCCTTATAAATTAGGGTTTTGTTGATAATTAAAGCCGTATTTACAAAACTCGAGTTTGTCTTGTTCAAAATCTACGTCACGAAGGATAAAATGGTTAGGGTTTGGATCAGGATGAGACAACTTCCTTCACTGCCTACTCTGTTTTAACCGCCTGGATAGCTCAAGTCTTATAATTATAATTAAAAACTTAAATAATTATAATATATGCAGTTCTATTAAAAAAAAGAAAGAAATAAGGAAACAATAATTGTTTCCTTATTTCCTTTAAGCTAGCTTGCTTTTTTTCTTTCTCTCTTTCATTGGGTTTTTTTTTTTAATTCTCTCAAGCTTTCTTTTCTTTTCTTTTTAATAATCATCAAAGTATGTTGAAAAAACCATGAAGTAATATACAGGGACAAGACTAAATAGAGAAAAAAAAAAGTAAAAAAAAAATAAAGGAAAAGGAAAAAAAAAAAACCCAATACTAGTTGGCTATACAAAACAAAAAGATAAGGAAAGAAAAGGTAAAATAAAAAATAAGTAAGCGTTTGTTTTTTGTAAAGTAATTTTTATAATTTTATTTTTTAAATTTTTTTATATTTGTTTACCATTAAAAAAATTAGTCAATAAAAAATACTTTTCAATCAACAGAAAACACTACTTTGACCTGGTTTTCAAAAAAATATTTTTCTTTTATTTTGAGTGAAAATCATTTTCTAAAAGTTGTGAAAAATTTAAAAATATCATATTATTTACTAAGTATATCAAATTTGATTCTTATACTTTTTATTGCTATATATATTTTATTTTGAATATTTATTTTTCAATTTCAACCCTTAGAATTTATTTTTTATATTAATTTTGATCCTTATTTTTATAATTATTTTTTTCCTCATCAATTTTTAATTCAAAATTTTTATTTATCAAATTTGATCCTTATTTTTTATTCTTACTTATTTTATTTGAAATAATTTATGAAATGTTAATTATTATTATTATTTTAATTTTTTCATCTTTTATTTTTTTTATTTTATCTATATTATTTTGATTATTATTTATCTTATTTGAGATAATTTATGAAATTATTTTTTTAATTTCATTCTTATTCATCTTTTTAATTTGTAAGATTTGTTCCTTATCATTTTAATAAATTTAAAAAAATAAAAAATTAATAAGTTATTTTTCAGCTTATTTTTTCTAACATGATTAAATACTAGAAAGTATTTTTCAATTTATTTTTCATTACATTATCAAATATTAAAAAATAATTGACTTTCTCATAATTCACTTTCAAGAAAAAACTATTTTTCAATAAACAAATAGAGTCTAACTAAGATTTCTTATTACATGATAATTTGATGTAATCAATAGATTTTAAAAAGTCATTTCTTATATGATTGAAGCTTGAATCCAGTGCATGTAACTAAATAGCAATCCAATTTAGAATGATAGAGGAATAATCAAACAATCTTATAGTTTTCTTTTTAAAATAATATTATTCTTTAACAACCAAATACCCCAGGTAATACTACTGAAAATATGATTTTGTCATTGTTTCCATGCCGAATATCATTGACTCTAGCATTGAGAGTAATTGAGGATATTATTACTCTTTATAAAATAAGAAATTCATAAGCTATATCAAATTTCATTACTAATAATAATTCAATCATTAACCTCATGAATTGAACCATTTTAAATAGCAAAAACTTTATAGAGCCTAGGTAAAAATGTAAAAATGCTATGCAAAGTATTTGATTAAATCCATATAAGATCAAAAGAAAATAAAATAGAGAATCCATCACCGATATATAATTTAATGTTTTGATGCAATACCAAGTAGATAACATTATTGAAATTCAAGATAAATAAAATATCTTTTCAAAATAGAAAAATATGACCATGCAATTTTAAAATTTCATTCTTGAGAGAGGGGGAGTAAAAATAAGATATTACTTATTTACACAAGATATGGTCGGACAAGTTTAACCTTCATATCTATTTGAAAAGTATGAAGATATTATTAGACAATAAAGAACACAATCTAAAGCCTTCCTCTTTTCTATTTCTTTTTTTCTAAATTTCACCATAATACACAACTGCACCCAGCAGATTGTTTTCTGCTTCGCTACCTTAGACCACAAAAATCTTTGCTAAATAGAGATAAGGATATTGCAAACACCATTCAATATAAGAAAAGAAGACATAATAGACAGGTAATGAACTCAAGATACTTTGAATTAGGCAAATACGCATTGCCATACTAACATATGACCTCTCTACATACTCAATTATTTTTTGAAATTCTTAATAAAAGACTTTCATGTAGACAATCTTTTAAGATCATTTCAAAAGCATACCTAGATAAGAGCAAGGCAAGAAAACAAATATGCAAAAGACTGAAGATATCATCCTAGCATAAGTAGCTTTCCCAAAATTTACATCAATCAAATAGCTTTTGTAAAAGTTATTGTGAAAATATGAACAAATAGTGAACCGCAACAAAATCTTTTTGACCGTGTTGACTATTAAAATGCATGAAAATCAGAGTATCGTTTGAATATTGCAGACGACTAAAGCGAAAGCTATATCTGAAAGGGATACATTTGAAAAAGATTACTCATAGCTGCACCATGAAACAAAACAAATCACACCTACGCTCCAATAAGAAAAAGGAACGGCGAAGAGGGTCTTCATGGCCCATCAAGCCTTCTTTTCCTTTTTCTTTTTTTAATTTTATTGTGGGTTCTGGATATTTGTCGGGTATAAGATGATAAAGCTAAAATATGAACGTTTAGAGAAATTATAAGATGTATTAAAATTATACTTGACCGAACAAGAAAGGCAGAAGAATTAGACCCTTTTCATTTCTCTCGATTTATTTTGAATATTTCCATGGAATTAGTTGCTGTATAACCCCAGAATGCAATCCTTTATCTGATTATTAAATAAATGAAGTTTTCATGAAAAAAAAAGGGATATGTATACAGAGTAAATTATAAATTAGTTTTTTTAGCTTTGTAAAAATGAATTGAATAGTTCATTAAATTTTAAAAATAATTAATTAACTAATCCCTTTACTAGTGTTGATCATGCTTAATTTAGTTTTTTATTTCAAGAAATATTGTTTTTCTTTGTCAATCTTTCCATTCTATCTATTTTTTAATTTTTTTTTTATATTTATTAAAACAAAATAAGCAAAATAAATTAAAAAGGAACGATATGAAATTAACATAACAGGATCATGCTATAGATAATTTTAAGAACATAGCGACTAGAGGGGTTGATATAATTTATTCTTAAAGAATTATACGGACTCATTTATTATTCACTCTTATATGGCTTATCACTAGTCCTTTAAGTCATGTTAAGTTATAGGTCGGGGTTTAAATTATTTTTTAATATAAAAGATTAAGGAGTTAGCATTGTAAATATGTTTTTGGATATCATAATTGTTTTTAATTGAGAAATTGAAATATGTCATTTATGTTTAACAAGAGCTGATTTTTTTGGAAAAAAATAAATAAATGCATATGCAAATATTTTACTCTTACTATCATTTTTATTTTATATATTTTTATTTATTTTATCTTAGAAGTTAATTATGGTTGATAAGAACAAGCAATTTTTATTTCTATTAGTTTATTATGCAAATACAATTTATTTATGTAAAATATAAAATTAAAAACAAATTACAATAATCACTTTAAAGTATTATAATTTTTTTAAAACAAACAAGAAACAAATTAATTAATATTTTAATAAACATTAAAATAAATAATTTAAGAAATAAAAGAGAGAGTATTAAATAAAAACAAAACCTCGTATGTTGTTGCATACAACTTATTGTTCTCTAGACAATAAAAAAATGCTTTGTGGATCATGATGTATTTTGTTTACTACACCATTTTTATTAGTTGAATCTATTACTATCAAAATCAATATTTTTTATGGCCAAAATATAATTATCTGTTGGGAAAACTCGGAACAACCGGACACCAATTTACCCGGATCAATTCAGCGGAATACAATTACAATTCACAAGTCCCAATTCTTTCCCTCTTTGTGCAGTAAAACAGAATCAAACAATGATGAAAATAATGCAAATAATCACAAAATCAACACCAAAATTTTTAACGTGGAAAACCCGATGCGGGAAAAACCACGGGACCGTAGTCCACCTAAAAACTTCCACTATCAACAAATAATGGGTTCACAATCATTCTTCCTCAGATTCAACTAAGGGATACAACATATATATCATCAAGAACAACTTATTCTTGGATTACAACAAGATTAAAGGAGAATTATTTGAGAAAAACTCACAAAACTGACAGCCCCGTTTTCTGTCAAAACGGTCAGCTTCCACTCCACCAATCTTTGATCCAACCGTCCAGAATGAAGATCAACGTGTCTAGAAGCTGCTGTCAAAATCTCAGCCCGATCCAACGGTGAACGAGCGGGAAATCGAAGAAAGAATGCAGGCTGCTCTGCTGCCTTTTCTTCTCTTTTTCTCTCTTGATTTTCTTCTCCTCTCTTCTCTTTTCAAATCTGTTGCTACAATACCCGAACCACACTAATATTAACACCAAGAGACAGCCATCACATGACATTTAATGTGATGGTCCCACCATCACATGGTGTGGGACCATACACAACAAATCTCCCCCTCACACACCATGTGAGGAATTCGCCATACCGGCGATCAATATGTAAAATTCAATTTAGGAGGCTCTGACAAGCTTGCTTCCCTTCTGCAAAACTCAAACTTCTCTCTCGGTAGAGGTTTGGTCATCATGTCAGACACGTTGTCATCAGTATGGATCTTGTCAACAACGAATGACTTCATCTCCATAGCATCTCGAATCCATTGATATCTAACCTCAATATGCTTTGATCGAGAGTGAAAAGTAGGATGCTTACTGAGATGGATTGCACTTTGACTGTCACAGTGCAACATAAAGTTTTCTTGAACTAGGCCAAGTTTATGCAAGAACTTCTTCATCCATAACAACTCTTTGCCCCCTTCAGTAAGAGCAATATATTCGGCCTCTGTAGTGGATAATGCAACACATTTTTGCAACCTTGATTGCCATGAGACTGCTCCCCCTGCAAACTTCATCAAGTATCCTGATGTGGACTTTCTAGAATCAACATCACCAGCCATATTTGCATCTGTGTATCCATCCAACACAGGTTTATCATTACCAAAACATAAACTGAAACTAGAAGTACCTTTGAGATACCTGAGTATCCATTTCACTGCTGACCAGTGTTCTTTACCAGGATTGGAGAGGAACCGACTAACCACACCAACTGCATGAGCTATATCTGGCCTTGTGCAAACCATGGCATACATCAGGCTACCAATTGCGGATGCATAAGGAACCTTTTTCATCTCATCTTTTTCTTCATCACTTGAAGGACACTGCTTAGAACTTAGTTTAAAGTGGCTTGCAAGTGGAGAACAAAC
This sequence comes from Populus euphratica, assembly GCF_000495115.2. Lineage (NCBI taxonomy): Eukaryota > Viridiplantae > Streptophyta > Magnoliopsida > Malpighiales > Salicaceae > Populus > Populus euphratica. The sequence goes on from NW_011500075.1 coordinate 176,792, forward strand.
AGGTTTGGAGTTACTCATGTTAAATCTCTCAAGTACCTTTTGAACATATCTCTCCTAAGATAGCCAAAGTTTCCCCTTCTTCCTGTCACGTGTGATCTTCATACCAAGAATCTGTTTTGCTGGTCCCAAGTCTTTCATTGCAAAAGACTTGCTCAACTCTTCCTTCAACATCTGAATCTTCTTAGCATCATGACCAACAATTAACATATCATCCACATACAACAGGAGAATAATAAAGTTTCCATCTAGAAACCTTTTTATAAATACACAATGATCAGAAGTGGTCCTGTCATAACCATGATCCACCATAAAAGAATCAAACTTCTTATACCATTGTCTTGGAACTTGCTTTAACCCATATAAGCTCTTTTTCAACTTACAAACTAGCTGCTCTTTACCTTTTGCTTCAAAACCTTCAGGCTGCTCCATGTAGATCTCCTCATCCAAATCACCATGGAGAAAGGCAGTTTTCACATCAAGTTGTTCTACTTCAAGATTCAAACTAGCAGCTAAGCCAAGCACAACTCGGATTGAAGACATCTTGACCACTGGTGAAAAGATTTCTTCAAAATCAATACCCTTCTTCTGACCGAAGCCTTTCACAACCAATCTTGCCTTGTACCTTGGCTGTGAGCAATGTTCATCAATTTTCAACCTGAATACCCATTTGTTCTTGAGTGCTCTCTTACCTTTAGGAAGCTTCACTAACTCAAATGTATGGTTTTCATGCAAGGATTTCATCTCTTCTTGCATTGCTTTCAACCACTCACTTTTCTTCTCATATGACATAGCTTCATCAAAGCATTCCGGCTCTCCCCCATCAGTGACCAACACATACTCATGAGGAGAATATCTGGTGGAAGGTTGGCGAGGTCTAGTTGACCTTCTTAATTGTGGCTCATCTGGAGCTTCCTGCATAACCTGTTCAGGAATAACATCAACATCATTATTAGCTGCTTCAGGATCACCAACTAATGGCTCAATAAGAGAACCACCATTATCATCATTTTGCAAGTCTCTCCCATGATTAACAAGCATCAAAGGTAATTGTGGAGCAGGTCTTGGAGTTGAATTAGTTGGAATAAAACAGTAGACTCTGTTTTCTCCTTTTGTTCAAAGTCTTCAATGGTTTGATCTTCAAAGAAGATAACATCTCTACTTCTCACAATTTTCTTCTCCTTTGGATCCCATAACCGATAGCCAAACTCATCATCTTCAGAGCCCAAGAAAATGCACTGCTTTGTCTTGCTGTCAAGCTTAGACCTTTCATCTCTAGGAACATGTACAAATGCCCTGCATCCAAACACTCTTAAGTGTGCATAAGAGACATCTTTTCCTTTCCAAACTCTATCTGGAACATCAAATTCAAGAGGAACTGATGGAGAAAGGTTGATCATTGCAACTGCAGTCTTCATTGCCTCACCCCAAAAAGACTTAGGCAGCTTTGCATGAGAGAGCATACATCTAATTCTTTCAACAATGGTTCTATTCATTCTCTCAGCCACTCCATTCTGTTGTGGAGTCTTAGGAACTGTCTTCTCCAACTTGATACCATGTTCCCTGCAGTACTTCTCAAAAGGACCCCTGTATTCACCACCATTGTCAGCTCGAACACATTTGAGCTTTCTACCAGTTTCTCTTTCAACTCTAGCATGGAAATCCTTAAAGACATCAAACACCTGATCTTTGGATTTCAACTCTAGCCCGATCCAACGGTGAACGAGTTGGAAATCGAAGAAAGAATGCAGGCTGCTCTGCTGCCTTTTCTTCTCTTTTTCTCTCTTGATTTTCTTCTCCTCTCTTCTCTTTTCAAATCTGTTGCTACAGTACCCGAACCACACTAATATTAACACCAAGAGACAGCCATCACATAGTGTGGGACCATACACAACATTATCCTAGTACCTTTTCTCTTCTTAATATTTTCATTGACTTTCTCTCGTATCTCCGAAGATGAAAATAAGATTTTTATTATTATTGTTATTAAATTTTTCATTATTCTTTTAATTTTTTTGATCTTATTTTATAAATTTAATTTATAATTTATCATCAGAATATTCTTTAACACTTCATGTATACAGGAGCTTGAAAAGTGAAAAGGAATCTCGACACATAAATCCATTCTAATATAAATTAAAAGAATAAAATTGTAAAAAAAATAAAATTTATTTGCTGAAAAAAATAAAAATTTAAAAGCATTGTAGAAATAAGTAGCGCAATCCATCGTAAATTGATTCTTGATCAACTGTGAATTGCTCCGTGTATTTCCGCCAATATTTTTAGTTTATAATATAGTTATAGTTAGAATTTAATTATAATATAATATAATATAATATAATATAACATTGTTATATTTATGATATGATTATGAATAAAACGGAGCTTTAGTAACCTGAATTGTGGCTGGACTTTGGGGCCTTCCTGGAGCCATTAATATGGTCTGTCTTGGGGCTATTTTTCTCATGGACTTGGGCCTTTCGTGGCCTGCCTTGCTTCATCTGAGAAAAGTCTTCCTTCTTGACATTTTAATCTCTTCTTTTATTCCAAACCAGAAATTTGTGGTTCATCAAAAATCTATTGCTCCTCCTACACGA
>NW_011500075.1:179401-200327 GCF_000495115.2 Populus euphratica
AAATCTATTGCTCCCCCCACACGACAAAATGCATCACTTCCCCTCTCTCAATTCTTACTTTCCCAAGTATAAGTCAGATTTACGCATGGTGATAGGTTTAAGTGCTTCTGTGCTTATTTTTTTTTTTTAAATCTTGAATTCGAGTTTTATAAATAAAATATATTATTATTGAAAGAATTTTACATTTTAGTAGGTTAACCCGACTCCATTAAATTAGTTAGAGTTCATCCAAGATTTTAAAAAATATATAATAGAGATTTAGATGCAACTCATTTTTCATTTCTTCAAATGGCTCTACCTGTTGAACTTCACTTTAAATGCTTGAATATGCTTTAGCCGATCGAGTCTAGATCGGCAGATCACTAGGTTGACCCATAATGGTTTCAGAACCGCTGGCATGGCTACTATACTACCCACACTTCCGAAGACAATGTTATATGGCTCCCTCCACGCATTGCTACCAATGGATAACTAAAGGGTAGAGAAGGCTGAAGCAAAAGAGCCAAGCAAGCACATGGGGTCTGTTGCCATTGCCAGGAACTGCAATTTGCACTTTGGACTTGGACCCTCGTGATCAGGCAAAATAATGACTCCTGAAAATATGCATCTTGATTGCCTTTGTTCCTTCATTTTTTGCCCTTTCTAAGGCCGACTACATCATCAAAACATGCTTTTGCCTTTATCTTTCACTTTACCAGGTCAGAGAATGATCTTTTGCCACCTCGTTTTTAACTCACTTAGCAGCCAAAAAAACTGAAGCTGTTTATTTTCAGGTTCTGCATGAATTTCTTCTCTCTCATGTTAGCTACTTTAGATCAATGATGGCATGAAAAAACAAGCAGGAGTAGTTCTGTTATGGAGAAAACTAAAATAAAATGAAATGAAATTTTTTATGTATTAAAGCTTGCAACTCAGGTCTTTTCGGTTTAAAATCTAACTTGGATTAGATTTAAAATTTTTTTTATAAAAGTTAACTCGATTAATACCAAGCAACTTGGTGAACTAAACCGCAATCAAATTTTTTTATTTTATAAAAAATCTTCAAACAAAGTTATTCTAACTTCTTTTTTTAATCCTTAAAATAACATAGTTTTAGGGCTTACTTATTTATTAAGTGATACGAGATCTAAACTAAATCATGAACCTAACTAAATAACTTTACTTGAAAATGTTAGTGTTAATGATGAACATCCACCTCCACCTTCTTGGAAGATAGAACATATCCCAATCTTCTTCATGACTAATGGAAAAAAAGCAGATTAACAAATGGAAAATTGATACAAAAAGCATTTAGGTAAGGCTAACACAACTCAAAACGAGTGCCGACAAGCAAAGAGAGATCATTACATGGGTCCATTGCCTTAGTTGTCTCCAAGTATCGTATTATCTTAATCCCAGAGAAGAGAAGTGTAATTATCCTATTTCATTCAAACTCGATAAAAGCAAGCATGGCATTGGAAATAGAAGTCTTAAAGATTATTTTTTTCTTGTTTGATAATGATCATAACTAGGAAGGCACTATGAGATCTAGACGGAAGCTACAGTCAACTGATAATCCTACAGCATCATGGTTCTTTGGTTTTTGTATCACAGACCAATTTTGTCTCAAGAACTTTTTTTTTAATCAATTTTGTCCCTCAAATTTCAAATTTCTCTATTAAACCTTTCATTCCATCTAAAATGTAAATTTTCTTAAGAAATGGTAGTGTTTTCTAATAAAAGATTTCAATTGATTAATCAAAATTGTTCAGAGACTTGGAAACAAAATCTATGCAAACACTTCTTTAGGAGCAAACTTGATATAACATAATGGTGAGGGGTATATTAAAAATTTTAAAATTTGGACTAACAATCTCGGTATTAATTTAAGTATAGTTTTGAAACTTAGTTTAGCGGGTCGATCCAGAACTGGAATCAAACCGAATTTAAAAAAATACCTAAAGTCAAAACTTGAGCTAACCTAACAGATTAACCTGGTTGATCTTGCAACTTATTAATTTTTATTTTTTTATTAAAATAATATTGTTTTAATTTTTTAAAAAATCAAAATTAATTCGAAAAACTCAAGCTACCTGATCAAAACTCAAAACTCAAAACTTAAATCGGATTTAAAAACTCTAGATTTAAATTACAAAAATAAAGAAAAAATATAAGGCATAATCCAAGTAATTTAAAAATCAATCTGAATTAAATTTCAAGACTATGCCAACAAGAATTCGTAGAAAGAGAAGAATAAGGTAAGAAAGAAATATTGTCTTCGTTAATATCAACAAAAACATAGGATGTCCAAAAGATAAATATTTAATTACATGGAAGGAGAGAAAGAAAGCCATAAAGAATTTACAAAGAAAATTCTTGGCACGATTCTTTTGGCACTATTATTGGAGCTTCTTCCCTATCCCCACACAATCTCTCCTTGATCCATTCTCAAAATCTAAAACAAATTTCATCATAGCAAAAATATAATTAAACATACGAATAGCAGCTTCAAGATTTCCATGTCTTCTCCTCCATAACAATCAAGAGCCTCAAACTAAACACCTTCAAGATGTGACATGATCATGTTGGTAATATCGGCAGCAGCAAGCATGTAAGCAAAATCTTCTGTTGTTGTTTCACTATAGTGCGTTAATTAAGAACAAGGCTTGGTTTTCAAGCGATAGAGGAGCTTCTTCTTCTTCTTGGAAGTGGTATTGTCAATGGTGAGAACAACTTTACCAGGTTCACCAACTTTAAAACTGTTGCTAACCACTGGTTCTTCAGTTGTAGCAACCTTTCTAGCCTTTTGGATGATCACTGTGTAGCTATCCTCGGCACTTGGTACAAATTCGGCGCCATAGCTCACATCCCATCCCACAACTCTCATTTCCCAAGTCAGAAGGCATGTCTGCAGATCAATTAGATTAACGTTAATCAAGGGAAAAAAAGTAAAACAACGTCATAATGACCATACTAAAATTTAACCCGTGATTGTATCACTGCATAGTTCAGAGTTCCCAAGGAAAGATTCCCTTGTCAAGGAAACACCATTCTAGGTGCTCCTAGTTAGACAAAGTCACATGTTTCTTTCCAAAGGAAAAAGAAACTGCCTTTGTTTTAAACATAGTAGTTAAATCCAAACAGGGATCGATAAAATCCTAAGTTGTATGTCAGCGGATTATCTGGTTTAACTTAGATTAATCGAAAAAAGTTATTTTTAAAAAAATATTACATCAACTTATATTATTTTCCCCTTTATCTTTTATAAAACCCCAAACATGTTTGGGTCACAGCTCAATCGGTTCGATCCAATTCACGGTCCAGGTTTAATAAGCAAGATTTGTAAGTACTCCTTAGCAGTCAAAAGAGAAAGGGTACCTCAGTGACTGGGAATTCTACAGTGTGCTTTGCTGATGGCTTCACAGTAATCTCAGTAACAGCATCAGCTGTGCCAAATTCACCATCTTTGCTTAGTCCTCCATACTTCACTGGTATTTGCTCAGCAGCTATGTACCTGATTGATGGTAGAAAGAAATTTTAACTCACAGCCCAATAGTACAAAAATGCATGTCAGAAAGCCAAGACATTTTCTATAGCAAATTGAAATCTTTTGGGACAAACCTGGTGAGGGTTTCTGCAGATTTCGAAGGACCAGCAAAGACAAACTTGCTTCTTGTTCTCTGAGTTAAAAATGGACTTATCATTCTATTGACTGTGAGGTACCACCAGGGCACATTGATGAAGATCTGCCGAGTAAACACCAAAGAATCAATCAATTTTGAGTTAGTTTGTTTTCAAACACAAAGGAAAGGAATCAAGAAATGAAACAAACAAATATACCTGTTTGGCCACAAATTCTGGATAGTTGTCTTGAAGCAATTGAAGTGCCTGTCTAGTAGCTTGTCTAAGCTCTCTCTTAGCTGGTCCAGGAGAATTTTTCAAGTCATTAACCTGAACAATGGTAGAGACTCCACCAGGACTGAAATCCAATTTCCTAATACTCCTTTCCAGGAATTGAATTCTCCACCTCAAGAATCTCTGCCTCTTCTCTTCATGAGAAAATGAATTCTTGTAAAGCTCCTTGTTTTGGAACTCCCCATAGACATTGTAGCAAACTGGGTGTCCTTCTTTGTCAAGACCATGCATAAATACCACCTTCCCCAAATCATCACAGCCCAAATCTTGATCAAGCAATTCATCAATGCCGAGCTCCTTTCTCCAGCGAATTGTGTTCTTGAGCATGGTGAAGGCATCTTTCACCTTAAAATCCCTGGCTCTGAGAAACTTCAAGAGAATGACATCACTTCTGTCATCAGCAAGAAGTGGTATGCCCCAGATTGATACGACTTCTGGTGTCACTTCCACCACATTCTCAGACTTAACTTCTTTGGCTGCCTCGTCCAATGTTGAGGCAGCCTCTGTCTCTCCCTCAGGCTCTTTTGTAGCCTGAGCTGAAGTCTCCTCTTGTGAAGCCACTGAAGAGGAGACAGCTACAATGGTCTCTTCAATGGCTTCTACAGTCTTGGCACCATCATCATCCACAGTACTAACAGCAGTAGTATCACTAGCAACAGCAGGAACGGGAGCCACCTTTTCTTGATCATCAAGAACCTCACTTTCCACCACCTCTTTCTTCTCTTCTTTCTCTGCTACAACTTGAGGCTCAACGTTTTCCTTCTCCTCTGTTACTGCCGGTGTTTCCTCTTCTTGGGCTGGTTTTTTATCCTCCTCCGAGGCCACCACCACATCTTTCTTCTCCTCTGCTTTAGCTGGTGCTGGTGTTGTTGTTAAAGCACTAAATTCATGCTTGTTAAGTGCTTCCTGAACAAGTTGCTTAAATTCTTGAAGTGCTTTCTTCTCAGACTCAAGAAGATCAGCAACTTTAGTACTTTCTTCCTTAAAAGAAACCAACTGAGGCATCTTCTCATCATCACCTCCACTAGCTTTCAAAGCCTCAGTCTCCACAACAGCCTCCTCAGCCTGCTTTGGCTTCATTGGCTCCTCCTCAGTCTCAGGCACGGGCAATGGCAGCTCTTTCCCCGCCACTGGCATTGTTGGTGGGGCTGGTGTTTTTTTCTCAGCTTGTGGAACATCAGTTACCACTACCACTTGTTCTTGACTCACGTTTTGTGCCACCTCTGCCATTCTTGAAGACAAAACAAGAAATGCTAGAGATGGAAAAAGAGAGGGAGAGGGCTATGGCTGTTGAATTCTTGAAATGCAAGTGTTTTGAGGGTATGGTGAGGGTTTAAGGGAGGAAGAGGGGGGGAGTTATAAAGAGTGGAGTCGTGGGGGGTGGTGGGTGGGCTAGAGGGCCAAGCTGTCAAGCTGAAAACAAAGCCAGCATGAAGTCTATGATTCTCTGTGTGTGTGTGGGGAACCATAACTATCCATTTGCTGTTAATTTTCTTGAATGATGGACACAATCTTTGCCCTATTTTGTAACGGTTCTTTATAGGGAAAACAACATTTTTGTCCCTTTAAATTGACCAATGTTTCATCTATACCCCTATAGCTCAAGATTTATAGATTTGTTTTCTTAAAAACTTTGACTTGATTTTATTTCTTTTTTAGCATTTTTACTATATGTTCGAAAACCTAATAAATTAATAAAAAAACTCTCCAATAAATTCCGATAAAGAAAAAAAATCCATCTAGATTTTGGTCCAAGCTCATAGATTCAAATATTTTCACTAATTCTATGATGAATTTGTGTATCTATAGCTTAACGTGGGCAAAAATTCTAAGTTCCATTGTCAGTATAAAATGTGATAGGATCCCTCTATATGATGTGAAAAGCACGTCGGATATGTGATTGGTCTAATTTTACTAGCTGCTTCGTGCTTAGGGATGAAATTAAAAACTATTAAAAAGTATAAGGAGAACATTTAAAGCTTTGAAACCATACTAATAGCAATGGGACGTTGATAAATCTAGAGGGACAAAAGTGTAGTTTACCCTTCCCAGTGCTAGAAATCATCGGCGGATGTGCAGGCATTTTCTTCTTTTTAGGCGTTGTGGTGTGTCTGTGTGTATCTTTGGGGTGTTAATGGGCCCTACAACAGCCTGCAAAGAAAGAAGAAATGATGATGAAAATGAGACCGTTGGATGTGTTGGACACACCAAATATCCTCGTGTCATCCAGTAGGATAATCTCAACCGTTGGAAAAGAGGTGGGACCAAGGTGCTTGATATTCCTCGTTGCCTTAGGCCAGCCCAAGGCAATTGAGGTGCCAACCCTCCAAGAACTAGGTGTTTTTGAAAATAATTAATTGTGGCAATCAATGATAATACATGGATTTAATGAATGCTAATTATGTGAAACGGTCGAAGTCATTGATATACTGTAACCATTATAAATAAGGTTTTGTCCACATTTTTAAAATAAGAGGATATAAACAGTACTTGGCTGGCTAGATAATTGGCGATTTTCTTTTTTAAATAGCACAGTCAGCCAATTTTTTTTTATATAAAATAACATAATTGGAGAAAAATTAGAGAAATAGTACTCTTTTCTTTTCTCTTTTTCTTTTTTTTTCTTAGTTGCATTAATTAAGAGTCACACAACTAATAAAATTTTTATTAGTTGCACAATCTTTGAAATTTTGTTGTTAGATAAAATTTTTGACATAAATAAATCCTAGATTAAGGTAAGAATCTAGAATTAAATAGAAAAGAATAAAAATAATATAAATAACAACTTTTAAATTTAATTTGAAAGTTTTCTCAATTTTAGTTAGTTATAAAAGTTAACTTAAACTATGTTTTGCAAAGCAGTTCTTAAATAAAATTAATATTTTATTTAAATTTTAAATTTTTTTAATGTTTTTAAATTATTTTGATATAATGAAATCAATAATATTTTTTTAAAAATGAAATAACATCATCATAATCATAATACATGTTTAAGTGAAAAATATTTTGAACTCAACCACAATCACTACTACAATTTCAAATAGATTTCTAGTATAAAACAAGGAGAATTTATTAAAAAAATTTAAATTTAATTTAACAATCAAATTAAAAATTATATCCATTTTAATCAGTCAAATAATTTATCATGACAATATCTCTTTTTAGACTAAGACTCGTCATTTAATTTAAAAATATATTTGCTGGGTTTTCCAAACAATCCAGCAACATTAGACTTGTATCCCATTGATGAGTACTTCTTGCATGAAAATCTCAAGAGAATGGCTGCGCTACTCCAAGCAGCACAACCATTGAATTATGCTATTTTTAGTAACATGTCTTGGTTGCACTATTGAGAGTTATGCAGCACAGAGTGGCTGTAATATAACGGTATATTATTCGGATTGTTGTTCTAGCCTTCGTTCTTATCTGTGTTTTCCAGGCTTGCTAGCTCAATTAATTTTGTGCCAATTCTAATTGATTTTTATTTTTATTGTTATTTTTTGAATATTATAAGTTATGACCATCAATGTTAATACGTTTATGCAATGAAAGTTAATTACATGGATTAGGAGAAATTATTTGGTATAAGTGATTTAACATTAGGTTCCGTTTGCATTTCTTAATTAAATAAAGAGTACACAAACTATTTATTCAATATTTCTTAATTAAATAACATTAGTTCATGCTTTTATTTTTCATTATGTTTTTTAACTCTTCAATTATAATAAAAAAATATTCTCGGATTAACTTTCATGTATTACAATTAAATATTTTTTAATCAAATCTTAAACATATAATCCATACTTATATTTATGCATGTGTAATAATTTTTTTTTTATCATATCTTCCCATAAGAGATTAAACCTAGATCATATCATAACAACGGAGAGAACACTAACTTAATAACCAGACTAATACTCCAACAATAGTTTTTTGTCTTTTATGTTTTCGGTTGATGTTGGCTTCGGTTGTATAATAAATATTAAAAAATAAATAAAAATATTACAGGTTTATCATTTAACACGTATTATATTGTTTATCTAATAAAACTAGAATCATCATATTAGTAAAGAATAAAATCAATAATCTTACACCATATATGTACCTACCTCTTAGCTTCATCCCATGTCAGCCAAATTCCTTTCCCTAGGAACTTGTTCATTTACTTAAATTTAATTTTTTATATTATGTGCATCTAAAAGTGATTGGCAAAGAGCTAAATTATAGAGAAGAACCCGTAAACCCGAAGTTGCTAATAGATTATATATTTATATATGAATTGAAAAATATAATTGATAGAATTTAATCTAAAAAAAAGATTAAAAATGTAAAGTGTAATTTCATTTATTTTCTTCCCCGAGTCAAAACTAGTCTTGGGATTTACTGGTTGCTGAGATGGGTCCAGTCGAGACCCATTTCTCGAGTCTTTAAGTGATTCGTTTGTGCCAAGCATATTGTCAATGGTTCGGCTCTACATTTCACACCAGATATGTCATTGGGTTAGGTCAATTAGTCTAAACTTGTTTGAGTCTCGAACCCATATGAATTGGGCAAAGAAAACCTCTTGACCCAATTTTAATTTATAATTCTTGTATTGGATGTACACTAGAAGTTGTCTAAAGTTTGACATGATGAGCCGCTTGGCCTTAAAATTGAAACCTCGGACCCAAATTTAATGGTTGTGTTAAATTACAAAAAGATAACGAAAGTAGAGACGTGTTTTTTTTTAAAATTTATTTCTTTGAATTCATTAATCAATACAAGATAACGAAAGTAGAGACGTGTTAAAGTTAAATAAATAAATTTATTTCTTTGAATTCATTAATCAATACAAGAAAAGTATGTTTTCAGATGGTCTAAAAAATAAAATTTGATTTCATTTAATACACAAATTATTAAAAAACACCATTAATAAACAAAAAGAAACAAAAAACATTAATTTTGCAGAAAATGAGCCGACGTGAAGCAGAAGGCGACTGTCATTCTCGGTTATGGCATGGGAAGTCTTGTCCATATCTGTGTTGCAGTCTTCAGAAGCAAGTGCAAAGACTAGTCAGTCTATCCCAAGGAGAAACAAATCATGGCATCCATGATCGATCTGCTCTCTGAGAAGAGAAGACGGGAAGAAATTAAGGGATTCATGCACTTGTTTCTTCAGCTGAAAAACACCCAAAATTAATGAAGTGACAGAGACGGAACAGATGGCCATGGACACATGAGCATTTACTTCACGCATGCTTATTTAACAAATGATTAATTAATTTTCTTGACTTTTCAAATTCAAATAATTAAAAGAATTTACCAGACCATTCTAGTTATTTAATTTTTATGTTTGATAACGTCTCTTGTTAATTATTATATAATCTAAAGGATAAGCTTGATGGTTAAACTAAAAAACTTGCTTATTTTTTCGAATTCTAATGAACTGATCCTTAATCTGAAAATGTTATTATATCATTTTGAATACTTAATATTAGATTTCGATTAACTCCCATTAATTATACACGAAGCACAACTTTATTCAAGAGATATTTATATACAAAGAAATAGGAAGACAAAGTGTGAAAGAAGCTTGAAAGTCAAGAGGGGGGGTCGATCCAAGTCAAGTGATGATCCCTCTGCATTCAAAAAGTCAAGATTGCCGTGTTGCGCTTCCTAGCACACCGGCGTTTTTAGAGATCCAAAACCCTAAAAATGAAGAATAAACAAATAGAAAGTGTAAAAACTGATGAAGAATGAAGAGGCAGTGGTTGGATTCAAGCTGTTAGTCATGGATTCCCATACTCTGTCTTCTTTTCCCCAGCAATTTTTAATAACTCAACACCCCCTCCATGTGCACTCACTGTCCTTCCCTCTTTACCTTTCACTCTCTGAATTATAGTATCCGAAATATATGCCAAGTTAAATCTTTCTAAATTATTTAGTTTTTGCATGAATAGTTGAGTAGGTCCACAATTACAAGAAAATTAATTATCCCTGACATAATATCCCGTTAGTATTTAGGATATATTTTCAACGACATATAATAAATAACTGATAAAAATATATTATTAGCAAGTATTTTTCTAAAAATTTTATATTTATTAGTAATTCAACCAATAAAATTACTTATTATAAAAACATTGATAAAATATTCATGTTAAAAAAATAATTATCTATAAAAAACTATGATTTTCTTATTTCTTGAATTTTAATTTTAAAATTAATATCTAAGAGAATTTATTAAAGTCTTCTTAATACACTAGACAAAGATACATCCTTAAAATTATCAGAAAAAATAATTTATTTTTAATTATCATGCAAATTAGTTTAGAATATCTCATATCCTAAAAAAAGTAGTTTATTTTCAATTAGAATAAAAAGAATAAATTTAATCTTGATTTATAAAGATTAATTAATATAAAGATGCATTTGGTCATCCAATTAATAGAAAAACGGCCTTGAACGACATTTTTCTGCTAACGATTTAAAATTCTTTATAAGTTTTGAAAAACAAGAAATCATGAATGCATGAATTTTGAAAATAAATAATTTAAGACTAGATCGAAAAAAAATCATAAGAAGAATTCCCATTTTTCACTTAGAAAAAGAAGAAGAAGATATCCTAATCTTAGAAAAAGGAAAAAAATTGTATTCGAGGGCCAGGCCATTGACCATTCTCACGAGATTAAACTAGGAGAAAGATACGAAGAACTGACACAAATGTTCTCACAAACAGTTGAGATTAAAAAAAAAAAAAAGAATTTCTCATATTTTATAATATATTTGTACAAAGAAAAAAAAGGATTAAAGGGCTGCTTACAATTGTTTCTTTATATTTTATATACAGATTTTTAAAGAGAATCACACCTGCATGAGCGACACCAAGAAATGAGCAGGATATAAAGGGAAGAGAGTCTGCATGTAATAATCTACACATGCATATTGCAGGGAGCAGCATAACGTTTGTTGAGCAAAAGCAAGAAGGCATATTGCATAGTGAGTGACAAAGAGAAGATGGAGAAATATGAGTTGGTGAAGGATTTAGGAGCTGGGAATTTTGGGGTAGCAAGGCTTTTGAGGCACAAAGAGACCAAAGAACTTGTTGCCATGAAATACATTGAAAGAGGTCATAAGGTAATCTGTTTTCTTCTCTTCTAACTCCTTTGTCTGTTTTCTGTTTGGTTCCTGAGAAAATTAACTTTTTCTAGAGAAAGTCTTGTGTTTTTTCATATGGAGCATCCTTAAAAAGTTTGATAATGATGTATCCAAGTTGTTGGTTCTTTGTTTGTCTTGTGAAATACAACGAAGGAAGATTGAGAATTTTTTGGGTTTTCAGATAGATGAGAACGTGGCAAGGGAGATTATAAATCACAGATCATTAAGGCACCCCAATATAATTCGGTTCAAGGAGGCAAGTCTATGAAATGGGGTTTAATTTTTACAATTAAAAAAAAAGTAATCCTGTTTGATTATTAATTAAGGAAGGGAACTCAATCTTTTTGCAGGTGGTTTTGACCCCAACACACTTGGCAATTGTGATGGAGTATGCAGCTGGTGGAGAACTCTTTGAAAGAATCTGCAATGCTGGTAGATTTAGTGAAGATGAGGTTAAATCTCACTCACTCTCTCTGATTCCTTTTGTTTTAATTCATTAATTGCAATTACTTGGTAGTATTCCAGTGTGATTTTTGTCATTTGTTTGAATTTTTCAGGCTAGATATTTCTTTCAGCAGCTGATATCTGGGGTTAATTACTGTCACAACATGGTATAAGCAAGTCTCGGAGCTTTTTATAATTATGATAAATCTCACCTTTCCTGCCTAATCACAAGAAACTGTTACAATTGTTGAATGTGTCTATGGGAGTTTTTTTGGTTCTTTAACAGCAAATCTGCCATAGAGATCTGAAACTGGAAAACACACTGTTAGATGGAAGTCCGGCACCTCGCTTGAAAATCTGTGATTTCGGTTACTCTAAGGTTTGGAACTCACTTAATCACACTTGATTTGTTAATTTGGTTATAAGCTACAGAGTGTTTTCTTAATGTTCTTAACATTCTTGGTTCCGTATTGGTTTAGTCCTCTTTGCTGCATTCAAGGCCGAAATCAACGGTCGGAACTCCGGCTTACATAGCACCGGAAGTTCTCTCTCGGAGAGAGTATGATGGCAAGGTAAGTTTGTTTTTTCGTCCATTGTGTTGTCAAATTAAATATCTAGTCACCAAAAGGAATTGGTCTTGTTCTAGATTCAACAAAACCCACTTTCTAATCCACATCTGCACTTTTGTTGTGTATCACTAGTGAAGCCAGCACTATCTTGAATGACCTAATCCTCCTTCCAATATCCAACCATAAGAAAAGGATTAGGTGCTAGCTGGGACAAGTATGAATCCATTTCTTTTATGAGCGAGATTGCGAAATTCTGTCTGTGTTAGGGCATTGTCATTTTCAAGCATTAAGCACATGGTTTCTTAATTTGAGTTAGGAGATGTGATGCATTTTGGTTTATTTCCTGGTGGACATTTTTTTTTTATTTCCCATAATATATTATGAAAGGATAAGCTTGAATGCACATGCAAGGCCTATAACAGATTTTATTACATCCTATTGATTGTTCTATATGGCCTTGTTATCTTTTTAGCATAAAATTGGCTTTATAGACACTTCAGGTCCATGAGTGATGTGGTTTCTAAAATGGGTTTTGGCAGATCTTGAAAAGATTGCTTTGTGTTTGGATTTGTGTTGACCAATATGGCACTATTAGTATGATTAATACTAGCAGATGAACTGCTGATTGATTTGTCACTTGAGCTTGCATTACCAACTTTTGTCATCAGATTGAATACAGAAACCATGATCTGTACAATCATAAAGCGCAAATTGAAGACAAAATATATATAAAAAGATGATATCAAAGACATTAGGCCTTGAATGGCATGCCCCAGTTGCTCTATCATTTCAAGTTTCAGCAAATTGTTTTATCTGAAAGATCTTGAATAACAGAAATGATTTGATATCAGTTACAGTTACTCTGTTAATATTCTTAAGTAGTTGTGTTCATGTATGTGACCAACAAGGTGTAGGAGGCTGAAGTGCTGGGTGCTTTGCAGGTGAACTTGGTTTTGGATGTAGAAAGGCCAATCCCCCAAATTTGATCATGTATATTGTAGACTTTGTGTTGAAGACCTGATTCTACAGATGACCTAGAAAATGGTTAAATAATTAGACTATGAATAAATTCTAGCAAATGATGAACAGTGACTAACTCTCCATGATTTGGAGGTGAAAAACACAATATGCTGCGCTTGCTTTTCTTTCAGAATTCTGTCAATATAACATTGATTCCATTCACTGGCTCTTCTTTTCTGCATTGCATTCTTCAATCTCTGGTTCTTGGGGCCGTCTCCAATGTTGTTACATACAAGTGGGATTTACAAGTAGTAACTTGTTCTATTTCAATATTCTGTTCCTTTTCTGGTTCAGTTGGCAGATGTTTGGTCATGTGGAGTTACTCTTTATGTGATGCTGGTAGGGGCATACCCATTTGAAGACCAAGATGACCCTAGAAATTTTAGGAAAACAATTGAGGTGAACATCTCTATCATATCCGGTTATGAAAGAATCCATGAGTTATCACTGATATTTTTTGCCTTCTTGTGATGTTTTTGCAGAGAATAATGGCTGTCCAATACAAAATCCCTGACTATGTTCATGTATCTCAAGCTTGCAGAAACCTGCTATCTCGCATATTCGTTGCAAACTCTTCCAGGGTATAATTCTCTAAATGGCATGATTTTGCAGTACTAAGTTTCTGTAAATCAGCGTCTGAAAATTGATAAGAGTTTTGTTACAGAGAATTTCACTCTCAGAAATCAAAAGCCACCCATGGTTCTTAAAGAACTTGCCAAAGGAACTGACGGAGCCAGCACAAGCCATCTATTACCAAAGAGATAATCCAAGCTTTTCTCTTCAAAGTGTGGATGAGATAATGAAAATTGTGGCTGAGGCAAGACAACAGCCTCCATCATCCAAGCCTGTCAAAGGTTTCGGTTGGGAAGTTGAAGAAGATGAAGAGGAAGACATCGATGCAGAGGTAGAAGAGGAAGATGACGAAGATGAATATGACAAGAGGGTCAAGGAGGTTCATGCAAGTGGAGAGTATCAAATCAGTTGAGCCGTATGGCCTATGTTTAATTATTACATAAACTCACTAGTCATATGAACCTTGGTAGTTTTCTATTCATGTGTATCATAATAGGTAATACCTGTTGCATAAGCCTATGAATTTGTGAACCTGAAACTTTGGATGTTCCAACTTTTATCATTGTTCATGTAATGCATCACTGATTCCCCCCTAAGGATTTCAACTGTAAGAAATGATGGATGGATTGTAAGGTAGAAAATATCTGTCATCTGAAAATGCAATTTGCGAATAATTTATGGGAGTTCAAACCTTCACAGAAGCAAACCATGCCAGGCTCGACCACCCAGCCACAACCCAGGGTGGTTGAAACCTGATGTAAGCATTTACTTTAAAGACATTAAGGGACAATATAAGTAGCAGGGGTTACGTAGCATTGTATAATTGAGTTCCAGGACATGAAGGGGATCTAAAAGAAGCATGAAGCAGCATGGCTTGCCTAGTCGCTGCTATATTCTTTTTTTTTTATTATGCCTAGTCGCTGCTATATTCTTAGTTGACTGCAGGGAGGGGCTTAGACTTGATGCGGACAATGTGATGACAGAAAGTTGACATGTGGATAAATCAAAGAACATTCTGTAATTAGATGAAAAATAATATAACTCTGTAATACAATTTGTTTTTTTTTATCTTTTGACCCATTGAAGGATTGCACTGCCAGTACCTATGCTATTAACCCAAATCCCACCAATTATGAACTTCAACAACAATGCCAGAGTGTTCAATTCAGCATATATACGAGTTAAAGTCGTATGATGCATAAGAAATTACGCATCTTGACTTAGGCAACAAAATTTACACCAGGCATAAGAAAGGTCGTGTAGTGGTGTTTAATGGAACGATGGAAAAATACCCCATTGGTGCAAAAACCCCTGCCCGGTGGTGACTTCAAGAACCAATAGAACAAGAACTGCCAGCATAGCTGCTCGCCCGTTCCAGGTTTCTGCACTTCTTGTCCAACCCCATTCCCATACCGTCACAGGTGATGGTAGCTCTCTTCGCTTTGAATCATAAACTGCCAGCAGCTCCTCTACACTGCCAAGCGGAACTAAAGACTGCAGAAAATCCCAAACCAATTATCAGAGAAAAAATCAGTAAAAGTCAGTGGTAAAACATGCAGCTCATCAGCACAGAAACAAAGAGATAACGACCATCCTAGCATGCTTTCCTCTAGATAACGGTGGAGAAAGTTGGTTTCCAATTCAATGAGAAAATAAGTGAAATATGAGTGTTCAAAATATTCCTGTAGTCATAAAAGTGATTAATGCAATTCTGCTTAATTTAATGGGGATGCCAAAGGAGCAAAAATTTGAAATTCAGAAATAGCCCAACCAGTCATAACTCTGCTAATTTGGAGATGCAAATGCAAATAGGATGGACATAAATTAAAGAGGCAAGGACTGGGAAGGGGAAATAGCTTTTATGAAAGCAGACACTGTTGGGCCCTTCAGGGTTCATGTTTAACTTGGGGTAGGCAACTGTAGTTATTATGATGGAAGGTCTTTCAAGTTCATTTCATCTATATAAACACAAACGTGTTACACACATACATGCTCAGAGGGAGGGGACAAGTGAGACAGGAAAGTACACATGGACTAACAATCTTGTAGATGAAAAGTTTCATTGGCATTGAGAAGTTAGATGTTGGCATCCATGACAGAAAACTTCAAGCATCTTATTTGACTTCTAAATTGTTGAAAAGATTATTAAGGGTACCTGTCGAGCTTCTAGATTTGAGACTGCCATAGCTCCGACATATGGAAGACTCTCAATCACTGCATCAGCCAAATCTGAAATGAAGGTTGGCTCACATCCTAGTGCAGGAACACGTCCCCATTTTTCTATACCAGACTTGAGAGCCAGCTCTTTGTACTCAACATCAATTTCTTCCAAGGTCTCGATATGCTCACTAACAAAGCTGTGAATCAGAGAATGAAGTTTTGAGAACTTCAATGCATAAATTAAAACATCAAGCGATCAGTGAACCAACTTCTAGTAAAAATAACAGCAAGTTCAATTTCTTAACTTGGTTATAGAAAAATTGCTTACCTAATTGGAACAGCCAAAAGACGTTTTACCCCTTTCTTCCCAAGCTCAATGATTGTCTCATCAGTATATGGTTTCAACCATTCCACAGGTCCAACTCTGCTCTGTTAGAATATCCAGACCATCAATGACTTGCAGTGAAATTTGAATGCAAAAAGAAGAGCATGTAACATGGAAAAATAAAAGGAAAAAAAGAAACCTCAGGCCTTAGCATTGACATGCTTGCGACAGAATTCATCAAATCATAGAAGATATTTACTCAAAAAAACAAAAATAAATCAAAAACTTTTCTAGCAGTTTTAGTACAGTCTATTACAAGTAAATTCAATTTTAAATAAGATTAGACTGTCATCTCATTTAGACTGGAAGTAGAAATCATGAAAGAAACTCACTGTTTCATGATGATGGATGGTAGTGGTAGGGTTATGTGATAAGTTTGAGTTGTATTTGGATGGTTATGGTGATGTCAGTGTAATTCCTTCAGGTCATGACTTGAAACGTCTTAGAAGAGGGGAGGGGGGTATTTTTGCGTGTGAGAACATAACTCCCGTGAACTAGTCAAGTTGTCTAATCCTTGTGGTGATTATGTCAGGACTCAATGCTTTGCTGTAACATATATTCCTTCAGCCAGCGAGTACAAGTTACTTCACTCAATCCATATTCACTATGAAGAAGATGACTTGGTTTTGCATACTTGGTAATGTATATATGATAATAGGAATATCAGCAATTCTGTTTGGGATTCCTGAAGGTGGCCTTGTGAGGTTTCCTCATTCATATCTAAGATTAATGGATGTTGTAGAAAATGTTGATGGAGCAGATTGGTGGATGAAACCTGAAACTATGGCCAGGAAAGGAGAAAGAAAAAGGATGATCTCACTAGATATGGATAAAGAAGATTTCTTGATAATTTATGAACCCTTAGAATGTTCATATTTTTCTGGTAATTATGTTTCTTGGTTGCAGGGTTGTGCTACTGCCATTATGGATTTTTGGATATTGACAGTCCCCAATAATTCTGTAGGCAAAGGGATACAGCTTCAATCTTCCACTCTGGAATGCATCGCCTCATCATGTTGGCAAAAGAGAGATGATGTTTGAAAGGACATTCAAGTCTTCAGTATTAAGCTATTACAATAAGCAAACACAAACCTCACAGAGATATTCATGTAGAATACAAAATGAGCCCCTTATATCTACTATGGCAGCTTAATTCCACTTCAGAGGTCACATCTGTGAATATCTCCACCGATATCTCTACACATCATTACCGTTCTTTTAGTGTTAATGCATTATTTTGACATCAACTTTTTGTTTCTAGTATCTATTCTCTTCACTCAGAAATATAAATCAGATGTTACCATAAGATGATGCCTCTACCACTTAGTTTTGTGTTTTTCTATGTGCTGTTCAATAGCATAGTCAATCAATTTCATAGTCAAAACACTTGGCCAGAACTGTGACCGAGTAAAAGATTTCATTTGACAACTCCTTCCTCTTTCTTATTTCCAACTATCTCTGCCATCTCTTTATTTAAAAGCCAGTATGCTATATGCTCTCCACCACTGCACCTTGGGTATAAGTTTCAAAATAGAAACAGCTATAAGTTTCTGAGCCATTTTTTAGACTCCAGTAAATATCAGCAATATGAACTTGCTTTCAGAAAGTCAGCTAGTCCCACAATCGGAACTATTTTATTGTTCCTGCCAAATATTCAGTTTTCTCAACCAAGGATGTTTCTCTTGTGAATCAACAATCTTTGGCAGCTCACAAGCAAAGTAAAGAAAATTGTAAGCAGCCCTTTAATCCTTTTTTTTCAAAAAAAAAAAAAAAATTCTTTGATTCATTTTCGAATGAGGTTTTCAAAAGGAACATGCTACTGTTTTAAAGTGGAGTCCACACTTTAACTTTTCTCCAATACAGCCAAGCTTTTTAAGCCATGCATGTTATGCAAGTCAACCAATCACATACAGTTATCGATAATTTGTGAATCAAAATACACCAAGAACAACTCATCAGATGACATCAAGAATACCTGATAAGCGAGAGTGTATGCATTTATCATCTTTCTCTTTTCTAATTCCTCCATTATCAAATCCACGCATTCCTCCATTTCTGCCTTATATGGATCACCAGCTTCTTCCACATATGCAAGTGGCACACCGTGTGCACTAAAAAAGATCACAGCCTGTATTGCACATTCTCAGATTGAGGTTAAATTTTTTGTGTATAATTAAAAGTATTTAAAGCAACGACAAGGGATTAAAATGTTTTGATATAGACAAATACAAGAGCGGCATGAACACACACAAACACAAACACAAACACATCCACATCCACATGTACTTGGTTAGCTCCCAGCTGTACTTTAGTACTTTTCCACATTTTTAATTTACAAACAACAAGAAAAGAAGCAAGTCAATATGGAAACTCAAATTAGCTGTAAGAGATTAATAAAAGAACTATGAAATTAAATTTGACAAACATGATCCTTCAAAAGCGTTCAACAAGGTATTACCTGCTCAGGACAGTCAAATTTTTCTAATTCCTTTTCAATCAAATTTGCCATAGCTTTGATGTATCCTTCACGCTGGTACCAAGAAGGTATCACTGTATGTTGCATGTTTACTAGATATTCATCTTCCCTGGTTGACCATTAGAAAGCATCAAAATTAGATTACATTTTTGGAGCATCACAAATGGATAGAGCATGTGCTTTTTAATCACCGGAATATACTCTCCAAAAGTCTAAGGCTAGAACCACTAGTTGATATTGAAAACTGTGGGTAAAGGGGAAGGACAACGAGCTTTGTGATTCCATCTCTTTTTATCTACAAAGAAATAAAAGATATGTAATTAGAACCACGACATCTTCATTCAAATCCCATATATCAGATAATGAAACTTACATGAGGCATGTTTATCTTTTACTTTAGGAATGACTGGAGAAAGTATTTCAAATCCATAGAGGAGTATTAAGATATTAGAAGCTTTCACATAATGGTAAGGTGTATTAAGATTTCACTGAACGTTACCAGGAAAGAACTTAGTAACTGAACTGAAGCTGAAAGGAGTACCTGTTCGATGGCTTCTTCAGTGAACGGGTGCCAGTAGCGCATACCAACATATACCTTTGCTGGGACTTGCTTTTCCCACAGGGATTTCCTCAATTCTTCAGCCTGAATGAAGACAATAGACAAGAAAGGACATTTCAAACAAGAGAACAGTTGCCTGGGAAAACAAGGAAACCAATTTCCAAGCAAAATGCTCTTAAGGTGTGTATGTGCCTGGCAGCATAGGAATGACTTCCCATCAGCTACCTTGCTCTGATTCTATTCAATTATTTTAATGCTCGAGATATTGAGATAACAAATATAAACTACTAAGAAAACACAAGCTTATTTGAAAAGGAAAAACAAGATCATACCTGTGCATCAGTAATCTGCCGCAAAGGAGAGCCACCACCAATTGAAGCATAGCCTTCTTTGCTCTTTGGTGCCCTCGCAACAGATATGAATTGCGCCAAGGGCTTTTGAAGAAATCGAAACAACCTTGGCAGTCTTATAATGTCCTGTTATATTAGAAAGTAAGATGAATAGAATCAAATTTAGTAGAGAATCATTAATGAAAATGATCAGCGTAACAAAATTCATGATTATCTCAACTGGTTGGTACTCGTACAAGATGCACTCTGTGTCAACAAAATGAAGAGAGCTAGCAGCTTCCCTTACTCAATTATGCATAGCATAACAGACAGTACAAAACTCTAAGTGCCTAAAGATATATATCTATTTGGCCTAAAATACTATTACATCCATTCCAGTCCCTAAATCAAAATGTATATGAACAGTTGTGCTCTCAAATCAAATGCAAAAGCAAGAGTCTCTTACCGGGTCAGCGAAAAGATTAAAAAGGAAAGGCTGCACATCTTCAAGAGTCTCTGGACCGCCAAGATTAAGCAACAAAACTCCTACCTTTTCTTCACCGATAAGTGATGCAATGGGAAAATCTTGAGATGTAGAAGTCACTAATGCTTTCAAAGGCAACAAAAATTTGCTGAATGGCTGCTTAGAATATAAAGATGGTGAAGTTCCAGACCAACCCAGTGAGTCTTTAGCTACAGCACAATTTCTTGAGACATTAAAACTAACACAAGCATCCACATGAACACCAGAGACACAACACATCCTTTGTGTAGTACAAATTGCCCTAGGCAACAACCTATGACAGCAAGAAACAAAGAAAACACATCAAACTATCAACTTTCACATCAAGTTCTACTACCACACCAAACAAAATCCAGAATTCTACACAACCCACAACTCAAATTCTCACTAAAGTTAATAACCAG
Organism: Populus euphratica; assembly: GCF_000495115.2. Taxonomy (NCBI): domain Eukaryota; kingdom Viridiplantae; phylum Streptophyta; class Magnoliopsida; order Malpighiales; family Salicaceae; genus Populus; species Populus euphratica. Next base: position 199,875 of record NW_011500075.1, read on the forward strand.
AGAAAAAGAGAGGGAGAGAATTGTCTTACATGGGGACTTTGGAGCTGTGAGAAGCAGACCAAGAAGTTGAAGAAGCAGTAGTAGCATTCACTGCTCCACAATTCATCATCATTTGAATAAAAACACACAAAAGAACCAAACTTGTTTCTGCTTTCTCCGATTCAAAGATGTCTAAATTCAAAACCAAATTCAGGGTCTTGTTACTCTATCAGTATAATGACAACCCAGAAGCTCGAAATGCAAAATTTTCTCAAGCAAAAAGGAGAGTTAAGAGTGTGATTAGTGATTACAGTGTCGATGAGCTTTAGCCTTGGTAAAAAGAGAGAAAGAGGTCCTTTTTTTCTCTTCAATTCATGTTTCTTGGCAAATGTGTACTAAGTACTAACACCCACTTGTGTGGAGGGTGACTTATCACAAACTAGAAAAATCAACACCACTTCATTGCACTCTTTC
>NW_011500075.1:200357-213149 GCF_000495115.2 Populus euphratica
CTTTCCCTCTCTCTCTTATCTATCTTTTCATGTTTTTATTACTGCCTATCATTTTGTTTCCTTTATTCTGTGATTTATTTTTAAATTTTTAAATTTCTTTTTCAGCATTTATTAAGTTATGTCTCAAATGATCTTGTGGATTTGTTTCATCTATTTTGATTAAATCCAGAAAAAAAAGAACTCGAAATGAAATGCCAAACAAACTTACAATTGCCTCACTGAATACTTGAGTATTTTTTTTAATTCTATTCTTTTATTTATTTATATTTTTTCTTTTATTGTTAATATCATATTTATAAAATTCATCTAAACTCGTGAATAGATAATCTATGTATTCTGAATATTTATTTTTGTATTGTGTTTGAAATAAAAATTGAGTGTATTTTAAATTTTTTATTTAAAATTATATTTTTATATATTTTTGGATTATTTTAATGTGTTGATATAAAAAATAATTTTTAAAAAATTAAAAAATATATTATTTTAATACAATAAAAAAACTTTAAAAAACAATAGTATCACACTTTTGAACTTTTTAAACATGATATAAAATAAATTTTAACATTGTTCTAATGTTTTTAAAAATAAAAATAAAATTTAAATTTATTGATTTAATCCATAAAGTGACTCTGAGACTGAGTCAGACCCCTAAGATCTTATAACTATTCTTACCATGGGGAGATTGCAATTTTATTGACGTTCAAAATCGTACATATACATTATCCTGTTCACCACTCTCCAGTCTTGAAAATTACAGTGCCACTATTAAAAGGGGGACATTGCCTGGTTCAACAACCAAAATCTTGGACTAGCTTGCAATAATATTTATAACTTCTTTCATGTATAAGTGTTATTAAACTCAGCTTAATTTATGAAGATTATCCACTTGTCTAGATTTGATTTGGGCTGAATTTTATATAAAGCCCAGTAAAAATTAATTTAATAAACCTAACTGTTTTTTATATAAAAAATTAATAACATAGTTGTTAGGGATAGTTAACAGAATTATTAAAAAATTATTTTAATTTAAAAATTTAAATTGTTAGATAAAGTTTCAGATTTATATTATTTTTTAATATATTCTTTCAACACATTCTTTTAAATAAAAATCTTTTTAATTTTAAAACTTGTATGAATTTATATTTTTTTATATTTTATTTTTATTAAATAAATTAAAATAATAAGATTTGAACTTGAAATTACTTGAATATTAAGATTATGATATTACATCAAAAAATTATCTTAACTTAAAATTTAAATTATTAAATAAAATTTTAAAATATAATTTATATTATTTTTTAATATAAATAAGTAAAATATAGTGAACTGTTCAGCTAGTTAAGAGACCAACGAGGGAGGAGAGGATAGAGTTGGATGAGATGGACCTTCAAATTGAAGATGGACAGACAAAAATTATGGTCACTATCACATGAAAAGTAAGCCATTGGAGATGGTTTGATGAATTTATTATCACAGCTTTGCATGTGTCCTCTCTTTCATGCTTAGAACAGATTAATTCCAGCACTTTGCATCATTTATCTCCTCCCCAAGCCGATATTTTAACTTGTGTGGATGGAAATTTATTGGCATGAAAACTAACCCATATCCTGACTTTTATAGGATAACCATTCAAATTTTATTTATTTATTTTTCATAAATTTATAATATTTTCAATCTAATTTTAAAAGAAATAAGCATTTATCATCGGAATGAATAAGTAAAAGATAATTAAATAAAGAAAACATGTTTGTATCTTTGTCTATCTTTTCAATCAAAAATATTTTTATTTATTTTTTATATTTTACTATACTTAAAAAAATTAAGTGTGTTTAGAAGTGCAACTTGTTTTTGAAAGTCCTTTTCATTTAAAAATATATTAAAATAATATTTTTTATTTCTTAAAAATTATTTTTAACATCAATATATTAATATATTAAAATGATATAAAAATATCAAAAACATATTAATTAAAGTAAAATAAAAATAAAAAAAATTTAATTTTTTTTAAAATATTTTCCATAGCAGTTCTAAATACTAAATTTTGATAACATTGTAGAAAAATCATTACTCTAATATATACATTAAAAATTTTCTCTTTATATTGTAATACGGCTAGCTTCTAGTAAATGGGATTTAAGTATAAAGATGACTTGATAAATATTTTCATGAATTAATAAAATAAGTTTAGATTTGAAAGAAGATCTCAATATGCTATATTAGCTTAGTGATTTAAGATTTCATTAATAGAAAATTTAATTGTTGAATTAGATTTTTTTTATGTGACTTTATATATAATTCTTTGCATAGAAACTATTACATCGCTTATCAAATAATAGGCTATCTTAGAATTAGATTCATAAATTATTGTTTAAGCTAATTTTGTTATTTTTTAAAGATTTTTAAGATTTATTTCAGATATCAAATGGTTGGATTTTATAAAATTAGATTAAGATATTATTGTTTGAGCCAATCTTATTAATTTATTTTTAGAGCTTTAGGTTTTTTCCTAGTTAAAATAGGATTTCTAGAATTATTTAAAAACCTTGTAAAACTCTAGAAAAGATCACATATTTATTTTTCAAAGAATAAAACTACGGATCTAAAATTCAAATCTACAACGATAACATGAGAAACAAATTCTCTTATTATCTATCCAAAGTGATGCCGAAACAGTATTGCACAAGAACTCCTAAAAATAATAAGCCAAGAACATATATGAATTTGCATGCCAAATCAGATAGCTAAGGGCCTGCCTGATCAAACTATAAGCTAAATGACTAGAATTTTTATTACTCTGTTCTTGAGATTCAAACCACAGTTACGAAACTCGACACAACCACGTAGGTAAATCCAGGATCAAGGTGAATTACCATTAATATTTAAAATTAACATGGTTGTCAAAAACCATTTTTTTTATATTTTCAAAATAACATTACTTTAATTTTAAAAAAAAATTATTAATTAACGTGAATGTTAACACAGTCAACCTTCCTCCTAATCTTGTTTCAATTCCATTCCACATAGGTTTAATATCTAATGATCCGAGCATGGTTTTTCAAAGAGTATCTCGGGGAAATGACAAAGAAAGGCTAACCAATCTTGGAAAAGTATGAGATGGTTTATTATGATTGTTCTTGCTTCCAAGAAGCCACCAACTTGGACAAAGCTGTGAAGGAAGACCCACCATTAGTCCATGCAGCCATGGCCATAATTTTCATCATCGAACTACTTTCTCTGAATCCTTTCCCTTCCAATCCCATCAACTCTCTCACCTTTCTCTCCACCTCCTCTGAGCTCACCACTCCTCCTTTACCATCTTCTGTTGAAATAGGCACTGGGGTCAGCTTTATTTCCTCTGCCAAAACCACACTATTCAACTTCTGTTCTGCATACAATGGCCAAGGCAACATTGGCACACCGCAAGTTACTGCTTCAAGCACTGAGTTCCACCCACAATGAGTCACAAATCCACCCACTGCTTGGTGGCTCAGAATTGCAGCTTGTGGTGCCCAAGATTTCAGCACTAGACCCCTTTCTTTTGTTCTTTCCAGGAACCCTTCTGGCAGTAGTTCCTCTAGGTCAGGTTCCGTCTCGGAATTTGGTGGTGGATTCCTCACCACCCACATAAATCTTTGTTTGCTCCTATTTGGTCAAAAACAAAGGAAAAGAAAACAAATGACAAGCCATATATATATAGGTATATAAACTATCAATAATTTATACCTTTCCAGGCCAAAAGCAATCTCCTTCAGCTGAGGTGCAGAGAAAGCTCCCTTTCTGCCAAAACATAAGAACACCACACTCTGGCTTGGCTGCTTGTCTAACCACAGCAAACATTTTGATAAAGCATCATCTGAGGCACCCCTTTGTTTGGCATCAACAATCCTTGGCCCTATGCAGTATAAAGGAGGGGTTGAGCCCTTTGGAACACAAGCACCCTCAGTGATAGCTTTGATCGCTTGTGGCTCAAGCATGTCAAAAGTGTTCAGTATCATCCCCTTCAAATTAGGTAGTAAAGTACCAAGGCTAAAGAATTCCTGGTAGGCAGGATGGTCGCGATCTAGTAGGGGTTCAGGCAGGTGAGAGGGTTTGATGGGTGGCAGTCCAGGAAAGTGCAAAGGGGTATTGTTGGGAAGGTCTTGGAAGCTCTTGGTAGTTTGGTTATGGATGGTGGGCAAGTAGAGGATGCTGGCAAAACTAGAAGCACCAGAAGTGAAGTATAAGTAAGATGGGATGGGTGTGTCGTAAGTGATGCCGAAGTTGGAAATTATGAAAGCAAGAACAGTGGAGGTGAGAGAGATGGTTTTTAGGGCATCGAGTACTTTAGGGGTGTGAAGGCGGATATAATCGAATGCGGCTTTACCCAAAGTGGCTGCAGCCACTGGTCCAGGAGGGTTTTCGCTGGGTGGAGGGAGGGAGAGGAATGATATGGGAAGACTTGTTTGGGAGATGGAACTGATATATGCGGAAATGGTGGAGGTGTCAAAAGGCATGATTGCTACTAAAATTGTTATGGAGATGTTGGGATGGTGTTGCAGGATCAGCTTAGCTAACTCCACCATAGAGATCATCTGGTGGGAGGTTGCCGCTGGATACAAGACAATTGCTTCTTTCATTGTTTAGCCCTCACAGAAAGATGAACTGGTGAAGGGAGTGTGCAAGATGTAGAACCGTAGAAGAATCTGCAGATGAACACCTGATAAGTTGAGGGAATGATTTATAAAAGGGATTTAAGTCAATGGAAAGCTGACCTTTCACGAGACGGAAGAGTCAGAGACAATATCGTAAACTACACTTTACAGGGATGATTAATCAACCATGCACCAAGGGAAGTAGCTGTTCCCTACAAGTAATATCTCATAAAATGATGATAACCAGTGAGGTATATAGAAAAATCTCGTGTACAAATCCCTCCCAAGACAGTTACTGAGTTCCAGCTTGCTTAAAAGTGCAAACTTAGGGCAGAACTCCTCAGAAACAGAAGTAACACCTCACTAATACCTGACTAACAGTAAATAAACACTCCCATTAACAGTACATGAGATAAGACATACCACCATAAACCACTAAATACAAACTGATGAAAAACCATGAGTTGAGAAAATCGCCCTAGTCACTAAAATCTATGCTTCCACTGCAAGAACTGCTTGCATTGCGACTGTGTAACGAAAGACCCCTCATGTGGCCAGACACAGCAGAACCATCAGCCTTCTTTTCCTGAAAGAATTTCTGCCTTTCCATGTGTTTCGCAGGTGGTGGTGGAATTACAACAGGTGCACAATTTGCGTTGGAATCCTGTGGCTGCTCGGATGGAAGTGGCCGAATAAGTGGACGGTTCAGCCTATCTCCTGGAATTGTCGATCCAAGCAACCCCAAAGGAAGCCGCTCTTCTGCGTTGCCTTCATCTTCAGGTCTTGCACAAGCCTTCCCCTTTCTTAACCTGCCAAGTTTTGCAAGGACACGGCAATTTGAACCAGGATTAAAACATGCATATAGCATAAACTCCTTTCAAAAGTGAATTGAATACTAGCTTGATTCGCTTGTGATTATAACTTGCTCCTCAGATGAAAAACATTACATGTTCAAATGATACAAGTTAATTATTTTTTACCAAATACAAGCCTAGCCTTGATGACATGAACATACCTTCGGAAAAGCTGTTCAGGCTCCTCCTCTTCCTCTGATTCCTCATGATTAAAATGATTTGCTGTTGCAGTAGTTCTATCAGAAATGGTAGTCGTATCTGAAACTGTAGACCTCCCAGATAGAAGGGAATCATGTCTTGCTAGAACTTTTTGTAGCTGCTCATTCAATTCAATAGCTTGAGAGACCAACTTTTCATCCCTGGACACAAAAGAGAGGAAGAGAGTCAATTCAAGTGCGATTACAAGTGTGGCCACTATTCAAATCTGCCAAACTGACCAGAAACCAGCCTTACCTAGAAGTCATCACAAGATGCATTACTCTCTGCTTTTGGAATGAACACTGTTCCACGAGATCAAGAGTAAACTCATCCTTCGCTCCCTGAAAGAAAAATGTCTTGAAATGCTCACTCATAATTCACCAGTGCAGTTCAAGATGGAAAAAGAAAAAAAAGGAATTAAGCAACAAGCAATTTATAAATGTCAACCATCCAAGACTATTCGTGTGCCATGTACTTCTGTATTATAAGCTACAGCTTTGTCATCAACATGAGTTAACAGAGAAAATTCAGGGGGGACACAAAATTTGGCAATGAAGCAAAATAAATGAGGTTCATATACCAGCTTTTTTACTATTAATGACAACAGAAAAGCCTTGATCCCAAACTAGTTGGGGTGGGCATATGAAATTGTCTACTCGCATCAAAATAGAAATTAACATGGATGTTATGCACAAGAAAAAAATAAAGACACTAGATAGTTCATTATCAAGCCTCGAGGGAAAAAAAAAAAGGATCTTTTACATTATCTAGTAGAGGATGTCATTGAGAATTGAAAACTTCAAGCAGAATGCTTGGACATACCATGGTATATAATAATTACACAGTGCAGAAAATTAATGGCTCTCAAAATTCTTGAGAGCCATGGAACTCTCTCTTGCTTTTGTGTTTGAAGGCACAAGCTCACCAAAGAAGTAAAATATGGAAGTTGATCCAGTAAAAATTTTAGGATCATGAGAGATGAAAATGCAATTGATAGAAACGAGTAGCCGAAAGTATTGGAAGGCTAAATTCAAAATTGCAGGGGAAAAAAGTACCTCAGGATTTTGAGAATCAACAGCATCAAGGACTTCTTTTAAAACCTCCAGAGCATTGCTCGCCTTCTGAATAATACTGGGTACAATAAATGCAAGATTAGAAATGGCTATTCTTTGTGCTTACTCGTTTGGTAGTGTGGTTACAGTTACTTTTCAAATAACTTTTCGTGCCAAAATATATGCTAATGATTTTTTTTTATTTTTTAAAAATCAATTTTTTCCATCAGTATATCAAAATAATTTGAAAACACTAAAAACATATTAATTTAAAATTAATAAAAAAATTTCACTTTTTTTCAAAAACGCGTTTGAAATGCAGAAACAAATAGAAACGAGTGTGCCTGATTGATAGAAACAAGCACCTAGCCTTCCTTAAGATCTGTGCATCATGCAACAAACTCAGCAAAAGATACCTGGATTCAGGAACAACTTGAGGCTCCACTGGTACTGGATGAGCACCCACCTCATGTCTAGCGGCAGCAAGTTCCCCATTTAATGTATTTTTCTTACTTTCTTGGGTGGTCTGATTATTTGATGGTCTTTCACGAGGTCTTTGAGGAAATTGCACTCCAGCACACTGGACAAGCAATTAAAACAAGCTTAAGTTTACTTTCAGGATTTAAAAAAAAAATTCCACAGCAAAAGAGGGATATGATGGCACAGACAAGCTTGTTAGTTTTCAGGAAAGCCGGTCAGCAGTTGAAATTATGTGGACAAAGAAGAAAAAATTGAAATCCATCAAATGTCAATGAATCTGCAGCATTTCTAACCTAGCAGTGATTAACTGGCATAGCAAGTAATTCCGAAAAGCCACATTTTTCATACATTTACCTACCACCAAATCATAATATGCAGAATAGTACTGAGGGAACTTTCCAGAAGCACCACCAAGAGCTGTCTGTGTAGCATCTAGAAGAAGAAATATCCTTTCTCTTACAGGCAGCTCTGTCTGCAATACAAGGGGAACAGTGAAATTTTAGTTACAACTCCTGTAAAATTAGCCAAGAATCAACAAAATTTGAACAAGAAGGGAATGTTCTACCTTTTTCTTCACTATCTTGACAAGAATGGGTAGAATCCCTGTATCAATCACCTGTCTATGAACTTGTTCCCCAATATTATTCATCAGCATCTCCAACAGCTGCAAAACAAGAGATAATAAGTGGTCAGCCTCTTTATAATGTACCAAGCATATCCACCATACAAAGCAAGAGCATCAACCCACCATCACTGCATATAATTGAGTATTGGCATGCTTACTCCCCAAACGTTTTTTAATAGCTTTAACAACATCTCTAGCTTGCCTGCAGATTAGAATCAACAAATCCATTTTATGAATTTATCAAGGATGACAAGTAAGCAAATGAAGCACCAGAGTTCAAACTACCAGCTTGCTTTTTCCTACTCAATATCTAGCAGTTCAGATACTGAGATTCTAAAAATAACATCTTAAGAGCAAGTCTTTGAACAAGATCATATTTAACAGTAGAGGCCATTCCCTAAACATGATTTACCATTACAAAATCATTTAAAATAACTAAAACACTGAAGAAACAAGTATTTAATGCAGGCAATATGATGTACCTTTCATCACGTGCAACTAATTCACAGATTTCAATATTTTTGGTCCAATCTACTTCAGTCAGTTTATCACTGGTTGCAGAACTGACAAGCTCAGCTGCCATCTGCTTATTCTGGAATTCAAAATATAAAGAAGAGTAAAAGATTGGAGACATTCTTATGCCATATGGTCTATAAGCCAGGAGGAAACTAAATGAAACAAATGAAAAGAGGATCAAGAATTTACAACAAGAAATTTCAAATAAGATTATAAATCACATCCCAATTTCACATATAATCCCCAACCCCCACACCCCCCCCTCCCTCCCTCATTACAATGTTGCTAGCAATTCACCATCAACTCACTTCATGTTTGTGACTCTAACAAGCCAGATTACTCATTTTGCCTGTGATCACATCACGACACCAGCATATAACATTTCTAAAACCAAAGGACAATAATAGAATTTTAGGATAGCAACAGAAGCCCAACAGTGCTCAATGACCAAACAATAGATAAGATCAATACAGAGAGAGGGAACATCAGGAAAGACATCAACCATAAAACTAGAATAATTTGAATGGAAAGTAGGGAAACATCTGGTCTTTACATTGTAAAATCCAAATTCAAATAAAGGGAAAACGTTTAGATGGTGCCAGGCCAGCTATAATGTCAGGCGATAAAGACATAAGGGATTCATAAAATGGCCATGATCAAAATGAGAATGCTATGGTGGCAAATTTAGCGGTGTAACTGATAGAATAAGAGAATTAATGGATTGGTATTAAGAAAAATTCGATGGAAAGCCCTTTAAGATGGTTCAATCATATGCAACTAGAACCTTTAAACAACTGTAACTGAGTAGAAGAACACAAAGGGTGAGAGGTATAACACAGGTCGACATTCAAATGAAGATTTGTTTTTAAGCATCCATATAATTTTTTCTGCAGAAATGTCAAAAGCATTTAGACTTACTTTCCCTCGCAAAAAGCCAGAAATAAATCAAATGACCGTCTTTAATGTCCAGCAAAAACCTTGAAATTGCGAGGGCATCATTTACTATTCTGCAGACAACAAAATAAAGCATAAATTAATCACAAACCTACTCAAAGACAAAAGGTTTCGGACTCTTTCGAATTGCAGACCTTGCACGGACAGTCATCATGCACTATAAACCTAGTAATGAAGCTTACTTCATAGTTCTTTTGGTTCCTTCTGAATCCTAAGAAACATATTACATTCTCAATTTCAATGCAATAAACTCATAACCATAGAAGTTTTTATAATCTGAACTTTTGTGCAAATGGGGCACCAAACAAAACATCAGATTAGAAAAAGAAAAAAAAAGCATTGTGCAGACAGCCAAAGGACAAACTTTACCACACCAGAGGCAACAAAACAAATTAAAAGTACACCAATCTGCTCCAAGATTCAAGCTTTCAGTTACTATTTACATTCCTTCCTCCTCACAGCACCCAAACAGAAACTGTACTGTCAAATCATATCTAGATCTCAATCAAAAATCCCAAAAAGAAACGGACAAACACAACCCAATTAATAAAATAATATATCTAAACACTCTTGACAATGAAAGGATCAATACTTGATCCTAAACCCAGTAAACCCCGCAACCCAAGTAACAGTTCCAAATCTTAAAACACACAGAACCACAAGAACAAGAAGAAAAAGACAACATACCTGTAAGAAAAACTGCAATGAATAAAGAGAAAATGATGAGGAAATCAATGAAGAGTTTATAAACCCTGAAAAGCTTCAACATTTCAAAGAACCAATATCCACTTAATGAAGAAGGAAAGATCAAAATGAAGCCTTTCTTATTTTTTAGCAGGGATGTAGCTGGCTTTTTCTTTATCTGGGGCGTTCTCTTTTCTTCTTTTTTTTAGCTTTTGCTTTTGTTTCTCTTATCTTTTGCTAAAATCTATAATACAGTTAGCTGTACAAGAAACAGAAAGGATCTAAATTACTATCACTACTGCTTGTTAAAGTTTTAGGAAGGCTGCTGCCTAGAAATAAAAGAGAAAAAGCTTAAAGCTTTCCTTGTAAGGTGATGATGGAGACAACTATAACGTCACCTGTATGTGACCTTAAAATGACATTTTGTGGGATTTGTCCTGCCAGGTGTACATGTGTTACAGAGAAAGGGAGGATTTTTTCCTTTAAATAAATGGTTTGCAGAAGCTTAAAAAATTTCTAGCACCCGTTTGTTTTCATAGCTTGAGTGAATTCATCTAGCAATATAAAAAAATTTAAAAAATGTTATTAATCATATTCAATTTCAAATTTTATTTAATAATAATTAAAATTCTTATCCTATGACAAATATAATAAATAAATTTAGTTCCGTCATATAGAAGATTAATATAAAAATACTCTTAAGTGCATGTAGTAATGCAATGTATAATATTTTTTAATTAAAAATATATTAAAATTATAAAAAATATATATAAAAATATAAATTGAACATCTTTTTATATAAAAAATAACTTCAAATATACTTTAAAAAATTAGACCAAAAGAAAATAAACACTCAGAGGATAGACCAAAAGAATGCTTAAAGGATGAAAATAAAAATAAATAATTAAAATTAAAGATTCACAAGGCTAGGAAAAGGTTTGTCTTAATGAGGAAGATTATATACGTAGGTGACCTACCTAGCCCTAGGGCAAGTTATCAAAACCCATATACAGACACAGATCAGAGGTGATGCAATGGCATGAGAAGTGGGCGAGTGTAAGAGACATAGTTTACTCTCAAGCGTGCTGGTAAAGTGTAATAATTTATTGCAAAAGGAAAGGCAGAGAAGGAGAGGTGGAGGAGACAGAGTGTTCAGACCTGGCAATGGCAAGTGCTTGCCATTTGCTTTGCTGGACATTTTGATTCCTTTGATACCATTACCATTACATTAGCTTTCCTTTAGAGACAAGACTTCACTTCGATTTTGTTTGCCTGTGATCTTTGCACCTTTGTAGCTTCTTGTACTTTCATCCATGGAGACACTGACATGGGTTCACAAAATTAGTAATAAATCAGGTCCTTCGACATGAGGTTCTGTGATCCTTGAGGTCTGTAACATTCAAGTGATTGCAGCATCTTTTATCATCATTATCAGACTTGATTAAGGTATTATATATGTTGTTTGGCAACATGATTGAATTATTTTTCTATTAAAATTTAATTTTTTTTTGTTTTGAAGTAATTTTGGAATTATTTTAATGAGTTGATGTTAAAAATAAATTTTAAAATATTAAAAATTATATTATTTTCATGTATTTAAAAAAAATACTTTAAAAAACAATATTTATTATACTCTTCAGCATTTTCAAGTTTGATTCATGCGGCTGAATTATTGATGAATTCAAATCAATTATTTTAACTAAAAACACCACTAGTTTACTTTTTTTTTAAATAATTATTTTAGTTTTAATTTAGTTGGATTTTACTTAATCAAATAAATAATTTACCAATCTATCAACTCACTCGAGTTTGGCTATATTAATTTTTAAAAAAATTCAATAAAACTTAATTTAGTTATAGATTTTGAATATTGGATAGCTTCATCACTCATCTAACTATACCTAAATTTAATAATTATATTAGTAATGTTATTGATGGAGTGTTTTTAAATATATTTTTAAAAATATATTTTGATATAAAAAATATTAAAATTATTTAATAATAATTAAAAAAATATCCTAACCCGAACAAGGTAATATTTTATCACAATGTTTTTACAACTTCATCACTCATCTAACTGTACCAAATTTAATAATTATATTAGTAATGTTATTAATGGAGTGCTTTTAAATGTATTTTTAAAATATATTTGGATAAAAAAAGTATTAAAATCATTTAATAATAATTAAAAAAATATCCTAACCCGAACAAGGTAATATTTTATCATAATGTTTTTACAACTTCATCACTCATCTAACTATTCCAGATTTAATAATTATATTAGAAGTGTTTTTAAATGTATTTTTAAAATATATTTGAATAAGAAAAGTATTAAAATTATTTAATAATAATTATAAAAAAAATCCTAACCGAACAAGGTAATATTTTATCGTAATGTTTTTAGAAATTACAAATCACCTAGTGTTGTATATATAATTGATAACAATGATAAATACGAACTGGTGAAAAACTGACGGCACAGTGGCCGTGTAAGAGCATCTCCAATCCAAAATGCTATTTTGAAAAGCTAAATTAATAAAATAGCATTTTGAATAGTATAAATATAGCTTATCTTACCATATCTATTCCAATGGAAAAAAGCCATTTGAAGAGCCATTTATATTGGAGTGAAAAAAATAAGTGTTTTATTATTTCTTAATATATTTAATGTTATTTTTTTCCACATGTCTACATTTAATTGGTCTATTTTTTTAGTGGTCCCACTTTGTTGGTTTTGGCTCTTTAAAGAGATATGTAGAAATAGCATTTGTGGAAGAGAAAAGGCATTTTAGCATTTT
>NW_011500075.1:213650-251850 GCF_000495115.2 Populus euphratica
CAAGGAGATAGCCATTTGAACCAGGATTAAAATATGCATATAGCATAAATTAACTCCTTTCAAAGTGGATTGAATTATGGCCTGAGTCGCATGGGCTTGAAACTTGCTCCTCAAATGAGAAAATTTACATGCTTAAATGATACAGGTTATTTATTTTTAAAATATTTTTATAATAATATGGAATTTAACATGTTTATATGAGGTTATTCAACCTAATTCAACTCAAAAACTTTTAATTTATAAATTTAATACAAGTCAGTTTTGATTTAAAATAAAATTAAAAATTAGTCAAATAATTCAGATGACCAACAAACTCATCTTTAATTAACTTGGTAAGTTCACTTAAAAATTATGGTTATAGTTTTGAGAGTTAACTTCAAGATATTTTTATAAAAAATTACTCAAATTATATCTTTTTAGTTATTTTGTTTTTAAAAAACTACAATAATATTATTTTAGGATAAATTTAAGTTAATTCCCTAAATAAAAGGATAAATCTAAGTTTATTTGAATATTATATAGTGTCTTATATGCTTCTCCCTTAATACTGGCATATTTTTATTAATAAAAAAACTAAAAGAGGAATTCACTTACCTCTCTCGTAACAAAATACTGTTTATTTGAATAATATTTTTTTAATTGTTTAATTTTATGTTTTTTTTTTCAATTTTAGTTACACTCTTTAATATTAAATTTATTAAGAATTGAACTTTATAATTTTTTTTAATTTATTTTTTATGAGATTATTTAGTCTAATAACTAGATCATGGGTTTAACGGATTGACTCAAGTTTCTCCTTCTTTTCTTATTAATTTTTTTCTCAATTTTTTTTTTAATATTGAATTAATTAAGAATTGGACTTCATAATTTCTTTCAATTTGATTTCTATGAAGTTATATTAGTTTTATGACTTAGGTCACAAGTTTGATTAGTTTTTCCCTCATTTTGATTGTTTTCAATCCATGTTTTTTTTTTTGTAATTTCAATTACATCATTCAACATTAAATTTATTGAAGATTATGTTTAGTATACCCCTCCTTATAAAAATACTATTAATTAGAATAGTGTATTTAACATGATCAAATGAATGATGTCTTATCATAAGTGCAGGAGTGTCGAAATAATAAATAACAATAAATAACTCGGTAAGACTAGGGTCATTATATAAAGAGGTCAACTATATAAATCATAAATAAAAGAAAAAATTTTGAAAAGAGCTTTGAGATGTGATATTGATGCAAGGATTTAAACAAAGATAAAACAATTGTCAAAGTTAGAGAATTCACTAATAGTATTCTAAATAAATATAATATAATTTTTTTTATTTATTAACTAAAAACTACAAATAAAAAAGTTCCAATCGGATTATAAATTATTAATATGATTATATTAATTATCTTATTTGCCTAATGACAATACTTCTAAATGTTATCAAGTATTTATGATGATAACCTATATTAACAACAAATTAAGTTTCTTTCATAGCACATTTGTTGATTATACCATTCAGTTGGCTATAAAAGGATCAGGTATTTGTTGTGCTAAAAGTTATTCAACACAAATCTAAATTAAACATTTAACAAGCAATGTATTATGAGTGAGTAAGATAACAGATACAAAATATGTTAGTATCAAACATTAAAGTCCATGTTGAGTTTGTATTATATTTATCTTTTCATAACACATATGTTGATTATACCATTTAGTTGGCTATAAAAGGATTAAGTATTTGTTGTGTCAAAGGTTATTCAACACAAATCTAAATTAAATATTTAACAAGTAATGTATTATGAATGAGTAAGATAACAAATATAAAATATGTTAGTATCAAATATTAAAGTTCATGTT
Organism: Populus euphratica; assembly: GCF_000495115.2. Lineage (NCBI taxonomy): Eukaryota > Viridiplantae > Streptophyta > Magnoliopsida > Malpighiales > Salicaceae > Populus > Populus euphratica. The sequence goes on from NW_011500075.1 coordinate 215,499, forward strand.
GAATTTGTATTATACTTATTCTTACACCATTAGTGTAATATTTTCACCTTAACATAATAAACTTAACTAAACACTATGAACAAGAGAAATATAAATATACTAGATAAGACCATAGTTATGATGGAAAATATAAACAAAAGATTAATAAAAGCAGAATTTAAACATTATAAAATTACAAAGAAAGAGAATAAAAGCAAAATCTTGATCTAAAACCAAGATGCCAAAATGTATGGTAAATATCTCTTTTTATAAATTAAAATTTAGAATTATTGATTTGATGACTCACAAAAAAATTGGTGACCAACCCTTGACTTGATGGTTAACTCTTAACTTTATTGGCAGGCTAAAATGTTTTTGTTAATATCAAAATTTAAACTGATCTTTATGAAAGTTTTGAGAATTCATCTCAGCTTCCCAACAAGACAAAAATGAGCTCATTTGAGTTTTTAGAACTCAAGAAATAACTTAAATATCGAACAATGTCTAGGCTGTAAAAGAAATTTAGACTTCTTATTTGCTGCTAAGATTTAAACTCCAAAACAAAAGTCTTGAGTCTTAGATGCTCATGAATGTTTTAAGCTAATATTTTAGCTTTCTATTAAAATAAATCAAATCTAAATCTAAGGTGTACAACTCCAGTTATGATCCAATAATCAAATAATGTTCCAGTTTGAATTGAACCAATATTTATTTTCTATGCTTAGCCCTCTCTTTGTCTTTTTATTTTGAGTAGTTAAACTCATTTATTAATCATTTGATTTATGTGGTAGACCTGTATTTAAGATAAATATTTACCATAAATTAAAATTATTTTACATTATCAGATTTGTTATTATAAAACATGTTTTAGTTAAAAAGTTATTAATACTTCAAGTACAATATGATATTGTATAACTATTATAAAAATATATTTTTAAATATTAATTTTTAAAACTAGTCATCACAAAATTGAGTTGAATATTTTCTTAACACACAATATCAAATACAAAACTTTTATCATATTGTTTTTAATAAATTATTGAATACCAAGGCACAATGATAATTACTTGTCTCAAAATACAATGAACCAAAACCCCATACTTTGAATATGTACCTTTGAATATAGACCTCTCCTTTTTTGTTCTTTAAAAATCGTACACTTGCTTTAATTTCACATTTTACGTAGTTTCACCTAAAAAATATATTGTTAAGGATTAATTTTTTTATGAATCATTTTACAAGTTTAAAGATTATTCTAAACAAAAATTTTAAAAAAATCTTAATTACTAGATTAATGAACCACCAAATTAACCTAGTTTAATAATTTTTTATTATTAGTTTCGTTTCTTACAAAAAAATTTATATATTAGTGTCATGTTAATTAAATCTTGAATTATATAAATACCATGATTTCAAGTTTTTTATTTTTAATAAAATCATCATAATGTAAATCAACGAACCCAAGTTATTGGATGCAATTATTAATTAATAATTAAAATAAAAAATTTCATTCTTAATTTTCTTATTCATTACTCACTTGTCCGCCATTGAAAACGCCCCTTTCCTTTCTACTTGCATTTTTGAGTATGTTTATTATTGAAATTGAAATGCAAGAAACCCTAAATCCATTTCTTAGTACAAAATCCTTTCTTATGGGTAATTTTAACAATATAATTATATTCTAGGTTGAGCACAACATTTTTAAGGAACCGTTGGATTATTTAAAATTTATATAGGTGAACCAGATTTTATCAGACTCGTTTTTTTTTAAATTCAACTTAAAACTTGATTAAAAAAATTGTGAATTTCTTGGATTAACATGCCTAGTTTAGCAATTATAAAGTAATATTTATAACAGAGACATATATATATTATAATACACTAATTAATCAATGTATGGAGCCATAATTTGGAATTTTGGATAAAGTTAAATCAAGATGACCTGGCAGAAAAACCCAGCATCAAGCTGACTCAGCTAGTTGACCTAATCTCTAGCAAGTTACATCATAGTACAGTGTGTGCACACTCGCTGTTTCCTTATTTCACTTTCTCCAAAACTTCAAAAATTCGTCTGTCACTCGATTCAAGAAATGGGTTTATCTCATCTGATCCAGAGATCAATCACCAAGAAACTATTCTCTTCAAAACCCTCAAATATACTACTTTCTTCTTGGTTTCTAACTGACACTACTGCTAAGTCTTTCTACCATAGTGGTGGTTCTAATGGCGCCAAGATCAATTCTTTTGATGATACTGACAGTTTGAAGATCTCAAAGAGCTCATACCATGTTAGCTCTGGTGGGTTTATGCGTGGAGTTGTTTTCTGGGAGCCCAATAAGCCTGTTACCATTGAAGAGTTTCAAATGCCTCGTCCTAAAGCTGGAGAAGTACTTATTAAGACTAAAGGTGAAATTTTTGATCAGCTGTCAAAAACCCTCTGATTTCTTGTTTATGGTAATTTTTGTGGATTTGTTTTTGTTTTTGGGGTCAATACATGTCTTTTTTGGTTGTAGCTTGTGGGGTTTGTCACTCTGATCTTCATGTTATAAAGGGTGAAATTCCATTTGCTAGTCCTTGTGCTATTGGTCATGAGATCACTGGAGAAGTTGTGGAACACGGCGAGCTGACAGATAGAAAAACTATTGAAAGGTACGTGGATTAGTACAAGGTGAAATCAAGTCTTCTTTCTTAATGATTTTGTGTGATTCCTTTCAAATTGTTTGAAAAATATTGTATGCTTTGAGTGAAAAATGGGTTCTTTATCATGCAGGGAGATGGTAGTAATGTGAATTATGAATTTTGAGTTCTTGATTTTCAGATTTCCAGTTGGCTCTCGTGTTGTTGGAGCTTTTATCATGCCTTGTGGTAACTGTTTCTACTGTTCTAAGGTGACATTTGTTTGAGATATAATGTTATTGTTGTGTGTGTAGCTTCATATTGTTCTTCTTATTATGTCATCACTAGGGATATTGGAAATGCAGCAAAAATTATAAAATGTGGTAAGAAGATACTGATATGATAAATTTCTGATTTGGGAAACAGGGCCATGATGATTTATGTGAGGATTTTTTTGCTTATAATCGATCAAAAGGAACTCTTTATGATGGTGAAACCCGACTATTCCTCCGTAATAGTGGTAATGAACTTTTGTTTTTAATTTTACTTTCTTTTAGTTAAAGCTGAAAAACTGTCCGTGTTTTTGTTTAGATAAAAAAAGCTTGCAACTTGTTGTAATGCTCCAAACACAACTTTCATATCCCTACAATATGCGAACTCTACAATCAAGTCTCTTTACTTTATTCCCTGGAAACATAAGGAAACATAAAAGAAGAAATGCAACATAATGTTAGTTTGAGCACATGCACATGTACTAGTCTACTATACTGCCAATTCAATGAGCCTGGATGCGGTGATGGGCACCCCATTTCTTATTGCTGTGTAGTTGGCTGCAATTGAGTGGTAGACAGTGTAATTCTAGTGTTCAATTGTTTGATATGCTTTCTTTTAACTCCATACCAAGCAGTGCTTATTCATTTCCAGTCTAAATAAATTTTGGTATTTTTAATTGTGATTCTGCTTTCATATGGATTTCATGCTTCACTTGCATTTGGCGCATTGCTGGTCTGTCCTCTTTTCTTATATGAATTTGAACATAATTTCTTTTCAGGATGAGTATATGTTGGCATGAAATTGACTAATTGACACAATGCACTCTCTCTATCTCTCTGCACAAACAAACACACACACACATTTCTGTGAGTTTGGATTAACTGGATCTACACTTGAGCACTATTGTGCTAGCAAAATCATGCATTTCTGGTGTTAATAATTTCCCTCTCTTTTGTCTGTTGCTTTATAAATTTGTCTTGTTGAAATTCTCTTTAATGGTCTTTGGGGAAGAGTTTTCTTGATTACTTATGGAATATAGACATTATTATTGGATTACTAAAGAAATGTTATATCATTCTAGGAAAGCCGGTTTTCATGTACAGCATGGGAGGCCTTGCTGAATACTGTGTTGTTCCAGCACATGGATTAACTATATTACCGAACTCATTGCCATACACCGAGTCTGCAATTTTAGGATGTGCAGTATTTACTGCTTATGGTGCTATGGCTCATGCTGCTCAAGTGCGTCCTGGGGATTCTGTTGCTGTGATTGGAGTTGGTGGCGTAGGGTCAAGGTGATATAAATAATTTACATCAGTACCACAGACATTGCATCCATAGCATACATATGAAGACATACATTCCTATTTATATATATAGGTCCCAGCTTTTCACTCATGTGCTTCACGTGTGTGGATGTATGTGCTTATGAATGTGATAAAATGCAGGGAGAAGACACAAGTAACAATGAAGCAAAAGCTGCTTTCAACAACTTGGGTCATGTGATGTCAGTCTAACAAGCAGCTTAGCTAATTTCATTCTGATTGTTAGAAGCAGGGGAAATTATTTGTTTGTCATGCAAAATTTGTTCATAGTGATGGCCTATAATTTTTTACATGTTCATTTCAAAACTTCTCATGCATCATAAAGTTTCTATTCCCTTTCCTTTTCTTATTTGTTTTGTATTTTTGAGTCCAGAGAAGGGCTGCATTGGCCTCTCCTGAACAGTGCTAATAGTCACACATAATTCTTGACTTCTAGGTTTTAACCTTCATGAACAAGGGAAGGTCCCCAATTTAATGACAAAAATAGATGTACAGGAGTTTGATGCGACTTTGCTTATCTAACTAGTGAACCCATAAAAATGAGAAACATTGCATCACCATGACAATAATCATAAGAATAAAACATTAGCAGAAATTCAGGTTGTTGATGTTTTTTCTGAATTATTTATTTTGTCAAAATTAAAGTCACAGTCACTCACAGTGTTTTGTTACTCTATTTTAATGAACTCTTGCATAACCATGACTAAGACAAAATGCTTCAGTTGTTTGCAGATAGCAAGGGCATTTGGTGCCTCTGATATTATTGCTGTGGATGTTCAGGATGAAAAACTTCAGAAAGCTAAAACATTTGGTGCCACTGCCACTATAAATTCAAAGATAGAAGATCCTATTGAAAGGATAAAGGTGTGTACTTCGTCCTTTAATTTTTAGTTAAATGAGATAGAAGATCCTATTGAAAGGATAAAGGGGTGTACTTCGTCCTTTAGTTTTTAGTTAAATGAGATAGAAGATCCTATTGAAAGGGTAAAGGTGTGTACTTCATCCTTTAGTTTTTAGTTAAATGAGATGCAGAAGTTCCCAACTCATGATGAAAGTACCACTACCAAACCTTTTTGGCTGTATCATGGTGAGTAAAAGATATAAAAGTTTATCATTTCATGCTTTCTTCATAACCCCAATGGACTGTATAGTTCTTTGATTTGCTTGATACCGAGGGTCGGCCATAATGTCAGTTTTCAGTTTTTGTTTGCTTTTTTGTTGTGCCAAGTTGTGGCGTTCAAGTATTTATGGAGAACTCAGTCTTTTGATAGCATGTTGCAACTGGTCATGCATTTGTAAATAGATTAAGAAACATTCTTATGCTTTTCTTTCATATTTTGAAATTTAATTATGTTGTGTGTATGTTTGCCAGGAAATAACTGGAGGAAGAGGTGTGGACATTGCTGTGGAAGCCTTGGGCAAACCACTGACATTTTCACAGTGCACACAGAGTGTAAGAGATGGAGGGAAAGCTGTGATGATTGGACTTGCACAGGCTGGTGCTATAGGGGAGATAGATATCAATCGTTTGGTCCGTCGAAAGGTGGGTATTTATCAATGGGTGTCATATGTCTACTTGTGCATTTTTGGTCAATGCCTTAGCGGAAAACTTCTTCAATAAAACCAACTCATCTCTGTCAATGTATCTATGCCATAACATCAACCAATCTTGTCCATGTATCTATGCTTTTAATTTGGAATTCCCTTTTAAGATGGACGAATCTTACAGGTAAAATATATTGTAATTAGTTGATCTCTGTTACATAGCAACATGGGAAGTTCTGAAAAACTATTTTCATTGCCATTCCCTTGAGTAAATGGCATCTTCTGCGCATTTATACTATTTCCTGGAATCTTAGAAAATCTTTTGACTCCCTTTTAACTCCTTGAACAGGTTCAAGTAATTGGCTCTTATGGAGGAAGGGCAAGGCAGGATCTTCCTAAGTTGGTCAAACTTGCAGAATCAGGTATATTCAATCTTACTGATGCTGTTACGAGAAAATATGGTTTTGAGGAGGCTGGCAAAGCATTCCAGGATCTCAACCAGGGAAAAATTGTCAGTAGAGCTGTTGTTGAGATAATGTAATTGTTTTATTTCACGAGTGCGCCAGCTGCACACCTAGAATAGAGGCTTCTCTATATTGAGAAGAATCTGTCTAGCATAGTATATCATAGTTCTCGACACTTTTTGTCACTGGAATGCTGTGTTGCTTGATCTCGTGCTAAAATTCTCTCTCAGCCACTTGTTCAATAAAATCCATATTCTGCTCATTTTTTAGTAGGCTTTCATCATGGCTAGCAAAAACTGTGATTCTCTCTTAATTGTCTCTCGTTTGAAGTGAGTCTGAGGGCAAGCATTGATAGTCATTCTTGGGGTACCATAAAATTTTGAGGACATGGAAGTGTTGAAATTTACTAAAAGTTCGACAGCAAAAGTAGAAAAGACTGTATTCTTAACGTAAAAGAGTGTATGTGCGCATCTAGTTCTTACCATAAGCTTGCTGAGTAGTCATGAAACCAGATTTTATTGCATTTGCCAAGATGGTAGGTGACATTTCACGAATAATTTCCCTTGCCCATGTCTTTCATAAAACGTTGCGAATTCCTTCAAAGGCTGAAAAGACAACTCAAAAGACTAGGCACCAGCGCCTATGAATCACGGCACTGATCCAACTGAGTGGGTGTAGGTTTTCTAGCTAATATTGAAGCAATACGTTTGAACATAATCTCAGGTATAATTATTGTATTATTAGTACTGTATTTTTTATATTATAGTCCATTAACAACTATAAGATTAGTTTACAGTAATTTCTTCTTTTTCTCTCAAGCTAAATCTCCCGTCCTTTCAAGCTAATTCTCTTCATTGCTCAATTATGGTATATAATGGTATCAGAGCCTATTGTAAGATAATTATATAAAAAAAGCCTATTGTAAGACAATTTTTTATATGCTAATCATATGAACACAGCAGAAAATTAATAAGATATATATCTTAAGTGTGTGTGGGAGTGTGATTGTGGTTGCTTTTCAAAGTACTTTTTATTTAGAAAAAACATATTAATAATATTTTTTTTATTTTTTAAAAATTATTTTTGAGATGAGCATATTAAAATAATTTAAAAACATTAAAAATATATTAATTTAATTTTTTTTTTAAATTTTTTCAAAAATATTTTTGAAAAGCACTCCTAAATAGGCTCTAAATGTTGAAGTAAGTGCTAAAACACATTTACACTTAAATCAAGAATACAATATATGAATATATTGTATCCTCAAATCATAGCAGTCATATCCTCAAAATAAACATTTAAAGAGTAAATAAACTTTATGAATAAGCTCCAATAAATTATTCAGTTCTAACTTTATATATTCCAATAAATATTGAAAATAATACTTTATGTGTATAAAAAATCATTTTAATTTCTAAAAGTAACATAAAAATATCTTGCAATCAACTAAAAAAAAGAGAGTCAAACATTAAATGAATTAGCTAGACCCATAAGATCCACATCATCTTTAATGCTTTAGTCATAGGATTTGTAATAATTAGATTAATGCTAATATGCTTAATAAGCACTTTATATTTCTTTAATTTCTTTCTCATAATGAAATAATGTGTCAATATTTTTATTTCGGCTTCCACTTTTATTATTTAAAAAAAAAACTATAGCCAAATTATTATAATATATTTTTATTGATCTTGATATGAAATTAATAACTTTAAGATTGTAGATCACTTATGTTGTTCATAGCATGTAATAAATGTTGCTTTTATAGTAGATGAAGCAATAATAGTTTGCTTAGTATTTTTTCAAGATATAACTCTTTATACAAAAAGAAAAAAATATATTATGAAGTAGATTTTTTTATGTTTACGCTACTAATAAAACTCAAGTTTGAATAACCAATCACCTTAAAGTGATCAATATATCTATAAATCAACTTGTAATTTTTGATTCTTTGTAGGTGCTTAATGATTTTTTTAATGGTTTATTCCTAAATTATTTTGGAACATTCCTAACGTTTTTATTGAAAATTTCAAGGTAGGTCTTCTATAGACTTGTGCATATATTAAATTGCCAACTACAAATGCATAGATAATGTTATTTATTTACTCATTTTTCAATATATTTTGTAGGTATTGATTTCAATTTAATATCTATTTTGACTATAGGTGTGAGACATTCTAAATCTCTCGAAAACCTTTTCAACACATATCTTTTGAGATAATTTTAATGCCCTTTTAAACTTATCAATGACATAAGAGGCTTTACCTAAATATTTTATATTAAAGTTTTGAGAAAGAAATTACTGTCTCATGTAACAAATCTAAGTCACAACTTGTAAATAAAATATCATCTACATATAGAAAAAATATATTTATTTCAATTAACATTAAGGTATATACATTAATTAACAATATTCTCGATAAAATCGTATAAAATTACAACATTATGAAATTTAATATACCACTATCTAAAGGTCTGTTTTATAGATTTTTTTAATTTACAAAGAAAAATCTTATTTTATATTGCTTGATATTACATAAATATCTTTTTTTATTTTTTTTAAATTTTATAAATCCATTTACAGGAACAAGATCCTTTGGTGATTTTTGCGGGCGGTATTTTTTATTTTTCAAAAAGAAAAACAAAAAAAAGAGATTCTAATAAAAGTAAAATAAAAAAAGACGCGACACATTTCCCATGCAAAAATGTATTTGGGATCCAAAATCAGTGGTTTCTATTGTATTTCAGTCTCATAAATATCTTTTCCCGTCTCATGGAACCCATGATATGAGCTTTATGCCAATTTCTACACATCATTGCCTTCAACTTTATAAGTTCGATGAAATTCCTCAAATTCTTTTTTTTTTTTTTAAATCAATTAGTTGCCATGCATTCAATATTCTCGTAGATGCTAAAGAAAAAGTTATCAGTCAGCTTTGCTTGATCCATCGTATGTGTGTGTGAGTGTATGAAGCATTAAAAAACGACGATTCCCATTTAAGATATATTCAAGTTTCAGTCTTTACCTGCCTTTTCTTTTCTCTTTGTTAATTATTAGCTTTTGATAAATCAAAACTTCTTGCTTTGATTGACTGATGATTGTGGAATTTTAAAGAAATTGCCTTTGATAAATTAAAAACTTCACCCCCGGTCTCTATTCTTTGCACTTTGTAGGCCTGGGTTCAACTTCATAGGGCTGGAGCAGCAGGGGATCTTTTGAGACCAATTTAACCTGTCTTGTATGCAATTGATAGAACTCTCATCTAGGATTTCTCCATGTAATATCACATTGGCTAGACCTAATGTGCAGGAAATCTTGGCTTTGTTACGAAATTATAAGGATGAGTGACAAGAAATGGAGATCATATATCGAACATACCAAGGAAGAGTCCCAACAAGAGCCTAAAAAATTAATAGATTATGAAAAGACTAGGAATCAAAGAAATACAAGAAGACCAAAATCACAAAAAATGGCTTAAGAAACCTTAGCCATACTATTTATTGTCGATAAAAATATATTGGTAATGTTAATAAATGCAACAATCCAAAATTAATTAACTAAGAAAAATAAAAATAAAATCTTCTAGGGCTGCTTATTTGTTTTTGTATTTTAAAAGTATTTTTTTAAAAAATTAAGTTTTTTCACTTTAAATTAATATTTTTTTAGTGTTATCAAATCATTTTGAGGTGTTAATATAAAAAATAATTTTTTATTAAAATAAAAATACAAATTATAAAATAACATTTCTGAACAAAACAAACACTCTAAAAATAATTCTTTTTATACTTTCAAACACCGGTCTTCCAAAACTTAGCTGACTATAAGAAGTCAAATCACTATAGAATATGGCCGCAGAATCTCTTAACAAAATCTAATCTCAATCACATGATCAACTCAAATGTTATTCATATTTTTGTCAGAAAAGAAAGATCATAGACGATTCAAGAACTCATATTGGACCTGAACTTGTCCATTTGATTCATAAACACATCTCTTAACCATTCCAACCTACATCATGTGGTGTCCATCTAATTTTCGAGTATGGAAGGTGTAATGGATATCTTAGGAATTGTTAAGTTGATAAAAGAAATCATATAAAGATCGATAAAGTTGTTCGTTTCATGAAGAAGGAAGTACCTACAGACTGAAGATATTATGAGTCTGCTGTATATTGTCTCTTTCTTGAATTTTCTGTCGATTTCAGACCCTTGATGAATTTTAAGTCCCTAACTATTTCCTATACAGAAAATCGGATAAGGATTGATAAAGTTTGTTGGTTTCATGAAGAAGAAAGTCCCGAAAGACTGAAAACATTATGAGGTTTGCTGCATATTGTCTCTTTTTTGAATTTTCTGCCGATTTCAGACCTTCGATGAACTTTAAGTCTCTAGCTATTCCTTGTACAGAAAATTCTATTGTATTTAGATTGACTACAAATCTAGATGTAAAAGCTTTCTCAAATTTTAAATTTGACAAATTTCAACATCCTGATCCATAGCATGTCAAACACCTATATCTGAGTCCGACAAATATAGGCTTGATTCTTTTGCCCACTTCGATCATTTTTATTTCTCGAAACAAAAAAGAAGACAAAAAGGACGCTGCACATATCTCTTGCGAAAGTGTATTTTGGATCCAAAAATGAGTGGTTAATATCCTGTTTCACTGACAAAATTTTGATTGAAGTTTTTTTTCGGTTTAAGAAGACAAGTGGCAAACCTTCTGTAAACTTATTTTAATATTTTTTATTTAAAAAAAAGACTTTCTATCAAATGGGATTTTAAAAAATAATTTTTACTTTATTTATCAAAAAGAAAAAAAAATGTTTTTAGCATTATTTTTAGAAAATATTTTTTATTCTTTGTATTTTATAAAATTTTAAGTATTATTTTGAATTTTCATCAATTTTAATTAAATATATTTTTTACTATAATATATAAATGATGGAAAACACTTTTTCTTTTTAGGATATATGAATCTTGTAAGGCATTTATATAAAATATTTTATTAAAAATTTATTTGGATATACGAGTTCATAATAAATTTAAAATGCTAAATTTAGTAAAAAATATAAATCTTTATTTTGAATTATAAATAAACTATCAATTTAGAAGATATCAATATCTTTAAATTTTTATAGAATTTATAATAAGTTTGTAAATTTTCTTAAGGATTTGATCAATATTTTAATAAGTTTTTTTTTTGTTTTGAAAATCAATGATTAATATTTTAATATAAATATTAGATTTACAAGCGGATTAATATTTAAAAATCATTAGTTAACTATAAAATTCTAAGTATCATTTTGAATTTTCATCAATTTTAATTAAATATATTTTTCATTACAATATATAAATTATGGAAAACACTTTTTTTTTTAGGATATGTGAATCTTGTAAAGGCATTTATATAAAATCTTTTATTAAAAATTTATTTGAGTATAAGAGTTCATAATAAATTCAAAATACTAAATTTAGTAAAACATATAAATTTTTATTCTGAATCATAAATAAACTATCAATTTAGAAAATATCAATATCTTTAGATCTCTCTCTCTCTCTCTCTCACACACACACACACACACATATATATATATATATATATATATATATATATATATATATATATCACATAATACATCTTATTTCAAGGAAATTATGCTAAAAATATTAATTACCTTATATAACTATAACTAATAACCTTAAACTAAACAAATAACTGCCACGAGGAGTGCAGGTGCGACATAAGAAGTAGCATTTACTATTTCTATAACAGATTGTATGGAGGACAAAAATGATAATAAATCCTGCCGTTAATTTTGTAATAATTAATAAATATTAAAATTTTAAAAAGGAAAATATAGATGCATGTTGTAAATGATTAGCTTATTATTTATATTTTATTAAATTTTAAGACTAAAAAAATAAGATTAATAGTAAAAAGTAAAGTAAAGTAAAGAAGATAAAAATGAACTTATACGAAGCATCAACTTCGAGGTTTTCTAAGTACGTGGAAACTGAATAAAGCTTCATTTATTTAATGAAAACCCAATAATATTTTTTTTAGATATTTGGAATAAAGCTTCATTTATTTAATGAAAACCAATAATATTTTTTTGTTAGATATTTGAGAATATAATAATAATTATTTTTTAAAATATTTTTTTTTATAAATATATTAAAATAATATTTTTTTTATTTTTTAAAAATTATTTTTAACTTTTTCATGTTAAAATAATATAAAAATAATTTAAATATATTAAAATAATTTTTTTTTAAAAATTACTTTTAACAATTTCATGTTAAAATGATATAAAAATAATTTAAAATAAAAAAATTATTTTTTTAAAAAAATATTTATGAAATACAAAAACAATAAGTCGCATATGCAAAGCTAACAAAATAAATAAACTACACATCCTTAGCTCGACTATGAACGTGCTCATCTCAACTGAAAGTTACATTGAAGTAATGGATGAAGAAGCCGTGCAAAGTTGCTATTTGCACAATTTTGCTTCATAGAAGCCTTATTCCATGAATCCAGGATAATGCATTTCCACAGGGAATATATCCCATTCTAGCATCTCCAATATCATCAATATCAGTCATCAGAAGTTACTGATGACCTTCCTTCGCTATCGCTGTCGCTGTCGCCGTCGCTGTCGCTGTCATCATCATCCCAGTCTTCATCATCATTCATGGATGCTGTGTCTTCGCTGCATACAGAAAATTCCAAGATATCCCATTTTGGCAACTCCTTTCTTAAATAATTATTCCACCGCTCATTATAAATATGCAATGTTGTTTCTTGATTGTTACTGCCTTTGCCATCTTCATCCTCCTCTTCAACATCCGGTTTTCCGTGGGCTGTTTCTCGGTCGTCGTTGCCATCTTCCTCTTCATCGTCAATAGAGGATGCTATTCTTCGCCTGTAATCCCACCTCTTAACATTTGGCTTTTCTTTGGCTGTTTCTTGGCCGTCACTTCCATTCTCCTCTTCATCATCGATAGAGGATGTGGCTTCGCTGTCATCGCTTTCCTCAACATACAGCTCTTCCGGGAATGTTTCCTGGACGTCACTGTCCTCCTCTTTATCATCAATAGTGGAAGCTACCGTGTGGCTGTCACTCCCATCCTCTTCATCATCAATAGAGGAATATGCTATTGCTCGCCTGTCATTCCGCTTATCAACATTTGGCTTTCCCTTGGGTGCACTTTCTCGGCTTTCCCTATTGTCCTCCTCTCCAACATTTGGCTTCTCTTCAATCAGATAGAACCCAAGCTCTTGTACAATATTGTCACCCTCTATTATTTCCATAGACATTTCCAATTGATCTCCAGCTTCTATACCTTCCAGCACTACATACTTTATCCACGAACAGTTATCGCTCTTAGGAGATATGGAATCTTCAAGCAACCGAAAACCATCTGTTGAGATTTTGATACCAAGCTCACACTCTGTGGATTCAATCTCGCAAGCACAGACAACCCAAATAACCAGTCGGACTTTACCATCCGAATCTGCAGATGGGGGTGCCTGAAATGATAACGAATAACCTTCTTCAGGATTGCTGATGAACCATTCTGGTACAGAACCACCATCCAAGCAAATCGAATACTCATAACGCTTGCACAATGCCTATTGATTTCAAGCAAAGGTGAAATTTAGACCTTATTCAACATATATACGTACTTGCTAACGTTAAGTATATGTATGTGCCAGAGAGACAGAAAGATGAGAGTACCTCAGCAAGACTCTTCTTAAATTCTTTTGACAAACTGTTGCTGCCCAATAAAGAAAAGTCACAGTCAGAAACATCTTCAATGCCCTGAATCTCTGTTAATTTCTCACAGCCGTCCGCATCCAATGTCTCTAAACTCGAGGGAAGCTCTGAGATCGATTGAAGATCTGTGCAGTCCTCAACCAGCAAACTCTCCAGCTTCAAAAGCCCACTAATGCCAGAAGGAAGCGATTTAAGTCTCGAACATTGGTTCAAATTCAAGGAAACAAGTCTCTTCAATAGGCAAATAGATTCATGCACTTCAACTAATCTCTCACAATCTTCAAGTATTAATTCCTCTAAACATGGGAGACCTAGCAAATTTGGTGTTTTAGTAAACTTGGAATAGCTGAGGTTGAGGGTTTTTAGCTTGTTCAGAACCTGTTAAAGGAGGAAGGAAAATCAGAGGAAAGTCATCAGGAAAGACAATTTTTAGTTGATGAAATTTAAGTTGCAATTTTACAGGGCAAACTGGAATTTTCCTACCTTCAATTCTTTGATGTTATAACTGTATTGCAGTTCAAGAACAATGAGGTTGTCTAGATGAAAATCCAGTGGTAAAGAATTTAAAGTAAATCCTTTCCAAGAAAGCCATATCAACCCTTTGGGAAAAATTTTGAAGGACCCAGTAAGATGCACGGCATCAATCCGAAGTAATTGTAAAAATCTCATCTCTTTAAAGTATTCTGTCCTCAGAGTTAAGAATTTTGATGCTTGCACATCAAGGGTGCGATCCTCCTCATCCTCTGTTCCCAGACCCTTCTCATCCTCTGTTCCCAGACCCTCCTCATCTTCTGTTCCCTGAAAAGAGCGCAAGATTTAACAAAATTTGTCATCGGTAATGGTTTACCATTAATTACGTCCATGCAAACCTGTTTCTTAAAGAAATCTTAAAATTGGACAAGGATCGATAAGACTCGGGTTTCGGATAGGACTATGCATATGCCTTGAGTTCTTACCATCCGGTAATTGGTCCATATATATAAAATCTAGCCAATTGAATGCATAGATTATACTGATATTTAATGGGGCTGTCAGTAGGTTATATTGATATTTAATGTGTCGCTATATTCAGCTCATTATTCACAACAATAACATATAATTCTTTATGTCAATGAAAATTTATTACGGCATTGATTTTGGCAGTCTTACAGTTTGCATGATGTCCTCATCAAATTCATCAAGGGTGAGACCCTCCACAGATTCTGTGCCCTGAAAAACCAACAAAATTTGACAAAATTACCAGAGGCAATGATCCAATCACAAAACTATTTCTTAAAGCATTCCAAAGTTTGTCA
Organism: Populus euphratica; assembly: GCF_000495115.2. Lineage (NCBI taxonomy): Eukaryota > Viridiplantae > Streptophyta > Magnoliopsida > Malpighiales > Salicaceae > Populus > Populus euphratica. Next base: position 230,780 of record NW_011500075.1, read on the forward strand.
AAAATAGAAATAAATCAATAAGACTCTGATTTATCTTTTAGTTCTTTACCATGTGGTTGATGAGCACATCCAATGCATCCTCGTGATCCCAGATTCTGCTGTGTTTTCCAGGATATTTATGTGAAGTTTGACGAACAATCTCCCTTCCCATTTTCTGTACCAGATCATTCATCATTATGGTATCGTCGAAATCAATTGTTATGAGAGACCTTTCTTCCAGAGTTTCGATTCGGCTTCTAAGATTATTGCAATAACGATAACGACCTCCAAGTATTGAAGCTACAAAATCTACATCTTCTCCAACAAAAAAACACGCAATATCAAGAAATATACTCTTCAGATCATCTTCTAGTGAGTCATAACTTCCTTTAAGCTTGGAATGGATTTGATCAGGAAATTTACGCAATTCATAAATTTCCTTTTCCCATTCATCACGTTCACTTATTTGAGAAAAACGATTCCCCAAAACTACGAGAGCTGAAGGAAGTTTTCCACTTTGCTCAACCACAACTTTTGAAAGCTCCGCCCATTCTTCTTCCGGAGTTTTTCCCTCAAAAGCATGGAAATTGAATAGGTCAAGGCACATCTCTTCATCCCATTCTTCAACCGAATGCTTTTTGTCAACTTTAAGTTGAGCAAGCAATTTTTCATTTGTAGTGGTGATGACAATTTTACTACCCTTACCAAACACACTTCGACCCCCAAAAGTATCTAATTGTTGCGGTTGGTCCATGCCATCAAGAACTAGAAGAATTTTTTTGTTACTAAGTAAATCTTTAATCAAAGAAATTCCTGAATCAACATCACTAATTTTCTTTCTCTTCAAGATATTTACTCCCAAAGTTTCACGTATAAGTTGTTTTTGTAACTCAACCTTGCTGTCAGGACCTTTTGATTTTTCGTTGACATCAAAGAGAAAACAACTTCCATCGAATTTTTGAAAGAGTTTTTGGTACACAACTTTAGCTATGGTTGTCTTCCCCATTCCTGGCATCCCACGTATGCCTACCATGCTAACATCATCTGAGGCATTAAGAGACTTGATAATATTATTGACACAAGAATCAATACCTACTAGGTATTTTGGTATGTTTAAGTTTTTGATATCCAATTTGTTCAACACATCTTTGACGATCTTTTTGATAAGTACTGATTCATCCCTGTCAATAGATAAAACTAGGTCATCAAAATTAAACCAAATAATATTTAAACATGCTCAAAGAAGTTATTTTAGAGATTTAGCTAAATTTATTCTTATATTTTAGTCTCAGTTTCTAACCTGTTCTTATAAGTCTATTTGCTTTAAATTTATCATTTTTTTATGTAATTTTCTAATTTATCTTTTTAGTAAATATATTCTTACGAATAAAAAAAATACTGTTACTTGAGAAATTCAAACCCTATCTAATTTATTACAATTATAAATTAAATAAATGAAAACAATTGTCATCTTGTGTTAAAATTCATTTAATTTCATGGTTATGTTTTTAATAAACTAAGATAAGTTTGTGTTTCTCGTACAAGGATATTTTTATGTAGCGAAAACAACTTTTAAGATCTCAAGTCAATTGTTACATTAAAAAATATAAAAGGACAAATACAATCAATCACACAATAATACCCATAAGATTTACAGGGCTCAACAACTTATGTCTACTTCACGAGCTAGACAACAAGAGAAATTTCCTATAAAAAAGTATGAGATGATAGGGTGTTGCACAAAATTAATTTTAAAGTAATAAAAATCTCATATTTTCTCTCATTTCTCTAGCCATTAAAATGTAGAGAATAATAATAAAATGAGTATTATCCTAAAAAATGATAACTATAAGTTTTTATAAGAACTAAATAAATGGATATTTATTTTCTTACAATCTAAGACAAGCCCAATATTTTATTATTTTGGATTAAAATATTTAACTAAAAGATTGAGGCATTTCCATATATTCATGAATACATTAAAAAACTAAATCTACAAGGATAAATTAGAAACTAAGTTTGTAAGGACAAACTAACTTAATTTAAACATAATTACTTATATACTAAATCATGTAAGATTTTCACTGTACATTTTTTTCTTTTCAGTTTAGTCATATTTTGTTTTTGGACAATCAAGTCATATTTAAAAAGTAATTAATTTCAAATGCTTATAAAAAAATGAGATTGGAACAGAGGGGTTCAAAATAAAAAATATATCAAACATGAGTGACGTATCATAAATTTAAAAAATATTCATTTTAGTTCTCTACCTTTAACAATCATGTAAATTATAAAATTTCGGTTCCTTGAAATTATTCAAATTCCATTTTGGTATAAAGATTTATTTACTTTTTATTTTTTTGTTTTTGGTTGAGATAGGAAAAAGAAAAACTTGTTGTTGACACCGATTTAAGCTATTAAAAAATTTTTTTTGTATCAAATTATTCTATTTAATGAGAGGAATTTATATTAGGGGTTTAAATACCTTACAAGTTCGTGAAAAAACAGATATGAACTCAGGTTAATTTTTGATTTTGGTTTAAGTTTGGTTTTTAAAGTGTTTTTTTGAGGTTTAGAGAGTTCATAAATGAGTTTTTCGTAATTTTTACTGTGTTTTATAGATATTTTAAGTTAAAAAGTGGAATGCAAAATAAATTTTTGGGTTACAAGAGCATAACCCGCAGAGAATATAAAATAAAATATTTAACGTTTGATGCATATCACATTGCTAGTTTTAAGTAGACCATGTTAAGAAAAAAAATGGTTTCTGATTGATGCACAGGGAATGCTAGAACGAAAACAATTACCCATTTGCGGTACTATAGATATCTTTCCCGGAGAGGTTGGCAGCATCCTTAAGAGCGTTTTTCCACTTGTCGATCTTCTCCTTTTCTTCTTTATTTTCATATGCCTTAAAAGCTTTTTTGAAACTCCCTTCTTGTTTACGAACATGTGAAGGATCAACACCACAGAATATAGGAAAAACAGTTCTTCCCTTTGTATTTCTGCACTCAAGAATCTCAACGAGTTCATTGAGACACCATCTAGATGAAGCATAGTCTCTGGAGAAGACCACTATCGAAATTTTTGATTCTTGAATTGCCTTCTTGAGTTGCTGGGAGATTTCTGCTCCAGGAGGAAGTTCTTCATCGTCTTTAAACGTATGGATTCCTGCTTGGACTAAGGCATTATAAAGATGACCTAAAAAGGTTTTGCGAGTATCTGCTCCTCTGAAGCTTAGAAAGACATGATAGGTACATTCGGTTAACAAGGAAGAGGATGAAAAGGAGCCAGCCGATAAGAGCTTGGAAGCCATAGAAAGGCACAGTTCAGTTATGTGTGTAGCAAATAGGAAAGGTTTGTTGAAGGGTGAAGGTACTGAAGTAACTGGTTATTGGTCTCTTATATATAGCAAATAAGGATTGTAAATAACTGTACACTCAGTGTTATTGAAGTAAGGAGCAGGTCCGTGGAAATTGGGATCATCCTAATCATCCAACGTTAATCATGTGCAACATTATCTTGTCTTTTTTTTTTAGACAGGTATGCTCTAAAATATTTTGGATTAAATAATCTCCGAGAAGACCCTTGAATAAATCATCTGTTACACTCTTTTGATTTTTTATTGTAGAAAACTTATAAAAGCGCATGATATTACTCTCAAATTCAACCAACAGTGTTATTGAGGTAGGTGTCAAAAACAATGTTGACTCCAAAGGTTAACATTAAGATTCTAAGACCTTGAGAATAATTAGTTAGCTAATTTAATGAGAATAATTACTCTCAAATTTTAACCTATTGGTTAGCTAATATATATATATATATATATATATATATATGTGTGTGTGTGTGTGTAAGGCAATATACAATAATAATGGTAGAGATTATAACATAAGAGTATACCTATAATATTTCCTAGGTACATTCTATACTATGTCCCCTCAAACTAAGGATAGAGAATCAACCCGAAACTTGAAACAAAAAATAGCAGGTGGTGGCTTAGTAAAGACATCGGGAAGATGGTCATGAGAGGAAATAAAACGAATTTGAATCTTTTTCTTCGCAACTCTATCTTGGACAAAATGATAATCAATCTCAACATGTTTTGTACGAGCATGAAAAACAGAATACATGTAAATAAGTGGCACCAAGGTTATCGCACCAGATGATATGATTAGAAATAGACGAAATCTGAAGATCTGTTAATAAATATTGAAGCTAGATAACCTCAGCAGTGCCATCGGCTAAGGCTTTATACTCGACTTCAGTAGAGGAGCGAGCAACTATACATTACTTACCTGATTTCCACGAAATTGACGTCTAACCAAAGAACACAAGATAACCACCTGTAGATTTTTTTTATCATTGATATTACTTGCTCAATTTGCATTTGTAAAGCCATGTAATGTGAAGGAAGAGCTAGGAGTAATATGTAGGCCATATGTTGTCATACCCTTAAGATAATGCAAAATGCATTTAATGATAGCCCAATGAGAATATGTAGGAGCGTGCATAAACTAACAAACTCTGTTAACTACAAATATCTAGTCTCGTAAAAGTGAGATATTGAAGAGCACCCACAATTTGACAAAAGCGTGTAGCATAAGAAAACAAAGGATTGTGCAGTATGATAGATTTATATGTAGAGATAGGAGTATCAACAGGTTTGTAAGATGTCATACTAGCCCAAGTTCATACTAGCCTAAGTGAGGATGTCAAGTGTATATTTATGTTGTTTTAGCATAAGACCCATACTAGTAGACTGAACCTCAATACGTAAAAAATAATGAATAGTACCTAGTACCCAAGTTGTGAAGCTAAAATTCTAAACTCATTAATTGGATGAGGCGTTGAAGTAGAAGAGAGTTGTTACCCGTAAGCAAAATATCATCAATATAGACCAGAAGATAACAAATGCCAGTACCAATAAAGAAGATAAAGAATGAGGTATCTGATGATTAAAAAACATAGTTCAAAAATCATAATGGTACATTACATTGGCCTAAAAAGGTAAGACCAATTTAGACAATATATCGATAATGATGCTCAACGATGCTATTTTGTTCATAAGTATGAGGACAAATTAACCAATGATGAATACCAATGGTCTGAAAGAATTTATTTAATTTATGATACTCATCACCCTAATCAGTTTGAACAGATTTAATTTTTAGTGAAAACTAATGCTTAATAAGTGTTTGAAAATGATGAAAGATGAAAAACACATTAGATTTGGCAACAAATGGATAATACCATATATGTTTGGTATGCACATTGATAAATATAACAAAGTAATAGAAGCCATCAGAAGAAAATATAGGGGCAGGCCCCAAACATCACTAAATATTAAATCAAGTGGGGCAGTAGTTTTGTGACCTGAAGGTCACAACGATAGATGCGATGACTTGCCTAGTGGACAAGCTTGACACTATGTAAGGAAACTTCCAGAAGTACACACAATTGTATTGTCAAAAACTAAAAAATTTAAAATATGAGGGGTTGGATGACCTAAACAACGATGCCACAGGTCAACAGTCGCGGAGATGCAAGGAGACCAAAAAACTTGAAGAGCCAACATGACAGAAGACTTGGAGAGGACATAAAGGCCATCATTACTCTAACGAGAAAAGAGAACTTCCTTGGTTATGAGATCTTTTACATAAAACACAGAAGCATGAAATCCAAAATAAACATGATTATGACGATATAATTTCTGAACAAATAACAATGATTTGGTAATATGAGACACATGAAGAACATTAAATAATGTAAAGATGCATTTTAGGGAATGTAATGTAGTATCTCCAATATGTGATATGTCAAGGCCCTTACCATCACTAACATACAAATGATCATTACTAAGATAGGTTGGAGAATCAGTTAGAATTGGAATATCAGGTGTGATGTGTTGATTTGTGCCATTGTCGGGGAACCAAGTTGTAGCAGAAACATTCCCAACAGCAAGGTGAGTAGAGGGCTGTTAGGAACTGTTGCGAAACTAGGATAATGAGGAGCTATGTGATCGAAATTGGAGCACAATTAGCATCGAACATGCTGCTGCCCAACCTTTATGTTGCTTCTGTTCTACTACCAATTATTTTGCCTTTAGTTGGCAGCAAATTGACCCTTGTTCTGGTGGTTATAGTGGTCATTGTTGGGACACTAGTTGCCATGAGAATAACCTATGTTACAACTAAAATTTGGGTTGTGATCAGACATAGCAAGATAATTAGAGGGCTATAATGTTGACAATATTGGTGGCTATTGCAATAGAAAAGAAGACAATATAAAAAAAGAGAACAGAGAGGGAGCGACATCCATAAAATAAAGGGAGCTCTTGTGTAGAAATTCATGGGTAAGAAGGTGGATGTGAAGATCAACATATGATAGTGGTTCTGCTTTGGTTATAAGACTTATTACCAAGTCTTTGAATTCACCACGAAGGCCACAAAACATATAGAGATTGAGGTCTTCAAGAGACATGGGGTGACCAAAAACAACCAATTCATCAAATAATAATTTGGCTTGTTGTATGTATATACTAACCGATGAGTCACCTTGTCGAAGATCTTGAAAGAAACCATGGAGTTGCATGATATGAGAATTAAACGGAGATGTTAGAGCTTTCTCAAGAGAGCATCAAATATTACGTGAGGTATGACAATCTACCACGAGATGCAACACATCCATGAAGAGAGGAGAGTAAGGCACTCAAAATAAGTTGATCCTGTTGCTTCTAACGGAGAGAAGGGTTGATTATAGAGGAAGAACCAACAAAATTGTCAGAAATATGAGATAAAGGACATGAAATTGAGCTATCAACTAAGTGAAAAACACCTTGACCAAGTAGATATGGCTTTATCTGTATTTTTCAATAGAGATAATTTGTGTTCATAAGTTTCCACGAAACAACTTGGTGGTGTTTGATAGAGCAACGATAGCTGGAGTTTGTGTTCCTATAATATGCAGAGGAATGAAAGAAACTTGTGAAAAGGAGTCATTGAAGTGTTCTGCAAGTGAGGGTTGATGTTATGGAGGAAGAATACCACCGACAACAGCTTGTAGATGGCTGGTCGATAGGGCTGCACCACTAGTAATGAGAGATAAGTCAACTATATCAGTTATAGAGTTTATTTAGGAGAGGAAGAGAGAAGACTGGCTGTAAGGGCAAGAGGGAGAGAAGTGTTCTAATGATAAAAGGCTCTAATACCAAGTTGAGAATAATTAAGAGACTTAACCTATTGGTTAACCAATTTTTTTTTTTTTATAGATATGTGTAGGGTAATATAGAATAGTAATGGTGAAGATTACAACATAAGAGTATGCCTATAATATTTCCCATATAGGTACATTCTATAATATAAGAATAATTTTATATTACTTTTTAATACACTTTCTTAATTAAAAGCCCGTTAAGATTAAAATTTGTATACATTCACTGCTATCTTGTATTTAATTTTATTAATAGTATGGAAATGATCTTCTATGGAATAGTATGGACTATCTAGCATTATAGGAACAAATTCTTATTTGAAGCAATCATTTTATATTATGATAAAGCAATCATTTCCTGTGTAGTTTGTTCTTCATTATCATATATATGTTACCCTATTCATATATATAAAGAGAGGGTGGCTGTCACATTCTGCAAGCCTTTTAATTTACACGAAACGTTACTTCATTATCTCTTTAATTTGGTATCAGAGCTTGTTTATCTTAACCAATTTATTTCTTCTTCCTCTGCTGCCGAATCTTCTTCTTTGGTATCATTACCACTTATGCTCTCCTATGCAACCGCTACAACCATGTTGCATCTACTATGATAATATTTATTGGTTCCTTAGTAGCCATTACTATATTTGATTGGTTGATTAGTACTTAAAAGTGTATTTTTATCATGGTTTTATATCATCATTTTGCACTTGAAGTATCAATAACTCCTTAACTAAAATATGTTTTATAATAATGTATCTAATAATATAAGATACCTATAATTTGTGGTAAATGTCTATTTTTAATGCAGGCCTATCACATAAATGAAAGGATTGATTGATGACTTGAAGAACTTAAATTGCATGGATAAAGAGATGGTCAAACTTAGAGAAGAGATGTCGGTGCAATCCAAACCGGAACACTGTTCGGTAATTGGGTCATATCTGGAGCTACAGATCTCAGATTTAGGTCCAATTTATATGGATGGAAAGGTAAGACATAGGCCTACAACTTTCATATGGAGCCCAAGATCTAAAAAGGCCATTTTCAAGTCCAAATTGTAGCAACAACAAAGAAGCCCGAATCTGTCTTCCAGCCAGAGCACTGTTCGGTATGTTGGCCATATCTCGAGTTCTAGAAGTCCAAATGAGCTGAATTTTTTACACAAGAAAGCTGAGACAATTGCCTACAACTTTCATGTTTTCAGCTGGCTCCAATTTTGACGTTATCAATGACGTTTTGGGCAGACAAGATAAGATAAGGATTGTCACCAAGTCAAAAGTTGGCCACCCACTTATCAATTAGTCATCAAATCAATAGTTCCCAATTTTGGCCTATAAAAGGAGGTATTTGCCATTCATTTAGGCATCTTGGTTTCCAGATCAAGATCATGCTCTTCCTTTCTCTCTTTGTATTTTTTGTAATATTTATGCTTTACTTTCATTAATATCAAGTTTATGCTTTTCATTTCCTTTCCTTTACTTAGTTAACTTTTATGTTCTTATTTAGTTTATTTGTTTTCCTTTCTTTCATTATGTCTAGCTAAGTTAATTATGTCAAGGTGAAAAAGTTACACTAATGGTGGAAGAATAAGTATAGTGTAAACTTAATATGGACCTTAATGTTTGATACTAACATGTTTTATATTTGTTATCTTGTTCACTCTTTAATACTTTGCTTGTTAAATGACTAATCTTGATTTATGTTGTATAACACTTGGTACAACAAATGCTTGGCACTTTCATAGCCCATAATGTATGGTATAACCGACACCTGAGCTATGAAAGGAACTTGATTTGTTGTTAACATAAGTTATAATCATGAATGCTTGACGAGATTTACAAGTATTAGCATTAATTGAATAAGATGACTAATGTAATCATGTTAACAATATATAATCTGATTGGAACCTCCTTTGTGTGTGGTTTCCAATTCAATAATAAGAGTCTATACTATACTTGTTTGATATACCATTAGTGGAACCTCTAACCTTGACATTTGTTATTATTATTGTTTAATCCTTACATTATATTTCATCTCTAAGTTCTCATCATCATCATCTTCTTCTTCTTCTCTTTCTTTATTATTATTATTATTATTATTATTATTATTATTATTATTAGTACTACTACTACTACTACTACTACTACTACTACTACTACTACTACTACTACTACTACTATTATTATTATTATTATTATTATTATTACTATTGATGTTGTTGTTGTTATTGTTGTTTTATAATTGTTGTTTATAATTTGTACAATTAACCTCCCTGTGGTTCGACCCCGGTCTTGCCGGGTTATTTATTACTTCGACACTCCTGCACTTGGGAGAAGACATCAACCTTTTAGTCGTGTCATTGGTCAAGGTGTTTTTTCGTTTGTTGATGGCTCATTTCCATGTCATTCTCCTCATGTCTTGCTGAGTGATGATTCTATTACCTCTATCACCTTCGATTATGGTATTAATCAAGCTTTTATCTCATGAAAACAACAAGATCAGCTCATCCTCAATGCTCTCCTATCCTCCTTCCATAAATGTCCTTCATCTTGTGCTTGATTGTCCAATTTCTGCTAGTGTTTGGAGCATACTAGAACATACCTTTGCTTCACCATCCAATTCTTGAATTATATAATTACATGGCTCTTTTCAAGATCTTTATTAAGGTGATGATACTGTTACCATTTATTTGCATAAAGCTAAAGGGTTATTTGAAGAATTAGTAGTAATAAGCAAACCTATCTCCCTAAAGGGGAGCAATTTTGACAAAAAAAAAGAGGAAAGAGGAGCCCTAAACTATCACTTTTAAGGCCAGCAGCCGCCTCCTACCCGGTTGAATTTTTTCTTCCCCAAACGACAACCCCTAGGGATCTCTCTGCCTTTCCCTTTGATTTTCTTCTTCCCCACAGCTATCGGTGGTTTCCTTATTTTCCTGCACATAAGCTTCCCTTTCCCAGCCGGCTGTTGCCGCTACACCTCCTGCTCCCAGCTCTTTCTGTGTTCTTCCCTCTCTCGGCTAACCCAGCGGTGGCAGTAGCAACGCCGTCCTTCTCCTTCCCCAGCGGTGGTCGAAGACCGGCACCAGCACTGAGAACTAGCCGACCCGAACACCATGAACAAACCACCCTCTCACTCTCCTCTCAGCCGGTCTTAGCTGTTAGCAGCAGCGTTCCCTCCTGGTTCTGATTTTCTTCTCCAGCCGACCATCAACAGGAACGAAGACCACCGACAGCCACAACCCCTCACCAGAATCTCCCTCACTCGACCAGTCGTGCACCAGGCCGTCTCTCATTAGCCACAGCCTCCATCTTCACCAGTCACCACCTAAAATTTCCTCTTCCTTGTTGGTGACCTAAAACAGAGAAGAAAACGAAGACCAAATAGATCTGTGAGAAGCAGATCTAAAAAAAAAAACAAGAAGGGAAGAGGGCAAAGCTTGCTATTGTGTTTTGTTCTTTTTTTTTGCAGGTAACAGTGTGTGTTAACACCGTTGCAAAAGAGGAGAAGAAGCCAATTATGGCCAGTTGCTTTCCCGGTGGCGCGTGGAGCAACACGCCGCCATTGCTCACAGGTCGCCACTATTCACGTGCACTGTTCACAGCCCAAGAGCACTTCCCAACACTGTTATGGAGTTTTGAAGGGTTATTTTGTAATTTTCAAACTGTTTAATATAATATTTGTTTAGTTTGAATTTTTATTTGTATTTTATAAATATGAAAAAAAAGAAAAAAAAATACAAGGAAAGTGTATGTGTGTGTTTGCATTTATCTTATGAATGTTTTTTTTTTATTTATGATAAAATTGCAAAGAATAAAGAAGGATTTAATATTTTGATTGGATCACGGTGTAAAAGTACAAATTTGTACAGAAGTTTTATTTCTAAAATCTAATGAAAAGATAAAATTTTTAAAACTTTTTTAACACATCACAGCCACGAAGCAGCTTACCTCAGGTAAGGTGCGTTAGGGGTGCTAACACCTTCCCTAACCACAACCAGTCCCTTACCCGCGAATGTTTGACAAGACCACTACAATCGAGTTTCCTAGTAACCCTTAATTAAATACTAGGTGACGATTCCCAACAAATCCAACAAGATCAAATCAAACATAACAGAGAGAAAAATCACTAAAGCCGACGCCGCGTGGATTTTTTTTTGATGCGCGACAATCATCACCATAGTATTGAATTTGGTCTTATTTTTCTTGGTCACTATAAAAAAACTCTAAAATTTTATAGTTATGCTTTTGAAACTTCTGTGTGTCTCATTAATCATATGCCAACACTTTTTGTGTGTAATAAATCTCTTTTTAAATATTTGTTTCATCAACCACTTGATTATATATTTTTGTGTACTTTCAAGTGTCTCTATTTTCCTTTCCTTCATCCTTATAATGCTAATAAGTTAAACTATCATTCCACTCCATGTGTGTTTTTAAGCCATAGTTCATCTCACCTACGTTATTGTTGTCTTGACTTGTCCTCTAATAGTATTTATATCTCTTGTCATGTACATTTTCATGAACAATATTTTCCTTTTCTTGAGTCTGATTGAGTCTTTACCGCCGCTTACTCTATGTCTATATTTGCACTCACTTCTAACCTTCCATCCTTTATTACCTTCCCAATACCAAACTTTTTAGAACTATAGACCTCCTTTACTTCCTCTTTGGTTTCCTTATCACAATTTGCATCTATATCTCTTGATCATTTTGTAGGTTCAGGTTCTAATGTGCTAGCCTTGTCTTTGTCTGACTCACTTATTATTGCTATATCTCCAATCTTCTTATCAGGTCCTTCTCCTCCACTTAGTCTACTCTATTCCATAATAGACCTAGCCTATCATGTTTGTTGTCCCTTCGACACCACGACAGCACCATATGGTGCTATGTTCATGACAAAACAAGTCTACTAACATGAGTTTGATTTCTGCCATTCTATTCTTTTTAAAATCACATGTAATATTTTTTCCTGATCTTGAACCTCTATATTTTAAGGAAGCTGGTCAGTTTTTATATTGGTATAATGTAATAAAATTTGAAATTGTTGCTTTACATGATAATAGTACTTGGTTATAGGTACCATTTGAGCCTTTTATAAATTTGGTTGGTTGTCAATGGGTGTTTAAAATCAAGAACTAAGGTGATGATGGTATTGATCAATACAAGGCTCGCTTGGTTATGCAAGGATTCACTCAATATGAAGGAATTGATTACTAAAAAACATTTAATCTTGTGATTAAACCAACTACTATTCAGTTAGTTCTCACTATTGTTGTATCTAAAGACTAGAAGATTCAATGACTTGATGTTCATAATGCATTCCTTAATAGGTCACTTAAGGAGGTAGTTTATATGGAATAGCCTACGGGTTTTGTAGACCTTACTCTACCAACTCATGCTTGTCGCCTTCACAAGACTCTTTATGACTTAAAACAAAACTTACAAGCTTGGTACATATGTCTAAGCGACTTTTTTTTTGTATTGGTTTTTAGGTTTCCAATGTCGATACCTCTTTATTTATTTTATATGTGGATTGTGATATCTTTTATTCTCTTGTCTATGTTGTTGAAATTTTACTCGTTGATAATAACTTTCCTTTAGTTCAACATCTTATTACTTTGTTGAGCTTAGAGTTTAAATTTTATGATTTAGGTAATGCTCATTATTTTTTAAGAATTAAATTCACTCCAACTAGTATGGGTCTCATGCTTAGTCAACACAAATATGTTATTGATATTCTTTGCGGTGCTGGGATCTCATCATGCAAACTTGTTGATATTCCGACCTTTGCTTCTAAGATTGGATTGCAGTTGGTGAGTTATTTTCGGACTCCACTCACTTTTGACAAATTGTTAGTGTTCTTCAGTATCTTACCTTTACTAGACCAGATATATGTTATGTTGTAAACAAGGTCTATCAATTTATGCATGCTCTTATTAATACCCATTAGGTTGCTATTCAATATATATTGCAATATTTAAAAGGTATAACTTTTTTTTGGCCTGCACCACTCCTGTTTCATGAAAATCTGGCAAGCAACACACTATTGCTCGCTTCTCTATTGAAGTTGAATATAAAGCTTTAGTTGATGATACTATTGAGGTTCTTTGGTTTTACTATATTTTGTCAGATTTATGTTTTTTTTCCTAGTTTTGTCACCACTATTTGGTGTGACTTATGAATTTGCTAATTTGATTTCTCATGTTTGTACAAAACATGTTAAGGTTGATTATCATTTTGTTCATGATTGACTGACCAAAAAATAAGGGCTAATATGAGGTTGATTATCATGTTGATTATCTATATGATGTAGATTAATTTCATATCCTCTAAGGACCAATTAGTTATTGTTCTTGTTAATTTACTACCTCACTTTACCTTTGCTCATTTACTATCCGAGTTCATGTAGAAAACTCACTTTCAACCTAAAGGGATGCATTATATAGAATGTGTTATATTATAGGAAATATTGTAATTTTCTTGGATTCTTTCCTATAATCCTAATTTCATTTGTACTGATATGAATTACCTAAGAAATAGGGTGTGTAGTAGGTTGGAGTAATTAGTACCTATAACTTATTATGCTACCATAGCTATCATTGCATATCTTTTTTGTTGGAAGTGGAATTGTTATAGAAACTATCCCACATCAAATAATAACAAGAATTTAAAATAACATAAAAGATTGAGACCAACGTAAGATTTAAGTTTTTTTAGATGGAATCTCAACGTACTTGTCTAATTCAATGTAGTTGTGAGCCTCAAAACAGGCCTTACTGTCCAACGAAGATCTTGAAATAACACTTTATAGACTTTAAGACATGGAACAAATAAGGAAGACTTGATAACTACAAATGAGGAAGACTTGATAGAGAACCTATATCACATAGAATAACTACAAAAATATAAAAGAATATATATAAAATTGAGAATGTACTACCAATCACAAGGTTTAAGCTTGTCGAATGGAACCCAGACTCAACTATCTAACTTAATAGAGATCATCCAACAAATTATCTACAATATCCTGCTAACCAACCAACTTTAATCATGTGTTACACTTTCTTGCCTTTTCATTGTGGACAATACCACTGAATAAATCGTGGGTTACATTGTTTTGAGTTTTTATTGTAAACAGGTACGTTCCTGTTTCCTGCTATAATTTATAAATTATGATATATAGTTGAGTTTGAATTTCATTCAAAAAACGTAAGTTTTATGTTAAGTAATCTATTTTCAACTATATATATATTACCTTTATATTTCTTTATTCAACATGGACTTAGTATTTCTACACCTCCCTTTACTATTCTACAAAAAAAAAAATAAAATAGAAAAACACCCCCACTGCGCGCTGACAACCTATTAAATCCGATACAATTAAAAATGACTTCCAATTGCATCGAATCAAGTTAATGTATATGGTCTTTAATTAATATTTTTATTGTAGTTGAGCCCATTAGTGTTGCGGTAATCTCGTGTCTGCATGCAATTATTGCATGCCAAAGATCAATTATTATTAAGAAATATTAAAAAATTATATTAGTGGGGCCAATTACGATTAAACAATTTCTTAAGCAACATGTATACTAATGGGTTCACCTACAATAAAACATCTTAATTAAAGACCATATGCATCAACTTGCTCAAATACAATAGGATTTTATTTGTCCATGTCGGTTGATAGAAAGTTATTTCGCAATTTTTATAATAACCCTACTTGTCTGAAACTCATGCAGTAATCTTATTGACAAAACAGACTATCCAGGAAACTCATCCTTCCCAACTAGCCTGCTATGTAGAGGATTAACACCACCAAAAGTTGAAATGTTCATATGGTTCAAGGGAAAGTTAATACAAAGGAATTTTTCGCTCAAAGGAACATAATTCCGTTAAGAGGAAGCTCGTCGTCCCTTTTGTGAAGTAAACAATGAATCAGTACCCCATCTTTTCCTCCACTGCTCCTATGTATGGAAATGTTGGTGCAGATTTATTAAATGGTTGGATTTTCAGTGGTGTATACCGAGTACTATTGCAGACCTACTTCTTGATTGGAATTATTTGTGTAAAGGCAAATTCCAACGCAAAGCCATTTTAAGCTTGGTTTTTGGTGAATTATGGGGTATTTGGTTAGCTAAAAACAAGAGGGTGTTCGTGGGAGATTCTTGTGATTGTGATACTGTCTTTGAGCTGGTTCTTCATCGCTTGACAGTATTTTAGCTGAAAACATTCGAAGGAAACTTCCATTAGACAGCAATGGACTTGCTCAGAAGCTCCGATGAGATCTTCCTTTGGTCAAATCAGTAAGGCATTCAAGTTTTGTTCATTATATGCTTGCTCAGTCTATTTTTGTTTTTCTATTTTGCCTCCGTTTCCATTTTTGTTTGGAACCCCTGTATTCTTCTTTTGCTTGCTAGTTTGGTCATTATTATCTTTATGGCACTAGCAAATACTAATAATATCTTCTCGTGTGTGTGTGTGTATAAAACCCTACTTGTCTGAAGCAATTGCAAGACCCTTGAATAAATCATTTGCTACGCAACGTCAAGACCATTGAATAAATAATTTTTTTTTTATAAGCAATAGAATGCATGAAAACACCTAATAATAGGTATGCAAGAGAACCAGAATACATATGCAGAAACCAAGGATCTGCAGAGGACAGAGAACCAACTGACTTATAACCAAGAAATACAAGAACATTGAAAAAACAAAAATAAAAACCATGCCATTATTTCTTCAGTGCAAGAAAACTCCTCTTTAGTAGTATCGTTAAAGATCGCATTAGTAGCTCCTGAAAAGACAAAAAGTCCTGCCAATATATCCTCCTGAGTTCCATAAAACATCCAACTTTATAAGAAAACTTTTGTATCCTCTATATCATTATAACAATCATATCATAATTCCCGTTGCATCTCTCTGTGCATCCATAATGATAGATCTGCATTGAACCTTCAGCAGCACTTTCATAGCATATACATACTTCAAATGTCTAAAAGCTTGATAAATCATGAAGTAATAGATAAGTTGAAATTAAATGGTCACCTTCAAAACCTATTAAAATAGGACGTGAAGATAAAGTTAGCATGACAAAGTTGAGGCAAAGGTTGCCGGTGCAGTTTAATGTTATTTGTTACACTCTTCATGTTTTTGTTATCAAATATGATGTTGAATTTGAATTTTATCTAAAAAACTTAATTTTTGTGATGAATGATTCGTTATCAACTTTATACGTTATTTTTTAATTCAATATAAAATTAGTAGTTTTAACATTTGATACAATAAAAAATGACTTCGAATGCATATGATCAAGTTGATATATATGGTCTTTAATTAAGATATATGTTTCACAGTAGTTTACCCCATTAGTCTTGCAGTAATCTCGCACCCACATGGCAATTAAAAAATCTCTTAAGCAACATCTTAATTAAAGACCATATATATCAACTTGCTCAGATGGAATTCTACGTTATTTATCCAGATGAGTTGGCGGAAAGTTATTTTCACAATTTTTTAATAAACCTATTAGTCTCATGATGGATGTGATGGATTTAAAAAATTCAAGGAAGCAAAAGGCGAGCCATGCATGCAGTTGACAATTTTTTAATAGCTCTATGTCCACCAGGAATTTTCTCAAGCATTTGCTGTGCACAGATTGAAAGGTTAATAAAGCTGACGGAAACCACTCATCGGATCAATCCTTTACTCTTCAAAAAGAAATGAAGCATTAAAATTTTACTTATAAAAAATGACGTAGATAAAAAAAATAAAATAGCAACCACAAGAACATATAAATGAAAAAGATGTTCTCAAAAACCTTTATTTGAATAGTTTATTACTAAATTACCTCGCTGAAATACAAATTAAACAACACTATTTATATTAATACCATATTTATCTTGAAAAGGAAAAAAATCATAATAAATAATTATATTTCTTATAAAGATTCCTAATTAAATTGAAAAAAATAAAATTACCAAGTAAAATATTTGATTTTCTTAACTAAATAAAAAAACATAAAAAAAATATTCTTTTAAAGTAAATACAAATAAAATTATCCACAGAAATAAATAATTTGTCGTAAAAATAATCTTGCATCAATGTCCTTAGATTGAAGATAACTTGTTTTTGTATTCCAATTATTTTTTATTTGATCTTTTATGTATCAAATCTACATTTATGATAGCTCTAAACATCTAATGGAAAGGATAAACATAATCTAAATTGATAATTTTGATGTTTTCCTTGTAGTCAATCCTCTAATTTATCAATGAAAACTTTATTGATGACATCATCAATTATATTATTGTTATTTTTTATATTATTATTATGAGCATAATGATGGAGAATCTCAAAACATTATAAACTGCATCATGAAAACTTCTATGATATTTATCTCAATTAAAAAGGTGTCTCCTCTACTTTTGCCCTTTGTAATAAGTTTGCAAAGATGTGATGAATTTGTTATGAGTCTCCACACGATTTCCTAGGGTTATAATATTCGGTTATAACATTTGCCTCTGTGATTTATGTTTTATATTAATAGTTTCTAAATATCTCTTTCCCAAGAGAGTACCTTTTTATTTTCTCTTATAAAAGCCTTGAATCGGGCTTTAATAACTCTAATACCAACGGTTGCAAATGGAATCAACAAAATAAAAAATAAAAATAGCAAACATAAAAAAAAGAAAGACACAAATCTTCCAAAAAGGGTGTCCACTAAAACCCTTATTTAAATATTTTATTATCAAATTTTCATCTTTATAGTAGTTTGCTAATAAAGAAATATTAAACATTATGTATATTATTATGCCCAATTACAATTAGAAAATTCTTAAACTTGCATGCTAATGGGGTCAACTACAATAAAACATCCTAGTTAAAGACCATATATAATCAACTTGCTCAAATGCAATTGGTTATTATTTTCACACGCCGGTTGGTAGAAAGTTGTTTTCACTATTTGTTTTTCATAGCCCTCCTAGTCTCTATGACTTTGTGAGGAATTTCTAAGTCGAGAAAGCAAGACGCAAGTTGTGCACGGTGTCCACATGTGGCGAGCAGTGCCAATTGCGCTCTGTTGACTGGTGTTGTCGTCCATCAATATATAAGTTTTCTGATAGAATAATTCCAAGGATATAAAAGATTGAGAATAGACTACCAATCACAAGGTTTAATCTTGAATGGAAAGTAGACTCAAGTACCTCAAAGGCCGCCAGGAATTTTATTACAAGGATATATACAGCAACTCTTGTCTTGTGTCCTTCTCTAAGCTTTTTTGCTGCGCCCTTTTCTCACGATCACGTGCCTGCCCTCGGCACTAATGAGTATCCGTGTAATGTGATAAGTTGCTTTTTAAAAGTAGTTGTTAATTAAAAATATATTCAAATAATAATTCTTATATTTTTTTAATAATTAATATTAACATATTAAAAAAAACTTGTTTTTTATGCTCCAGTTCCCATCCCCAAACCTTGTTTTGTTTTTTATTGCTTTGTTAATTGTTATATAGGGTGGCATCATACGGGCCTCACGTGGGTGCAAATAAATCCAGTCAAAATATTGTTTTAGTGACAAAACTCAAGAAGTTTGTGACTTGCAACAAGTTTAAAATTAAAAATAATTTTAATAAAAAATTAAATGATATTTTTATATAATATCAAGATAGAAAAACATTTGATATACTTGAATTAAGTTAGGCTGATATGTGAAACTCAAATTTATAATTAATAAACAATAATATTTAATTAAAAAAATAAAGTGAATTTGAGTGAACCACAAACTCATGATAAAAATCATGCATGTTATTAGATGATTTAGTTTATGATTAGTAAATGAACTATTGTTTTGTGTTTCTTTTTTAATATATATTCAAATCAAGAACTTGCAGTAAAATAAAGGAAATAATTATAAGCAAAAGGAAATTGAAAACTGAAATAAATAATTTTCATTGTAAATCCTATGTTTTGATGAGCAAGGAGAGTGTAATATTGTAAGTATCTAAAAAATTGAGTTTTGCTACATGATTGGTGTGTTTTCCAACTCATTAGAATTTATATACGAGATTATAATTTTATTTACAAGAATAAAAAAATAATTAAATTGGATTTTTCTGTAACCATCCTCTTTACATGCATGTATGTACCAAGGGATTGAGCTTTATTACTCATTTCAACAATGTTAAGTCGTAAAAACTATGATAAATTTTTATTAACAATTATATTGAGGATAATATAAGTGCGCGTATTTTATGGTAACGGTGTGTGCAATTTCAATCCATCTCATGCTACAACGCAGTGTAACATTTACACTCATTATTTCTCCAAAAAAAAATTAATATATATATATATATATATATATATTGTTCTATAATGAAATTTTATTAGTTATTTTATACTACTCATTTAATTTTTTTATTTTTAATGAATAATAAATTTATTTTTTTTCTCTTTGTATATATTTATTTTTATAAAATAAATTTCATAAAACATATTATTTTCAATGAATATGATATAAGACAGATTTGATAGTTTTCTTTATAGGACCATCGAAAGCTTTTGTAAGAGGCGCATGGGAGTTCATATTAGCCCTTTTTAGACGAATATGCTTTTAATTTGTCACGATTTGCTTTGTCTTAAAGAGAAAGGTAACCAATTTAATACAACTGTGGAATTGTTGTATCCTTTCCTACAAAAGTTAAGCAAAGCAAAGACATTTCCACAACTCATCAATGTGGTTAGACGCTCCTCCACTTCTCATTAGTAGAAGCTGTTGCTGATATGTCTCATGTTCCTTCTTGACTGGCAATGTCACGATCCCTTTCTGATTCTTCAGTCGAATGATCTGGCTTATCTTACGTATCTTATCCATGAGAAAATAATGTGAGTAATTTCAATGATGTATAGAAATTTTATCAACTTGGTTCATGTCACACCTAACACCGCGACAACCTAAAAAATATAATTCATGAAATGAAAAGAATGGATTTCTGGTATCCTATCCTTTGATGGAAAATTGTCTTTGTTTAAGAAGTTGTCACCTAGTATTATGGTTACTAGAAACCCTAACTGGTCAATAGAGATTCTATGATCCGAGACTGGTTAGATAAAAGGGAAGATATTATCACCCCTTAAACGTCCTACCTAAGGCAGGCTGCATTGCTGATCTTTGTCCTTAATTGCTAACATTTTTTTTTTGTTTATACTATAATTATTTGTGTGTAATATCCCTGACTCTGGCGCTAGTGAATATTCAACTACGGATATTTTCAACTCTAGCGTTGGTAAATATTACGTAGGTATCAAAGTAAACAAATCTAAATCATTATTTTTTTTTATTCCTGACTTTGAGATCAGTGAATAAAAAATAAAATCAGTTTATTATTATTTAAAAAAAGAAGTAAAAATAAAATATTTTTAAATCAGTATCTTTTATATTCTTGACTCTGGCGTCAGTGAATAAAAAGATCAAGTAAAAATTTTATGCATGTATATCTTTATGTAATTAAGCAAAAGAGAAATACAATAAAATAAATTATTAATTTTATTCCTGACTCTGGCATCAGTGAATAAACTTATAATTTTATTTTATTTTTATTTTTTTACCTACTTTTATTTTTTGTGAAATTTAAATAAAGTTCAATGAAATAAATTTGAATTTTTATTCTGACTCTAGCTTTAATGAATAAAGAACAAAGAAATTCATTTTTTTTATTTACACATTCAAAATCTTTTTTTTTTATTTTTTTTGGGCTCGGCTGGGCCCAGCCCAGCGCAGTCCATATCTTATAGGCAGGACCTAGCTCAGCCCACAGGGGGCTGGGCTAAGCCCAGCCAACTTGGCTCCCCCCCCCCCCCCCAGCCAGTGACCCGGATAAAA
>NW_011500075.1:251860-252074 GCF_000495115.2 Populus euphratica
GCCAAAGCCAGTGACCCGGATAAAAGTTGATGCACGCGTGAAACAATTTCACGCGTGCATCAACAGTGTGAAGGTAATTAAGTTACCTTCACACTGTTCAAACATGATTTGAATACAGAAGAATGAAAATTGAAAAGGGACGCACCTGCTTCTGGAGATGATGAAGAAAAACTGCAACGCCGGCGCTACTGTCGTTCGACTGCTCCTCTCTTTC
>NW_011500075.1:252178-270393 GCF_000495115.2 Populus euphratica
ATTCTTCAAAAGATAAAGCTGAGAAGGTGATGGGTCTTTGCTTCTTTGAGTTTTTCACTGATTTCGGGTTGCTTTCTCTGCAGGGAATACAACAATAACGAAGCTAATTCTCCTCTTTTATGTAAACTGCTCTCTTGTTCTCTCCTTCTTTCTCAATTGCTTTTTGTATTTCTGCTTTTTTTATGTGGTTTGCTCTGTTTTTTGTCTCTGTTCTGGGGTGGTTTTTCTTTGTTTTCTGTGGAATTTTTCTGGGTTCTTTTCTGCTCTGCTCGGTAATTCTTGGGCTGTTCTTTGGTATTTTTCGGGTTTTTTTTTCTTCCTCTTCCCCCTCACGCCTGGTTTTCTTCTCCCTTTTATAGAGAAATTGGCCTTGCCGCCAGTCCTGTCTTTGCAGGACTGTGTTATGGAATCCCTGAACGAGATTATTGGCAACAGATGTTATCCAAGATCGGGTTTGTTGCAGATTATCAGCTCCCCTGCTGAATCGGAAACTTCCCTATTGACTCGGGATGGAGAAGACGCGGCAACGGCGGGGAAACGGGAGTTTTCAATTTGACCCCTGGGCTTTGGAAATTCGGCAATTGGACCCCTTAATCAATTAAAATTCCTTTTAATTTTTTTCCGGTTAATTTCAATTAGATCCCTAAATTGATATGTTATTTACACAACAGTCCTGAATTTCTGAACTATTCAATTTAGTCCTTAAACTTTACTTTTCCAATAATTTTCTCTAAATAACCTCCAAACTTTGGTATTTCTTCAATTAAATTCCTGATTTTTTTAATTAATTAAATCAAAGTTTAATTAAGTCCTCAAACTCATTAATTCCTCAATTTCTTTTAATTTAATTAATTAACTTAATCCCAAGCTCAATTAAATATCAAAATTTATTAATTCTCCAATTAAACTCTTGATTTAATTAATTAACTTAATTACCTTCACACTGTTGATGTACGCGTGAAATTGTTTCACGCGTGCATCAACTTTTATCCTGGTCACTGGCTTAGGCCCAGCCCAATCCAAAAAAAAAAATAAAAAAAAATAAAAAAATAAAAAAAATAATTTTTTTTTTGAATGTGTAAATAAAAAAAATGAATTTCTTTGTTCTTTATTCATTAAAGCTAGAGTCAGAATAAAAATTCAAATTTATTTCATTGAACTTTGTTTAAATTTCATAAAAAATAAAAGTAGGTAAAAAAATAAAAATAAAATAAAATAAAATAAAATTATAAGTTTATTCACTAACGCCAGAGTCAGGAATAAAGTTAATAATTTATTTTATTGTATTTCTCTTTTGCTTAATTACATAAAGATATACATTCATAAAATTTTTACTTGATCTTTTTATTCACTCACGCCAGAGTCAGGAATATAAAAGATACTGATTTAAAAATATTTTATTTTTACTTTTTTTAAAAAAATAATAATAAACTGATTTTATTTTTTATTCACTGATGTCAGAGTCAGGAATAAAAAAAATAATGATTTAGATTTGTTTACTTTGATACCTACGTAATATTTACCAACGTCGGAGTTGGAAATATCCGTAGTTGAATATTCACTGGCGCCAGAGTCAGGGATATTACACACAAACAATCATAGTATAAACAACAAAAAAATGTTAGCAATTAAGGACAAAGATCAGCAATGCAGCCTGCCTTAGGTAGGACGTTTAAGGGGTGATAATATCTTCCCTTTTATCTAACCAGTCTCGGATCATAGAATCTCTATTGACCAGTTAGGGTTTCTAGTAACCATAATACTAGGTGGCTACTCCTTAAACAAAGACAATTCCCCATCAAAGGATAGGATGCTAGAAATCCATTCTTTTCATTCCATGAATTATATTTTTTAGGTTACCGCGATGTCGGGTGTGACAGAATGGCGACTCCACTGGGGAACTAAGACTAAGCTTTGCTTTATTTGTTAAAATTGCTACCAATATTTGTTGTGTGTTTTGGTCTATTTGGTTTATTTATTTTTACAACTTTAGCATCCATATTTATTCATGTCATCATATATATTGGATATGCATTGACGCCTTCACACACCACGCATTTCATAATAAATATCTATTGTATAAACTTTATGTTAAGTGGGAGAGTAGCGGTACCCCAATGGCTTTAGCCTGGGTAAGACTCATGAAACCATCCAACTTTCGCTTGATTGTTTACTCGATAGTGGTTGGTATGCCTAAACTGATATTATTCAGGGCCTCTATCTTCACGCTACTTGTAAGCCTCATATCAACCTTTCGAGGAAGATCACTGAGCATGCGAAAGACCTTTTAAAGACTAGATAGTAGCCTACCTTGAGCATTTAATGACTAGAACTTACCCTTTAAGTTGTTCCCTATGTAAATCTCACTAAGGCAAGCTTAACATATAACATCTTTATTACATGATTTTTTTTTTAGGTGACATAATGGTCGTTAATCGTGAAATCACAACGGTTGAGTATGAGCTTGAATCTGAATCATTGCATATGACTGAGGGAGACTGCCCTAGACTGGATGACAGTGGGATACCGCTACTAAAAGATGTGAGATGCACAATAAATGAAGCCAGTCGTTTGCTTCCATTCACCAAATACTTGGCCGATGAGGCAGAATTTACTAGGATGTATGGGAGAGTTTTGCATCTTCTGAATGTTCCAGTACTACCATTAGCCATAAAAACCTTAATTCATTTTTAGGATCCTAAATATCGATGTTTTACATTTGGGAATATCGACATGGTTCCTACCATTGAAGAATACGGTGTTTTGATAGAATTTCCCGAGGATATCCATAAGGTTTACTTTCATCAAAAGATTGAGAATACTATAGAGGAGCTCACTAAGCTATTGGGAATCCGTCAAATGAGCTTATATAGAGAAAAAAATAATTTTGGGGGTTTGAGATGGAAACGACTAGAAGAGCTTTTGATTGCTAAAAAGTCTAATATTGATGCCAATTTGGAGATATACCGAATATTGGCTTTGGGGATATTTGGGTTGATTTTGTGTCCTTCGACGACCGGAATTATCAGTTTAGAGGCAGCTAATATGTTTATGGAGTATGAGAAGATCAAAATTAATCCTTCTGCTGCGATCTTGGCTGAAACTTTTTTATCTCTCAATCATTGCAAAAGGATTGGGAAAGGTTCTATGAGATGTTGTGTTCCATTGTTGTTCATTTGGATGGTAAGCCATATAGAATCTGAGACACCAGTATTCCGAAATTTTTGGTGGTTTGACCAAAAGCCACTCGAGTTATTTGTATCAAGTGAATGGGAAAAATTTTCTGAAGATGATTGGAGGGTGAAATTGCAAGGAATTCCGCAAAGCAATTTTAATTGGAGAGCTCGATGGATGAAAAATGTAGCATACCTAATGGGCTGTGGGAAAAAGCCTTGGGTACCTTTGATTGGGGTGATTGGGTATATTAGTTATGCACCTGCTTTGGTTGCAAGACAGCTTGGGGGCATACAAAGCATTCCAAGAATAGTTGGTTTAGCTCAATTCACTAGAGTCTACAAAGGCGCATATAATGAAATACTGGAGAGCATTAAGCATGATTGGGGTTCTTTGGTGATAGTTAAAAAGGAGATAGGTGTAAGGAATCCTACAGTTAGTGAAAGGTATCCCGAATGGCGTAATGGAGGAGTCTCTTATATGGCAGAAGTTTCTGAATCTGTGGGCACTCGAAGGAAAAGAGTGAACAGTAAAAAAGAATTAAGGGAACAAGTAAAATTGTTACAAGCCGAGCTTAAAGCAAAGGAGGAGCAGAGAGTGTCCTTGGAGCAGCAGTTAGCCAAAGAAAGAGCTGTGGGAAAAACAGTTGAAGAAGAAAGGGACTCTGTGGGTCAAGACTGGATAAAGGCAAAGGATGAATTGAAGACGATTAATAAGGACATGACATATTATAGGGCAAAAGCTAAGCATTGGGAAGAGTCAGCTATCAAGACGCAAACTGCATTAAAAATGCATCGAGCGGACGTAATCAAACTTAAAGACCAATTGGGGGGAGCGAAGATTGAAATAGTCAATACTAAACATGTGACTAAAATACATGAAGAGCAAAGAGTAGCGTTGAATGATCATAAGGTTGAAGCAGAAGCATTGAGATCTAACCTGGAAAAAGAAAAATTGAAGACCGCACAGCTTATGGAAAACCAGAAAATGATAAAGCAGCACAATCAAACATTGGACAATGCTAATAACTTTTTGTCTAGAAACAACTTGATTCATACTGAGAGGATAAGAGAACTATAAGATCAAATTGATAGAGCAGCTGCAGAAGCCCATTTATTACGAGTGGAAGCCCGCCAAGTAGGAGGAGACATAATGAAATATCGAAGAAGCATGGATAACACCGATCCTTTTTTAAGAGCAATAGCTACTAAAGGAAGTGTTTTTTCTCCTGTAATAGATTAGATTAATTTTTCATTGTAAGCTTTTAAATAAGTAATGAAAGGGTTAGACCTACATTTTCAAAAAAAAAAAACATGTGTATATGGCTGAAAGCCCAAATGTCAAACAGCTTAGCAGATCTCTCCTCGGCATTACAACAATGATATCAAGTTCAAGTTCAACCCACATATCCAATGAATAACGACCATATGTCACCAACAAAGTGTGAATCTATATCCAATATGTTGCATTCACATTCATGCATCTCATACATTTGCTTATAGATTGTCATATTCTGCATATAGCAGGTGAAATATAGGTCCCCAACTGAAACGTATCCATAATACTCGTTCACGAAAGAAAATGAAAAATGAAGAGAGAGCTCAGTTAGAAATGCAACACCAAAGAGAGTTAGAAAGCCTGAAAGAGGATGTGGCAAGGCTCACTAGCTTGCTCGAGCAAGCTTTGAGGCCTAGAGCTGGGGAAGGAACATCTTCTCAACAAACATGTACACCTCAGCCTCCACCTTCCTTCATTCCGCCATTCGAACCTCAGCATGCTGCTCCTTTCGCACCTACTCAATCAGCACATCCAATGAGGATCCCTCATATTGTGTTGACAGAAGAAGAACCTCAAAGGAACAAGATAATAGAGGAAAATGGTCATGAGAAACTAGCTGCCTTAGAAGAAAGAATGAAGGCAATAGAAGGGAATAGTTTGTATGATCCCGTGAAGGCCACTGAAATGTGTTTAGTGCCTAACGTGGTTATTCCTAGAAAATTCAGAGTTCCAGAATTTGTTAAATATACCGAAACTCAGTGCCCAATCACTCATCTTAAAGCATATTGTAATAAGATGGCTGAAGTAGTCCATGATGAGAGATTATTGATCCATTTCTTTCAGGACAGTTTAAGTGATATTGCTTTTGCTTGGTATATATGTTTGGACAATACCAAGATTAAAGGATGGAAGGACTTGGTTGATGCTTTTGTTAGACAATATAAGTTCAACATGGATATTGCCCCAGATAGATCAAGTTTGCAAGCCATGGAAAAAGGCAATAAGGAGTCTGTAAGAGAATATGCCCAAAGGTGGCGTGAATTAGCTGCACAAGTAAGTCCTCCATTGTCAGAAAGGGAGATGACTGGCTTATTTTCTAATGCTTTCAAAGCCCCGTACTTTGAGTACTTGGTAGGCAGTGCAACATAAAATTTCTCCAATTTGGTTGTCATAGTTGAAAGGATCGAACAAGCCGTTCGGACGGGTAGGATCGTGGATCCTACTGAAAAAAGAGGTTTTAGTGGGAAGAGGAAAGAAACAGAAATTCACAATGTTGAAAGGGAAAGTAGAGGGAAGAAAACCTACCAAGATAATTATAGCTTCAGAAGTATTCCACCTACCCCCTCTATATCCAATATAAAATTCTCTTCACCTACAAACACCCAAAACAACCCAATAAACAACCAAACCAATAATGCCTACCGCCCAAGAAGAAATTTTCCAACAGATTAAGTGCAACTTCCACCATTACCCATGTCTCTTATTGAAATGCACCAAAGATTGCTTAGTATTGGTCAGGTAGCACCTATTCCATTATAACCTTTACAACCACCATTTCCTTTTTGGTATAAACCCGATAAAAAATGTGAATACCATGCTGGTGCTGTTGGTCATGACATTGATGGATGTATTGCATTCAAACGAAAAATCCTTCAGCTCATCAAAGCGGGGTGGATTTTTTTTTATGAATCTCCAAATGTGAATTCTAACCCTCTACCAAATCATGCTTCAGGAAATGGGGGAGTTAATAATTTGGAGATAGGAAGGGGAAGTACATCAACTTTAAGGGTGACTATGGATAGATTGTATGGGATGTTGAGGTAAACAGACTATTTAAAGACACCAGTCAAAGTATAAGCTGTAAGGAATGAGAATGAATATTGTAAATATCATCAGCAGCTTGGGCATGATATCGACTCGTGTGAGGAGTTTCATTTGGAGATAGAAAATATGATGATGTTGGGAGTATTAAGATTAATGAAACCCAAAGAAGATGAGTTGGTAGCAACAATGACTGGTTGTAACAATAAGGTGGAAGTTTGTAGATATATACCAACCGAAAAGGGTCCACCAAAAATGATCCTAACTAAGCCTATAAATACTGTTAGCAGGAGTTTTAATGCTCAACCCTATAATTATGGTTATTCCTTTCACAGCATAAATCCTGGCCCTGTTTTCCATGCTGAAATAGGAGGACTCACTCGGAGTGGGAGATGTTTACTCCCGAAGAGTTGGAAAACCATAGAAAAGTCAAATGAAAGGATATGTTGGAATCGATAAAGACCGATGAGGTTAATAAGCCAGTAAGTGATGAAGAGGCTAATGAATTTATGAAATTGATGAAGCACAACGAATATAGTATGGTTGATCAGCTAAAGAAAACACCTGCTAGGATTTCTTTGTTGTTATTAATGTTGAGTTCAAAATTGCATAGGAACGCGCTTCAGAAGGTTCTTAATGAAGCATATGTTCCTCAGGATATCACATAAGACTCCATAGAACATTTGGTGGGAAGGATTCAAGCCACCAACTACCTTTACTTTACCGATGATGAGCTGGATCATGAAGGGACCGGTCATAATAAACCGTTGCACATCACGGTAAAATGCAAGGATTGTATGGTTGATAAGGTGCTTATAGATAATGGTTCTACTCTCAATGTATTACCAAGACATGTACTTGATAAAATGCCAGTGGATGCTTCTCATATGAAGCCAAGTACCATGACTGCTAGGGCATATGATGGGTCACCTCGACCAATCATTGGGAGTATTGATGTTGAACTAATCATTGGCCCACAACCATTTCAAGTCACATTACAAGTAATGGATATTCATCCATCATATAACATGTTACTTGGGAGACCTTGGATCCATGCAGCCCGAGCTGTCGCATCTTCTTTACATCAACGGGTCAAGTTTATCATCAATGGAAATTTGGTGACTGTGAGGGCTGAGGAAACTTTATCAACAATGAAAAATGTATCGATCCATTACATAGAAACTGAAGAAAGTAAGGACAGAAATTTGCATGCATTTGAAGTTGTAAATGCTGAATGGGTACTAGAAAATACGATACGAAGGAAACCAGAAATTTCCGAAGCAGCAAAAATGGCTGCTAAATACTTCTTAAAGCATGGACTGCCATTTCAATATGACCACACTACCGGAATGCCAGAGAGGGTTAATGTGATAAAAATGAAGTGCGCGGATCAAAGGTTTGGCTTAGGGTTTAAGCCTGGAAAAGCAGATTTCAAAAGAGCAGTTGAAATTAGAAGAGAAAAGAGAATGGCCCGGATTGAAAGGAGAGAACCAGATGAAGATCGAATGGAGATCCCACCAATCCATGTAACGTTCCCAAGACCCGTATATGTGATAAAAACTGAAGATTTCGAGGGAGGACTAAGAAAGGAATTCAATGGTGTTACTATCAATTATCTTGAAAAAGACAGTGAACAAGAGTTAAAGGAAGAAGATAGTACTCACGAACAGTTTCCCCAACTAACTATTAGCATTTTGGAAGATGGCTCATCAGAATTCATGAGGAAACTGGCCGAGGGAGAAGATTTAGCAAATTGGGAAATTCATGAAGTTCCAATTATTTTCAAAAAGTAATGTTTGTTTACTTGTTTGTTGTTTTGGTTATTTGTAGTGTTTGAATAATTGTGCCTTGCCAAATCATCATGGCTTAAGAGATTGGCAATAAGGTTTTGTGGTTGAGCCCTTCTATCCTTTAGATTTCAATAAGATCATGCATACTTTCTTTCAATCATGTTTTTCTTTTTCTCTGTTTTTTTATTTAATTTCCCAAAAAGTATATACTTATAACCGAAACACTTTCCGCTTTTAGGAAATCTGAAAGCAGATTGTCATACACCTCATAAACTCATTGCACTGTGGATAATTGGCTTAACTTTGATGAAAATATAATTGCCATGGATAAGGAAGAGTTTGGTGAAGAGGATATCCATGAGTTCGCAAGGTTAGTCGAACAATCTAATCGCACATGGAAGCCCGTAAAAGAAGAATTAGAACTGATAAATGTGGGCACCGAGGATAATAAAAGAGAGTTGAAGATAAGGAAGTTAGTCTCTGCTGACGAAAGAGGGAAATTGATTGCTCTTTTACAAGAATATGTTGATGTTTTTGCCTGGTCATACGCTGATATGCTTGGTCTGGATACTGATATTGTGGTACATAAACTACCTTTGATAGAAGGTTGTAAGCCAGTTAAGCAAAAGTTGAGGAGGACAAGGCCAGATATACTAATCAAAGTGAAAGAAGAAATAATGAAACAGTAGGACGCTGGATTCTTGGAAGTAGTCGATTATTCTCAATGGGTGTCCAATATCGTAGTAGTACCCAAGAAAGATAACAAAATCAGGGTATGTATGGATTTCCGAGACTTGAATAAGGCAAGCCCAAAGGATAATTTTCCTTTACTCCATATAGATGTGCTAGTGGATAGTGCTACTAAGAGTTCTACTTACTCTTTTATGGATGGTTTCTCTGGGTATAATCAGATTAAAATGGTCGAGCAAGACAAGAAGAAAACAATATTTGTCACCCCGTGGGGAACATATTGCTATAAAGTTATGCCATTTGGATTGAAAAATGCTGGGGCAACTTATCAAAGAGCAATGGTGACACTATTTCATGACATGATGCACAAAGAAATTGAGGTATATGTGGATGATATGATTGCTAAGTCTAAAGATGAGGAAAACCATATCCCAGCTCTGAAGAAATTATTTGAAAGGCTGAGAAAATATCAATTAAAGTTGAACCCTGCAAAGTGTACATTTGGGGTGAAGTCGGGGAAGTTATTGGGATTTATGGTAAGCAATAATGGCATAGAAGTAGACCCTGATAAAGTGAAGGCCATATAAGCTATGTCAACTCCTAAAATCGAGAAAGAAGTTCGAGGTTTTTTGGGGTGTTTAAATTACATTGCTCGATTTATTTCACAACTAACGGTCACTTGTGAACCAATCTTTCGATTACTTCGAAAGAAAAACCTTGGAGTATGGAATGAAGACTGTCAAAAAGCATTTGATAAGATAAAACAATATCTGCAAAACCCACCTCTATTGGTACCACCTGTGCCTGGAAAGCCTCTCATTTTATATTTAACAGTGACTGAATCAGCAATGGGTTGTGTGCTTGGCCAACATGATGAGACCAGAAGAAAAGAACAAGTCATCTACTACCTTAGCAAAAAGTTCACTGAGTGTGAATCTCATTACAGTATGATTGAGAAGTTGTGTTGTGCTTTGGTATGGAGTGCGAAAAGACTTCGACAGTATATGCTATATTATACCACTTGGCTAATTTCAAAGATAGATCCTCTGAAATATATTTTTGAAAAACCGTACATGTCAAATAGGCTGGCTAGATGGCAAGTATTGTTGGCTGAATATGATATCATCTACAAAACAAGAAAATCCGTGAAAGGAAGTGCAATCGCAGACCATTTAGCTAATAACGCCCTTGAAGACTATGAGCCATTAAATTTTGACTTCCCTGATGAAGATGTGTTAGTAATAGAAAGTGATTGGTGGACCATGTACTTTGATGGTGCAGTGAATGTGTCTGGTAATGGAGCTGGTGCTGTAATAATTTCTCCAGAAGGAAAACAATATCCCATCTCTATTAAACTGCAATTTAGTTGCACAAACAACACAGCTGAATATGAGGCTTGTATTCATGGATTAGAAGCTGCATTGGAACTAAAGATACAAAAACTAGAGGTATATGGAGACTCCATGTTGATAATCTGCCAGACAAAGGGGGAATGGTAGACAAAAGATGAGAAATTGAAACCATATCAAGAATATCTCTCCAAGTTGGCTGAAAAGTTTGAAGAGATAGAGTTCAATCATTTAGGAAGGGATAAGAATCAGTTTGCGGATGCTTTAGCAACCCTGGCCTCTATGGCCACAATCGATTGTGGTATCAGAGTACATCCTATAGGCATTGATATCAGAAGTTCTCCTGCTCATTTTTATTTAATAGAAGAAGAAATTGATGGCAATCCTTGGTATGCAGATATAAAAAGATTCATCCAATATCGAGAATATCCTTCTGAAGCTTCAAAGACAGATAAGAAGACATTGGGAAGAATGGCCATGGAATACTTTCTAGATGGAGAAATCTTATACAAAAGGGCATTTGATGGGACTTTATTAAGATGCCTAAACAGATCAAAAGCCAATAAAGCTTTGTATGAAGTACACGGAGGAATTTGCACCACCCATGCAAATGGACACATGATGCCGAGATAAATGCAAAGAGCAGGGTATTTTTGGATGACTATGGAGAAGGATTGTATAGAATTTGTCCGAAGATGTCATAAATGTCAGGTGTATAGTGACAAAATCAAGGCGCCTTCATTGCCCTTATTCAATATGGTGTCACCTTGGTCATTTGCAATGTGGGGGATAGATGTGAATGGGCCTATTAATCCAAAAGCTAGCAATGGTCATCGATTTATCTTGGTCGCAATTGATTATTTTACAAAGTGGGTAGAGGCTTGTTCATATGCTCATGTGATGCAGAAAGTGGTCAAGCGTTTCATTGAGAGAGACCTAATTTGTAGGTATGGTTTGTCAGAAAGAATAGTAACTAATAACGCCAAGAACTTCAATGGGAAGATGATCGTGGAATTATGCACTAAATGGAAAATCAAGCATTCTAATTCATCCCCTTACCGACCAAAGATGAATGGTGCTGTTGAAGCGGCTAACAAGAACATAAAGAAGATTGTCCAGAAAATAGGGGTCCAGCCCAGCCCAAGGAAAAAATAAAAAAAACAAAAAATAAAAAATATCCGGAATGTATAAATAAAAAATAAAAAAATTTGATTTTTTTTGTTTTTATTCATTAAAACCAGGGTTAGAATAAAGATTCAAATTTATTTCATTGAACTTTGTTTAATTTCACAAAAAAATAAAAGTAGAAAAAAATAAAACAAAATAAAATAAAACTATAAGTTTATTCACTGACGCTAGAGTCAGGAATAAAAGCAATAATTTATTTTATTTTATTGTATTGTATTTCTCTTTTACTTAGTTACATAAAAATATATATGCATAAATTTTTTTTATTTTTTTTATTCACTGACGCCAGAGCCAGGAATAAAAAAAATGTGATAACTTAGATTTATTTACTTTGATACCTACGTAATATTTACTAACGCCAGAGTTAGAAATATCCGTAGTCGAATATTCACTGACGCCAGAGTCAGGAATATTACACATAAACAATCAGAGTATAAACAAAAAAAAAATATTAGCAATTAATGATTTAAATTTATTTACTTTGACACCTACGTAATATTTACCAACGCCAGAGTTGGAAATATCCGTAGTTAAATATTCACTGGCTCCAGAGTCAGGAATATTACGCACAAACAATCATAGTATAAACCAGCAAAAAAAAATATTAGCAATTAAAGATAAAGAGTAGCAATGCAGGCTGCCTTAGGTAGGACGTTTAAGGGGTGATGATATCTTTCCTTTTACGTAACCAGTCTTGAACCATAGAATCTCTATTGACCAGTTAGGGTTCCTAGTAACCATAATATTAGGTGGTGATTCCTTAAATAAAGAATATCCTAATTAAAGAACAAGATGTCAAAAATCTATTTTTTCCAAAGATTCCATTATAAATTTTTTTTAGGCGGCCGGGGTGTGACAGTTGATAGTGATGGTGGACTAGGTTTAGCTTTCCCTGCATTCGTCTACATGGAAGAGAACGACTTGAATCACGATCCGAAGCAAGCAAAGGAATTATTAATAAATTAATGGTGATAATAAATATACAGTTCCATTGTCCTCATTGAAATAGACTTTCAAGTTTGTGTCACTCATTTATCAGTCCGAAATGCCAAGAAAACAATACCACAGATCCAGCACCCTGTGATCCAAAAACATGGAAAAAAAAAAAACAAAAAAGAAGAAGCATATTCTATGTTGTATGCTATCCAAATTTAGTGCAACTGGTGATTTTCCATTTTTGCAAATCTCTTATCAAACTACTTTCCAACAGCTGATCATCAGAGCCTAGAGCATGAATATCAATCTCCTGATCTGAATCTGCTTTATTCTTTTCCATTATCAAATGTACCCCACATTTTTCTACCCGACATTTTCGAACATCATATAAGCTTATTCTGACATTCAGTTCCAATTCCTCTACACCTTGCAGTGATTCCTCTAACCCAATCAACGGTATATGCTGTATCCAAGAATGCTTCTTGATAGTTCTGTCAAACGTAACTGCTGCCATCGTCTCAAACAATTCAATACCATTGCTCTTATTTTTGAAAGTAGCAACACACATATCAAACAGGAGAAATGGTGTTTCTCGAGTGGCTTCATCGGTGGAGGCCGAGACAACCCAAAGAAGCAGCCCTTGGAGTTTATTACCATCTGGAACTGAAAAATGAAATGATAATGAAGATCCTTCTCCACGATGGCCGAACCATTCTGGTAACTCACCACCAGCTAGGCAAATGTCATAATGTTTACCTTTGCATAATCCCTACATATTGGTTCAAGGAAAGTAATTAAAACTTGAGTTCGAAAAATTACCATATTTACATGCTAAATGTTTGTGTTCAAGTAAGCGAAGAGACAGAGAAAGAGAGACAACCTGAATAAGACTCATCTTATAGTTTTCAGATAAATTGTTGCAGCCATTTAAGTTCAAAATGGACCAGTTATTGCCCGCACATTCCATGCCCTGAATCTCTATTAAATTTCGGCACCCTTTTACATTCAGTAATGGTAGTCTTTCATGCTGAAGTGGTGCAGTTACTCTTTCAATGGATGTGCAGTCATAGATAGACAAGAACAGTAAACTTGATGGAAGCTCTGAGATTGATAGAAGATTCGAGCATCTCTCAACCGTCAAAAATTGAAGCTTAGAAAGGCGGCTAATGCTAGAAGGCAGATTGAAGAATTCTTGTCCAGACAAATTCAAATTTTCAAGAAAGGACAAACTCCCAAGATCAATGGAACTTGTAGCTTCAGACAAACCAGAATAACTTAGATCTAGTTCTTTCAATAAGCTGAAACTAGTGAAAGAAGCTGGTAGCATATCTATGGAGCTCGAACAGCTTTGTGGTGAAAGCCACGATGAAAATATTGAAAACCAAGATTTAGATGGTAGATCATGTGAGTAGAAAACTTTGTTGTATCCACCAAATGATAACTTTGTCAGTTTCTTCAAATATCTAGCTGATGGAGGAAGTTGCTTAATCGCAGTACCCTTTGTAAACAACTCTGTTAAGGATTCTATGTCACCCAAACTCTCTGGCAATTTCTCAAGTTGTGAGCACCAAGCAACGTTCAGAGTTTGAAGAGATTTTAAGTTACCCATGCTTTCTGGAAGAGTCTTTAGGCTGTCACACACCTCCAAGTTCAACAAAACAAGGCTCTTCAAAGTTCCAATAGATTGATGTACCTCAACCAAACTCCTGCATCCTGCAAGTATTAGTCTCTCCAAACTAGAGAGTCCTCGGAAGTTCGGCGTTTTAGCAAGGTACTCGGAATAGCTGAGATTGAGGATTTTCAGCTTGTTAAGAATCTGTCAAGGCAATGAGAAAATAAGAGAAAAATAGCTATGTGAAAAAATGTAACTCTAAATTAAATTTAGTTAGGGAAAATTTTGAGTGCCTAATGCATATATTTTACCTTAGTCCCCTTCCAAAGTTCTCGTACGTTACTGTTTTGCATATCAAGTATAACAAGGTCGTTTAAGTGAAAATCAGACGGCAAAGATTTCAGAGGGCATTGAAACCAACAAAGCCATATCAACTCTTTGGGGAGAAGACTGTAGCTTCCCACAAGATGTGCTCCATTGATTTGGAGTAATTTTAAACGTCTCATTTTGGTAAACGATTTTGTGCTAAAAGATTCTTGCACATCTAGTGCCAGACCCTCCACAGCATCTGTTCCCTGAAAATAGTCAAAAAAAGCATTAAAATATCATGACAATAATCATGCATATTCTTTGGATGAGAATGTTGATACCAATTTCAGGTAAGAACCCAGGACCACCTAGCATTTCTGTTATGTATACTTTTTTGTTTTTTAATAAAAGAAAGAAAAAACAATCGAGATATTTATAATGAACCAGTTTAAATGGTAAGCTGGAATTCACAAACAATAATGGAGTTAGAAAGAAGATGAGCATTATTAACAAGCTCAAATAAGCAATAACACTTCAGTTATTATACCTTGGTAAAATGCCTAAAAACCTCTAATGAAATTATTTTTTATTTATATAAAGTTATTATTCCGAGCTTTGAATCAAAGTGCAAGATGGTGAAGAATAAGTTGAAACAACGCATTTCAATCTAGTTTTTTATTCTTTAAGATCAATTTGTTTTTTGTGGTCCAAATATCCCATAAAATACTATATGATAGCATTGTTTAAGCACTTCATTTGAACTTGCGTATGGTGCCCATGTCCCGTCATTGGCTGATTACGTTATTTACTTTATAATCATATTCATTTCAACTATTATACATGTTAGATTTAAATTTTTAAAGGAATATGTACGGTAGAGGGAAAATGCATGGTAGAGTCTAACACTAATTTTTTCGTTGGTGTCCCTCTCGAGCTTCTCTCTGTTTTTCGTTCGGTGTTCCTCCCCCCCTAGGCGTTTCTGGTGTGGATTTTATTCTTATCTCCCCAGGATACTGATCCTTGAGTGGAGATAAGGACTTTGGGTTTTTGTGTTCTTGTTGGATCGGGACACCAACAGTCCGGCCATTACTGGACTGTTGGTAGCGGTTTCCTCAGCTCACTGGTGCCTCGCGGTGGTGGAGGAAAGTTGGCTGGAATGGGGCTGGATGGTAAACCATTCGGTTTATGTGAAAACCTGGGCTGAGGGTGGTACACGCCTGGCCAAATTTTTCCCGCAGGCGGCCTTTCCCCTGTTTGAGACGTCAGTGACTCTGAAACGGCGTCGTTTTCCGGGGGAACGGCCATTTTCATATTGGTTCTCAACTCCCTATAGCATTTTCACTTTGATATTTGGATTTTAATTTCTTACAATTATAACTTAAATCAGCCCTAAATTTTAATATTTCTTCAACTAAACTCTTAATTTCTTTAATT
Organism: Populus euphratica; assembly: GCF_000495115.2. NCBI lineage: Eukaryota > Viridiplantae > Streptophyta > Magnoliopsida > Malpighiales > Salicaceae > Populus > Populus euphratica. The sequence goes on from NW_011500075.1 coordinate 267,760, forward strand.
AAACTATGTTTAAGTTTAATTAAATCTATAAACATATCAACCTCCAATTTTCCTTAATTAAATATATACAAGCTTAGTTAAGTCTCCAAACATACAAATTCATCAATTAAACTCCTGATATTATTAATTAAATAAATTTCATATTTAAATAAGTTTTTAAATTGATTAATTCTTCAAATTTATAGCAAAATTGAACCTTCAATTTACCATTCTTTTGTGATTAATAATCAAAAACTTGTGTTGTCTGGACTCAAATTGCAATTTTTTTATTTTTTTTATTTTCTTTCTATTTTATAAAAATTAAAATTAAAATAAAAAATTTAAAAATTAGATTATGACACTAATTATAGTGAAATTTTCTTCTCATCTCCTATATATGTAGCTGTAACTAAGCAACATAGAATATCTAGCATTGTGTGATTGTTTTTAATGTATTTGTTGTGATATTCTTTATATGTATATGTTCTATCCCCAGAAATCTAGTAGCGGAGCTCTATATTTGTAATTTGTGGTTGATTTGTAAAAATCATTATATCTTGATCAACGCATAGTATTGAAAAATTTTATGTACCCGTTAATATTGCTCCATGAACTAGATAAGATGAGTGTAGTTCTTTCCCATCACATGTTAAACCATGCTCTTGACGCCGAAAAAAAATACAAAATAAAAAATAAAAAATAAAAAATAAAAATAAAAACTGTTAGTAATGATGGATGAAACATAAGAAATGTAATTAAGATGATAGAGCCTTATCCTTCATTTGTTTACCGGAAATTTCTAAATTTTCGATGATTAATAATACTTTTTAGTATTTGATTATGTTATAGAAAATAAATTGAAAAAATAATTTATTAATATTGTTTTTTAAATTTATTAAAATAATGAGAACAAATCTTACAAATTAAAAAGTTGAATGAAAATGAGAATGATAAAAAAATCTAATTTCATAAATTATCTCAAATAAAATAAAATAAAATAAATAAAAATAAAAATAATGGAGATCAAATCTAACAGATGAAAAACATTAAAATAATAATAATAAATTCATAAAATGTTTCAAATAAAATAATTAACAATCAAAAGAATGAGAACCAAGTTTGATAGATAAAAATTTTCAATTAAAAAAAATAAAAAAAATAAGAATCAAAGTTAATATAAAAATAAAATTAAATTAAAGTCTAAGTGGTGAAATTGAAAAAAAAAATTAAAAAAATATATACCAATAAAAAATTTGATGATCAAATCTGTTATAATAAGTAAATAATATGATATTACTATTTTTTTTACAACTTCTGAAAAATAATTTTCTTTTAAAATAAAAAAATAGTTTTTTAGAAACTAAGTTAAATTTTTTTGATTAATTAATTTTTTTAATAATAAACAAATAAAAAAATATTTTAAAAATAATTTTTAAAAAACCACTTTTCATCGTGCAATAAAATACCTATCCAATTTTTTTGATAGGATGTAGTATAATGAGAAGTAGTGGCTAAAAAAGATCGTATGTGATTTGTTGATTAACCTTGCATGGGACTAACTTTTTGACAAACAAGATCTATCTAAAGCATTGTCTACACATTTTGTGTATGAAAATCTACTATCTATTAGAGTTGAAATTGATGATAATGGTCAGGTCTTATTATTGTTATGTTCTTTGTCTCTTGTTTGTCATAACCTTAGAAAGACTTTACTAAAATATCACATCGTATGCCAAAGAAAATGGATAAAACAAGGAACCTCCAACAAAGTAGACTAATTTTACTTAATCTTGTAGTATTAATTTGGTTTTGTATGAATTATCTTTTACATAGGATAGAGGGGTGGTGGTGACCCTTCATATTTTCTTGTCGTTACTAGGGCTAGTTTTGATGAGTCTATCTTCGTATTTTTTGTCATTTGCTACCATGCAAGATTTGGTGTAAGCTTGATGTCAACACTACATTTCTAAAATAGAAATTAGAGAAAAATATCTATATTTATTAGCCCATGTATTTTATGATTAATGATAAGGAAGATTATGCATGTCCATAAATTAAGATATGATTTTTATGTATAGTCATAAAGTTATATATCTTGCTAGAAATAAGATACTTTTATGAGAAAAAATTACATTTATTAATTTCAGGTATCATTTTATTTTGGATATTGTTGTGTTAAAGATTTGAACCACATCTCTGTTGTTATTGTAAAAAATCATTTAAAGCCAAAAGAACTAGGCTTTTTAAGGTATTCTATATAGGAACAATTTATTGTGTTATGAAAATTTAATTTGTTTGAAATTTATATTGAGAGTTAAGTAAAATTTAAAATCTTATATTCTAATTAACTCAAATTTTAAATTATATCATGTAAGAATTAATTTAATGTGACATAGATAACTTAGTGAATTTAAAAATAACATAAATAATTGGTTAAAATATAATTTAACATAAAAAAATTTAAAATATTTTTTAAAAATTATTAAGATAATAAAATATTAAATTTGATTTGCCACACTCATCACCCAAATCATAAGCCCAAATGCATTTAATAAGTTCATTTTAAATCATTTTTTTAATTACATGTTAACAAAGATAAAGGATGTAGTAAAGTAATTAAATTAAAAAAACAAAACAAAACAATTATAATAGATT
>NW_011500075.1:270584-293937 GCF_000495115.2 Populus euphratica
CATACATATATATATATACATATATATATATATATATATATATATAACAACCAAACATGAAGATTTTTCTAAGTACCCCAACTTACTTGGGCCATATGATAAAAGCCCAAGTGTAATGGCCTCTATAAATTTACATCTATTTTAAAATATGAATAATTAAATATTATTAATAAATATAATTTTCAATCAAATCATTTAAAAATCTAATTAAAATTATTGAAAAGATCAAGGCGGTGGATTTGTTTTACTTAAAAACTCAATTTATAATCTATTTTCATATAAGAAAAAAATTCTTATAACGTAAAAAAATTAATTTCTCCTCTTAAAAAACTCCAAAATTAGTTAAAAAAATAAATAAAAAAACATCTCTCTCAATCTTGATCTCTTTGTTTTTTATTCTTTTCAAATTGAAAGCTCAAAAAAAATTTAATGTCATTTCTCTTAGCACATGGAATATTTTCATAATAAATTTGATTTTTTTTATAATAAAATTCAATCTAATATCAAGATTTTTTTTTTTACTAAAATAACAATGTAAAACGTAAATTAAAGCATGTTATCAATACCAAATCTCAAATTAACATAATATTTAAAGATAAAACTAAAAAAAATAATGAAAAAAAAAATGGAACCATGTTTTTTAAAATGATTTCTTTATTTGCAATCTTTGGTAAATAATAAAATTGAATTTCTCTAATTTTTTTTTAAATCAAGTATCAAGAAGATATTTTTTTAGACTGCAATAATCATATAAAAAGCAAATTATTAACGCAATAGTAATTTTTTTTTAAAAAATCAATGAATAAATAAATAAAAGTTATTAAATCTAAAAAACAAAAATAAATAAATAAAAATATTATGCGAATTTACATTAATGCATCCCCTCACAAACTGCAATGAAAAACCGATGCTTTTTAATTTTTATTCAATTAATAAATAATGCCTAATCCTTTGAATCTTCCAACAATACTTTCACTTTTAGCAATACTTTCACGGGAATGGTGAACCTCTAATCCCTCGTAATCCCTCATAGTTCTATTATTATATAATATTGTAAAATTGATCAATATTGATATTCATAAATGAGCATGGATAGATGTATCTAGCAATAACTTTTTTTTAAAAGCTTTTTTATTGGATACATATAAAGTAAAGATATGGAAAGCTAGTAACCACCTAAAATACATGTATATATGTTTACACATCTAGCACTCAGAGGAAAGGATGCGAATAATAATTAATGATTATTTAAAAAAAAAGAACTTATTAAATTTTTTTAACTCTGTTTGGGAAACAAAATAGAAATTGATTTGCTACCTCTAAATATTGCAATTAAAAATTAATATATAATTGAAGTGAAAATATCAAGTTTAAATTGAGAATGATAAAAAAATTGTTTATGTTGATATGTGCAGGTGGATCTGTGACAGAGAAGGTAAAGATATACCCATTTGCCTCATTGTTTAAACCCCATCCAGATAGATTTCCCGCTTCTGCAAGAGCTCCTCTCCACTTGTTGACCTTCTCCATTTCTTCCTTGAAGCGTTCTTCATGTTCATCAAAAGCTTTTGCATAACTCCCGGTCTGTTTTCGGACATCTGAAGGCTCCGTATCATAGAATATAGGAAGAACAACCTGGTCAATTTTTTGCCTGCACTCAAGAATCTTTACAAGTTCGTCAAGACACCATCTAGAGGAGGCGTAGTGTTTGGAGAAGACCACTATGGAAATCCTTGATCCTTCGATTGCCTTGAGAAGCTGTGGAGAGATTTCTTCTCCTCTAGGAAGTTCATTGTCATCCCTGAAAGTATGAATTCCGGCCTGGATTAAGGCGGTATAGAGATGATCCGTAAAGTTCTTGCGGGTATCTTTTCCTCTAAAACTTAGAAAAACATCATAGTTCCATCTATGTCTAGAGGATGAAGACGAAGAAGAGAACGGAGACTCAGAGCACAAGTAAGCCATAACTGGGACAGTTTTATCAATCTCTATAGCAAATTGGAAAGGAAGGTTGAAGAGTATGGATAGGAATGACGTTAATTTGCTTGTTTTTCTCTCACAAATTTGAAGTCCTTTGAAAAGATCATAGATATAATAATTGTGGAGGTTGATGAGAAGTTCATTGGAAATTGGGGTCGAGTAGGTCAGTGCAGCTGTGTTTGTCCCATAGCCCTTGGCTATAGAGATTCCCGTGTTAAATAACATTCTTTCAAGACCAGAAAGTCATAAAAAGTGGTAAAAAAAAGTTACATGCATATATATAATTATATATAATTGCATGTAGTCAAAACAGACGGAATGCTTGCTCCAAGTGCATACATATATATAATTGTGTAGGAAAATCCACACCTGTGCTTATCTATATTTTTGTAAAATTTTAGCTAAAATAACTACAAAATCATTTTAACTAAGTAGCTAAAAACAATAATCACATTCTCTTTAAAAAAAAAATTTAGGATTCTTTTTAATATTCAAGATATAAGAACAATCATAATTATTCAGCTAAACCATTAAAATTTAAAATAAAGGAGCAAATTTGAAACTTTAAAATAAAGAAACTTGAAAGCATACCAAATCACCTTCAGTGCTAATTTATACACTAATCTCACTAGATCTAGCATTAGTAACAGATGCCTCTAGAGAAGCTCCAGAGAGATTTCTTCTCCTCTAGGAAGTTCATTATCATCCCTAAAAGTATAAATTTCAGCCTGGATTAAGGCTGTATAGAGATGATTTGTAAAGTTTGTGAAGCCAACCACCTAAATCAAAAATGGTGGGAGAAGGTGTAGCCACCCTTTTACACCTTAGTCAAAAATTGTATGCACCAAATTGGTGCTATTTGCCTAATCCCTTATCTTTTGCATGGATACTTGCCTATAAATAGGTAATGCATCCAAGCATTATACACACCACAAGAGAGAAAGAAGAGAGGGTGAGGAGAGAGTAATCCTACAAAATTGTGAGGTATTCGTGAGATAGTAAATGAGGTGTTTTCTTCTAATAATAGAGAGAATTTTTATTGTTCTCCTATTATTAGAGAGAAGTTGTATTCCCACATTACTTAGTAAAATCCTTCTATACTTGCCTGTGGACGTAGGCCAATTGGGTGAACCACGTAAATTCTTGTGTGTTCCATTTCTCATTTTATCTTGTCCCTTACCTTTTATCTTGTCGGGTTTGCATGCCAGCATCCTAACAATGGTATTAGAGCCTTCTAGTTGGTGTTGTTAATACACAAAAATTATTCGTGTATACAGTTACTATTCACGTATACAACATTATTCACCTATACGGCACTATTCATTCATATGGTACTGTTCACATACATAACTGTTGGCATATATAGAAAGTCAGTGCGGTGATTAAATACAGTCTAAGAAGTTCTGTTTAAGGAGATTGGGCTTTAAGCGGGACCGTTTATGACCCCTCCAATCTTTCCTGGGAACTTACTTAGTGAAGTATTATTCATACGATACTATTTCTATATACGTTACAGATCTGTGAAACGGTGATAGCTGAATAGATCTTGGTGAATACAATGGCAGCAAAGTACGAGATTGAGAGGTTTAATGGGAGCAATTTCTCATTGTGGAAAATGAGAATCAAGGCAATCTTAAGGAAAGACAATTGCTTTGGCAGCAATTGGGGATCGACACGCGGAGATCACTGATGATGCAAAATAGAATGAGATGGATGGCAATGTTATTTAGTCTTCGATGATGTTGCAGTCACTATCTTGGAAGAAAAAAATAGGCGTAAAAACAAAGGAGATAGAAAGAGTTCAAACCAAGCAGAGGCGTTGTTGGTGACAAGAGGAAGATCAATGGAGCATGGCTCCAATGGGAGTCAAAGGCAGGGGAGGGCCAAATTAAGAAGTAAGAAGGTTGTGAAATGCTACAATTATGGCAAAAAGGGGCACTTCAAAAAGGATTGTTGGTTTAAAAAGGGTATAGAGAATACTGCAGAGTCATCAAAATCTCAAGAATGTGTTGCAAGCACCTCAGAAGATGAAGAGATTTTATATAGTGAAGCAGCAACAATCTCTACAGATAGAAAAGATCTCACTGGAGTATGTCTAATGGATTCAAGAGCAACATGCCATATGACTCCTAATCGAGATTGGTTCTATACATATAAACTCATCTCTGGAGGCAAAATGTTCATAGGTGATAATCATGCTTTAGAGATTGTCGGCATTGGCACCATCAAATTGAAGATGTATGATGGCTTAATTCGTACTATTTCAAAAGTGCGACATATGAAGAACTTAAAGAAGAATCTTTTATCTATAGGATAATTTGATAGTCTTGGCTATAAGATCCGAACAGAAAATGGAATCATGAAAATCATCAAAGAAGCGCTGGTGGTTTTAAAGGCAATAAAGATGTCGCACGTAAAAAAAAATCCACGCGGCGTTGGCTCCGATGATTTTTCATCGTATTATTTGATTTGATCTTGTTGGATTCGTTAGGAGTCGCCACCTAGTATTTAATTGAAGGTTACTAGGAAACCCGGTTGTACTGGTCTTGTCAGGGATTCGCGGGTAAGGGACCGGTTGTGGTTAGGAAAGGTATTAGCACCCCTAACGCACCCTACCTGAGGTAAGCTGCTTCATGGACTTGATGTGTTAAAGAAGTTTTAAAAATTTTATCTTTTCATCGGATTTTAGAAATACAACTTTCATACAAATTTGTACTTCTACACCATGATCCAATCAAAATATTAAATTCTTCTTTATTCTCTACAATTTTATCATAAATAAAAAGAAAACATTCATAAGACAAATACAAAAACACACACACATGCATTTTGAATTCTTTTTCTTTTTCTTTTTTCTTTTCTTTTCTTTTCCTCTTTTTTTTTACATCCACATTACAAATTATAAAAATCCAAAACTAACTAAAAATTACATTAAATTATGTAAAATTTACAATACAGTCCCTAAAACTCCAAAAATTGGAGTGAAGTCCTTTAATGGCCGTGCTCAACAGAGCCCGTGAACAGTGCCAAAGTGGGAACATTGGCGGCGCGTTCCCTCCCCGCGCCGCCGCGGCCGGAGGCGGCAGAACCAGTAGATCGGTCGTCTTCCTCTTCTCTGTCTTCCGGCGCCGGCGGTGGGTGTTGTGATTTGGGTTTTCAAATCGGAAACCATGACAGATTCTGGGCAAAACTTCCGACGACCATTACTCATCAACCATTGAGACAATAACAAATCCCAACGGTGAAATGATAAACCAACATCTCATGCAGCATATATCCAAATATCAGTCGGAGTTAACGGTTGGATCTCCCTAGATCGGAGTTAGACCGAAACTGACCCGAGATTGGCGAGCCACTGTTGAACACGCATAACACCTTTTTGGATGGGTTGCATCTCATCTCCACCGTTCAGAATGTGCAATACACCCATACGCACCACATATCCAAAACTCATGTTGATCCAACTGTGAATCATGGAGAAATAGGCCGGCGGCTCTAACTATTCCGAGAGGGGTTTGTCCAGAAATATTCAAATGATAATATTTCTCTCCTGGTTTCAAATATGAATGATCGCTCCAGTCAGAATGTAGAAAATATAGGGACGCACAACATACCCAAATTTCACGTTGATCCAACGGTAGACGAGAAAGAAATCGTCCGGCGAAACTGACAGGTTTGAGGGGGTGAGGGAGGCGGCGGCTCTTAGAGAAAAATGTTAGAGTTTTTTGTGTTTTAGGGTTTCTTTTCTCCTTTTTTTTGTCAAAATTGCCCCCCCTTTGCTTTGTGTTAAAGGTTGCTATTTATAAGCAAAATGTTGCATGAATTTCAAAATTGGTCCCTCAATTTTATTTTTTGTAAATTTTGATTTTTTTGATTTTTTTGTATTTTTTTGAAAACAAGCAATATCAACATCGACTCAATGAGGAAGATCAATGATTTTAAAAATAACGCGTTAAAAGTTGAACGCGTTTCAAATATCTTTGAAAATTTAAATTCTTATGAGATGATGTTGAAAATGCTAAAAATGATGCAAATATATTTAAAAAATGTATTTTTTGGATTTTCATTGTTTTTTCTCTTTTTTTAAATTTTTCTAAAAATTTATCAAAACATGGATAAAAATTGGGGAATAACCCAAAATTGGGTTATGACAAAAGACAGTTGCAAATATATTTGCATTAATAGGAGAAACACATCATGAGGCAGAAGTGTCAATCGCATCAGCCAGTCCTGCAGAAGAGAAGACAATGATGTGGCATCAAAACTAGGTCACATGTCAGAAAAATATTTAAAGGTTCTCTCTGATCAAAAGTTACTCCCTAGGCTTACAAAGGTTACTTTACCTTTTTGTGAGCACTGTGTTACAAGTAAACAGCATAGGTTGAAGTTTGGCACATCAACAACTAAGAGCAAATGCATCTTAGACCTGATTCACTCTAATGTTTAGCAAACACCAGTTGTATCCTTGGGAGGAGCAAGATACTTTGTATCATTCATAAATGACTTCTCTAGGAGATGTTGGGTGTATCCAATTAGAAGAAAGGCAGATGTGCTTACAGTCTTTAAAACTTTCAAAGCGCGGGTGGAACTTGAATCTGAAAAGAAGATCAAGTGTTTGAGGACTGATAATAGAGGAGAATATACCAGTGATGAATTTGATAACTTCTGTTAATATGAAGCTATCAAAAGGCAGTTCACAACGACATATACTCCACAACAAAATGGAGTGGCAGAGCGGATGAACATAATAGCATTCTAAAGAAGACTACATCAGTTCATGTGGAAAATACTCAGAATTATGCTTCTTCTGAAGTTGTACCAGAGCATGAAGAGCAAGAACAAATAGAGTTTGAAACTCCTGAAGTTCGGCGGCTGACTCATGAAAGAAGACCACCAGCTTGACACTTAGAATATGTTACTGAAAGTAACATTGCATACTATCTTCTAATAGAGGATGGAGAGCCATCAACTTTCCATGAGGCTATCAAAAGCACAGATGTGTCTATGTGGATGACAGCAATGCAAGAGGAGATTGAAGCTCTGCGCAAGAATAATACTTGGGATCTTGTTCCACTACCACAACGAAGAAAGGCCATTGGCAACAAATGGGTTTACAAGATAAAACGTGATGACAATGATCAAGTGGAGCGGTATCGTGTGAGATTGGTGGTGAAAAGATATGCTTAGAAAGAAGAAATAGACTTCAATGAGATATTTTCTCCAACGGTACAACTTACGACAATCAGAGTAGTCTTGGAAATATGTGCTATATTTGATCTTCACTTGGAGCAGTTAGATGTGAAAACTGCATTTCTTCATAGAGAACTTGAAGAAGAAATTTATATGCTTCAACCAGAGGGTTTTGCTAAAACAGGCAAGGAGAACTTGGTTTGTCGGTTGAACAAATCTCTATGCGATCTCAAACAAGCGCTGAGGTGTTGGTATAAGAGATTTGATTCCTTTATAATTAGCCTTGGGTACAACAGACTCAGTTCAGACCATTGTACGTATTACAAGGCGTTTGAAGAAGATTTCATCATTTTGTTGTTATACGTGGATGACATGTTAGTGATAGGCCCCAACAAAGATTGAGTCCAAGAATTGAAGGCACAATTGGCTAGGGAGTTTGATATGAAGGACTTGGGACCAACAAACAAGATTATAGGGATGCAAATTTACCGAGACAGAAGTAAGAGGAAGATTTGGCTATCTCAGAAGAATTATTTGAAGAAGATCTTGCGATGCTTCAACATGCAAGATTGCAAGCCAATTTCCACCTCACTTCCTATTAACTTCAAATTATCCTCAAGTATGTCTCCTAATAATGAAGCAGAGAGGATGGAGATGTCTCGAGTACCGTATGCATCATCAGTGGGAAGTTTAATGTTTGCCATGATATGTACAAGACCAGACATTGCACAAACAATGAGAACAGGTAGTCGATACATGATAAATCCTGGTAGAGAGCATTGGAATACTATTAAGAGGATCTTGAGATACATCAAGGGTACCTCAGATGTTGCATTATGTTATGGAGGATTAGAATTTACTATCAGAGGTTATGTTGATTTAGATTTTGCTAGTGACCTTGAGAAAAGGAAGTCCACTACAGGTTATGTGTTCATAATTGCAAGAGGAGTTGTGAGCTGGGTTTCTAAACTTCAGACTGTTGTAGCGTTATCCACAACAGAAGCTAAGTACATCGCAGCTACACAAGCTTGTAAAGAAGCAATATGGATGAAGAAACTCATGGAGGAGCTCGAGCACAAACAAGAGAATATTCTTTTGTATTGTAATAGTTAAAGTGCCTTCCATATTGCAAGGAATACAGCGTTTCATTCAAGAACAAAACACATAGATGTTCAGTATCACTTTGTTCGCGAAGTGGTGGAAAATGGAAGTGTGGATTTTCAGAAGATTCACACAAAGGAAAACCCAGCAGATGCTTTAACCAAACCGATCAACATTGATAATTATATATGGTGCAAATCCTCTTACGGCCTAGCAGAAACGTAAGCAGCATGAAGATAACAAGTATAAAAATGATAGAAGAAGCACAAATGATCAAGTGTGAAGATTTGATTAAATCATCAAAGTCTTCAAGTGGGAGAATGTGAAGCCAACCACCTAAGTAAAAAATGGTGGGAGAAGGTGTAGCCACCCTTTTACACTTTAGTCAAAAATGGTGGGAGAAGGTGTAACCATGCTTTTACACCTTAGTCAAAAATTGTATGCACCAAATTGGTGTTATTTGCCTAACCCCTTGTCTTTTGCATGGATACTTGCCTATAAATAGGCAATGCATCCAAGTATTATACACACCACAAGAGAGAAAGAAGAGAGGGTGAGGAGAGAGTAATCCCACAAAATTATGAGGTATTTGTGAGATAGTAAGTGCGGTGTTTTCTCCTAATAATAGAGAGAATTTTTGTTGTTCTCCTATTATTAGAAGAACCAGAATACATATGCAGAAACCAAGGATCTGCAGAGGACAGAGAACCAACTGACTTATAACCAAGAAATACAAGAACATTGAAAAAACAAAAATAAAAACCATGCCATTATTTCTTCAGTGCAAGAAAACTCCTCTTTAGTAGTATCGTTAAAGATCGCATTAGTAGCTCCTGAAAAGACAAAAAGTCCTGCCAATATATCCTCCTGAGTTCCATAAAACATCCAACTTTATAAGAAAACTTTTGTATCCTCTATATCATTATAACAATCATATCATAATTCCCGTTGCATCTCTCTGTGCATCCATAATGATAGATCTGCATTGAACCTTCAGCAGCACTTTCATAGAATGGTTTAGAAAACTCCTCTTTAGTAGTATCGTTAAAGATCGCATTAGTAGCTCCTGAAAAGACAAAAAGTCCTGCCAATATATCCTCCTGAGTTCCATAAAACATCCAACTTTATAAGAAAACTTTTGTATCCTCTATATCATTATAACAATCATATCATAATTCCCGTTGCATCTCTCTGTGCATCCATAATGATAGATCTGCATTGAACCTTCAGCAGCACTTTCATAGCATATACATACTTCAAATGTCTAAAAGCTTGATAAATCATGAAGTAATAGATAAGTTGAAATTAAATGGTCACCTTCAAAACCTATTAAAATAGGACGTGAAGATAAAGTTAGCATGACAAAGTTGAGGCAAAGGTTGCCGGTGCAGTTTAATGTTATTTGTTACACTCTTCATGTTTTTGTTATCAAATATGATGTTGAATTTGAATTTTATCTAAAAAACTTAATTTTTGTGATGAATGATTCGTTATCAACTTTATACGTTATTTTTTAATTCAATATAAAATTAGTAGTTTTAACATTTGATACAATAAAAAATGACTTCGAATGCATATGATCAAGTTGATATATATGGTCTTTAATTAAGATATATGTTTCACAGTAGTTTACCCCATTAGTCTTGCAGTAATCTCGCACCCACATGGCAATTAAAAAATCTCTTAAGCAACATCTTAATTAAAGACCATATATATCAACTTGCTCAGATGGAATTCTACGTTATTTATCCAGATGAGTTGGCGGAAAGTTATTTTCACAATTTTTTAATAAACCTATTAGTCTCATGATGGATGTGATGGATTTAAAAAATTCAAGGAAGCAAAAGGCGAGCCATGCATGCAGTTGACAATTTTTTAATAGCTCTATGTCCACCAGGAATTTTCTCAAGCATTTGCTGTGCACAGATTGAAAGGTTAATAAAGCTGACGGAAACCACTCATCGGATCAATCCTTTACTCTTCAAAAAGAAATGAAGCATTAAAATTTTACTTATAAAAAATGACGTAGATAAAAAAAATAAAATAGCAACCACAAGAACATATAAATGAAAAAGATGTTCTCAAAAACCTTTATTTGAATAGTTTATTACTAAATTACCTCGCTGAAATACAAATTAAACAACACTATTTATATTAATACCATATTTATCTTGAAAAGGAAAAAAATCATAATAAATAATTATATTTCTTATAAAGATTCCTAATTAAATTGAAAAAAATAAAATTACCAAGTAAAATATTTGATTTTCTTAACTAAATAAAAAAACATAAAAAAAATATTCTTTTAAAGTAAATACAAATAAAATTATCCACAGAAATAAATAATTTGTCGTAAAAATAATCTTGCATCAATGTCCTTAGATTGAAGATAACTTGTTTTTGTGTTCAAATTATTTTTTATTTGATCTTTTATGTATCAAATCTACATTTATGATAGCTCTAAACATCTAATGGAAAGGATAAACATAATCTAAATTGATAATTTTGATGTTTTCCTTGTAGTCAATCCTCTAATTTATCAATGAAAACTTTATTGATGACATCATCAATTATATTATTGTTATTTTTTATATTATTATTATGAGCATAATGATGGAGAATCTCAAAACATTATAAACTGCATCATGAAAACTTCTATGATATTTATCTCAATTAAAAAGGTGTCTCCTCTACTTTTGCCCTTTGTAATAAGTTTGCAAAGATGTGATGAATTTGTTATGAGTCTCCACACGATTTCCTAGGGTTATAATATTCGGTTATAACATTTGCCTCTGTAATCTATCTTTTTATGTTTTATATTAATAGTTTCTAAATAGATTTATGTTTTATATTAATAGTTTCTAAATATCTCTTTCCCAAGAGAGTACCTTTTTATTTTCTCTTATAAAAGCCTTGAATCGGGCTTTAATAACTCTAATACCAACGGTTGCAAATGGAATCAACAAAAAAAAATAAAAAATAGCAAACATAAAAAAAAAGAGACACAAATCTTCCAAAAAGGGTGTCCACTAAAACCCTTATTTAAATATTTTATTATCAAATTTTCATCTTTATAGTAGTTTGCTAATAAAGAAATATTAAACATTATGTATATTATTATGCCCAATTACAATTAGAAAATTCTTAAACTTGCATGCTAATGGGGTCAACTACAATAAAACATCCTAGTTAAAGACCATATATAATCAACTTGCTCAAATGCAATTGGTTATTATTTTCACACGCCGGTTGGTAGAAAGTTGTTTTCACTATTTGTTTTTCATAGCCCTCCTAGTCTCTATGACTTTGTGAGGAATTTCTAAGTCGAGAAAGCAAGACGCAAGTTGTGCACGGTGTCCACATGTGGCGAGCAGTGCCAATTGGGCTCTGTTGACTGGAGTTGTCGTCCATCAATATGTAAGTTTTCTGATAGAATAATTCCAAGGATATAAAAGATTGAGAATAGACTACCAATCACAAGGTTTAATCTTGAATGGAAACTAGACTCAACTACCTCAAAGGCCGCCAGGCATTTTATTACGAGGATATATACAGCAACTCTTGTCTTGTGTCCTTCTCTAAGCTTTTTTGCTGCGCCCTTTTCTCACGATCACGTGCCTGCCCTCGGCACTAATGAGTATCCGTGTAATGTGATAAGTTGCTTTTTAAAAGTAGTTGTTAATTAAAAATATATTCAAATAATAATTCTTATATTTTTTTAATAATTAATATTAACATATTAAAAAAAACTTGTTTTTTATGCTCCAGTTCCCATCCCCAAACCTTGTTTTGTTTTTTATTGCTTTGTTAATTGTTATATAGGGTGGCATCATACGGGCCTCACGTGGGTGCAAATAAATCCAGTCAAAATATTGTTTTAGTGACAAAACTCAAGAAGTTTGTGACTTGCAACAAGTTTAAAATTAAAAATAATTTTAATAATAAATTAAATGATATTTTTATATAATATCAAGATAAAAAAACATTTGATATACATGGATTAAGTTAGGCTGATATGTGAAACTCACATTTATAACCTTTAAAAAAAATTAAAAACTAAGTTTAATCTTAAATTAAATTAATAATGGAGAATGAAATTAATAAACAATAATATTTAATTAAAAAAATAAAGTGAATTTGAGTGAACCGCAAACTCATGACAAAAATCATGCATGTTATTAGATGATTTAGTTTTTCAATTATGATTAGTAAATGAACTATTATTTTGTGTTTTTTTTAATATATATTCAAATCAAGAACTTGCAGTAAAATAAAATGATTAGTAAATGAACTATTGTTTTGTGTTTCTTTTTTAATATATATTCAAATCAAGAACTTGCAGTAAAATAAAGGAAATAATTATAAGCAAAAGGAAATTGAAAACTGAAATAAATAATTTTCATTGTAAATCCTATGTTTTGATGAGCAAGGAGAGTGTAATATTGTAAGTATCTAAAAAATTGAGTTTTGCTACATGATTGGTGTGTTTTCCAACTCATTAGAATTTATATACGAGATTATAATTTTATTTACAAGAATAAAAAAATAATTAAATTGGATTTTTCTGTAACCATCCTCTTTACATGCATGTATGTACCAAGGGATTGAGCTTTATTACTCATTTCAACAATGTTAAGTCGTAAAAACTATGATAAATTTTTATTAACAATTATATTGAGGATAATATAAGTGCGCGTATTTTATGGTAACGGTGTGTGCAATTTCAATCCATCTCATGCTACAACGCAGTGTAACGTTTTCACTGCTTATTATTCCTCCAAAAAACTTTTATATATAGTGTTCTGTACTGAAATTTTATTAGTTATTTAATGTGATTCATTTTAAAAAAATATATATATATTTATTATTTTTAATAAATCATAAATTTATTTATTTTTCTCTTAATTTTTATACATTTATTTTTATAAAATAAATTCCATGAAACAACTAATACGGTATTATTTTCAATAAATATGATATAAGACACATTTGATGTTTTCTTTATAGGACCATTGAAAGCTTTTCTAAGAGTCGCATGGTAGTTCCTGTTAGCCCTTTTTAGACGAAAATATGGGATTTAGAGTAATTGTAGAGGATTATTTTTATGTAAGTTTGGTTAAATTTGATGGACGTTTAGCGTATTAAATATACTTGTAAAGAAGGCTATCAAATGAGCTTTAACTGGGTAAAAGAAAAGGACAATGAACAGTAACCAAACAACGCGTCGTCTAGTACTATTTTTTTGTTATAAAATGGTGTTGTTTTGGACTGAAATAGGGATTTTTACAAAATTTTAGTTGAGTCTTCTTTTTTTTGGTTGCTTTCAATTGAACCTCTAATTTACCCTGAACTTTTGATTTAATGTAATGAAGCCCCTTTTGAATTTCAATTGGAACCCTGAAGTTACATGCCTTTTATAATATGGCCCTTAGTCTTGTAATTTGTCAATTTAACCCCTAATTAATCATTAAACTTTTAATTTCTTTGATTTATCCCTTGATTTTTCTCAATTAAGCCCCTAAAGTGTAGCGCCTCTTGCAGATCGGTCCTTGGATGCGAATTTTTTTCAATTGCCTCCCAGTTTGCTTGTTGAAGGCTGCTATTTATACGCAAAATGTTGCTTGGTTTCTAAAATTGGTCCCTTAATGTTTTTTTGTCAAATTTTGATTTTTTTTATTTTTTTTATTTTTCAAAAATAAGCAATATCAACATTGACTCAATGAGGAAAATCAATAATTTTAAAAATGACATGTTAAAAGTTGAACGCATTCCAAATATCTTTAAAAATTTATATTCTTTTGAGATGATGTTGAAAATACTAAAAACGATACAAATATATTTAAAAATATTTTTTTTTATTTTTGTTGTTTTTCTCTATTTTTTTTGGATTTTTTAAAAAATTTATCAAAACATGGATAAAAAATTAGGGAATAACCTAAAATTGAATTATTATAATTGCCCCCTCTTTACAATGCTTACGATTAAAAGTCTTGTAAGAGACTTAAGATAGTAAGCATTGTAAAGAAAAAAAATGAGATGATGGACTCATCATAGAAATGATGGATCCTTTTGAGGGCTAGAAAGCGTACTTAAAGTAAGGATTTTTCTTCTGAAAATTCCAAGATTTTGAAATGGTTGAATTGCTATAGGTGACCTAACTTGGAAAAATTTAAAATGTTTTTTAAGGTGGTCTTATTGTAATAGGTGACCTACTTAGGTGAAAAACACGAACATGTTTCAAAGTGGTGAAAAATACAAAGATTTTTCAAAGAGGTGAAAAATACAGAGATTTTTCAAAGTAGTGAGAAATATGAAGATTTCTCAAAATGCTGAAAAATACAAAGATTTTTCAAAGTGGTGAAAAATACAAAGATTTAAAAAATTGAGTTTCAATAGATGATTGGTGTGTTTTCCAACTCATTAGAATTTGTATATGACATTATAATTTTTATTTTTATTTTTTATAGGGTTATCTTAATCTCATAATTTAGACCACTGGTTTCACTACTATAAAATCTATGAAGACAAACAAAACCATCAATGAAAAAAAATCTGTTAATATTTTAGGGTGATATTTACCGACTAAATTAATTTCATTGTCAAATTTATTGGTATTTATCAATATAAATATTTAATTGATAAATACTGAGGGAATTCCAGTCAGAATAAAAAGAGTTTTAAAAAAGAGAAAGTTTGATGACATGTAATTTTTTATGGTGCTTTTACTAGCGGAATTACAGATGAATTCAAACAACCAAAACCATATAATGACAAATCTTTCATATCGATAGAATTACTGATGGATTGATAAAGAAAAACAATTCATCGATATTTTTATTTGTAATAGTTAATAAATGAATTAGTTGTTTACCTTTTCTTCCTCTATTTCTCCTTCTTTCCCTCTGCAGCTAAACCCCCTTCCCTGTAATGTGTAACTAATAAACAAACCCCCCTTCCCCCAACATCTCATCTCATTTAACACTTATCCTTCCTTAACTTTTCCAGTCATAATAGCATTTTTATTAAGGATTTTTCATTTTAAATAAGTAAATCTACCTTTATTTAATTTGAACACAATTTTGAAATGCCAATTTTTTTATTGTATAATTTTTTAGTATATATATATTTTATTTGGGTGTTTACTTTTCTTATTGTTTTTTTTTCAAACAAACTTATTGTACGCATACATGTTTATATACATGTTATGGTTTGTTTTAGATTTTATAAAATTATATTTGTTTGTAAATTATTGAAACTTATGTTAAATTACCAACTTAGGAGTGTTATGATGATATAAATAATGGCTTGTTTAATAGGTCTATTTTATATTTTGTTAATTTTATTATCAAGTTGTAATTTCTATAAATTAATGGGTACAAATTTGTATGTACATAAATAATTGATAATGAATTAAGAGAATTATGGATGATCGTTTATAAATGTATTGAAATTTAGCTAAGGATTATGAATTATGGATTAAGGCGGTATAGAGATGATCCGTAAAGTTCTTGCGGTTATCTTTTCCTCTAAAACTTAGAAAAACATCATAGTTCCATCTATGTCTAGAGAATGAAGACGAAGAAGAGAACGGAGACTCAGAGCACATGTAAGCCATAGCTGGGACAGTTTTATCAATCTCTATAGCAAATTGGAAAGGTAGGTTGAAGAGTATGGATAGGAGTGACGTTACTTTGCTTGTTTTTCTCTCACAAATTTGAAGTCCTTTGCAAAGATGATATATATAAATAATTGTGGAAGTTGATGAGAAGTTTAGTGGAAATTGGGGTCGTGTAGGTCAGTGCAGCTGTGCTTGTCCCATAGCCCTTGGCTATAGAGATTCCCGTGTTAAATAACATTCTTTCAAGACCATAAAGTCATAAAAAGTGGTATAAAGAAGTTACATACATATATATAATTGCATGTAGTCAAATATTTCAGACTGAATGCTTGCTCCAAGTGCATACATATATATAATTGTGTAGGAAAATCCACACCTGTGCTTATCTATATTTTTGTAAAATTTTAGCTAAAATAACTACAAAATCGTTTTAACTAAGTAGCTAAAAACAATAATCACATTCTCTTAAAAAAAAATATTTCAGGATTATTTTTAATTTTCAAGATATAAGAACAATCATAATTACTCAACTAAACTATTGAGATTTAAAGTAAAGGAGAGCAAATCTGAAACTTGAAAGCATACCAAATCACCTTCAGTGCTAATTATACACTGTACACTGATCTCACTAGATTTAGCATTAGTAATAGATGCCCCTAGAGAAGCTGTGGAGAGATTTCTTCTCCTCTAGATATTTATTAATGAACCAGTTTACGAGGTAAGCTGGAATTCACTAACAATAAGGGAGTTAGAAAGAAGATGAGCATTAACAAGCTCATATAAGCAATAACACTTCAGTTACTATAACTTGGTAAAATGCCTAAAAACCTCTAATGAAATTATTTTTTATTTATATAAAGTTATTATTCCGAGCTTTGAATCAAAGTGCAAGATGGTGAAGAATAAGTTGAAACAACCATGATGGGCTCCAGATAAGATGGTAGTGCTTCTATCGAGGGGAGATTTCCCTTCCTGTCTCTATCTGCAATTAATAAGCGTTTACAATTTGACTTTTGTTTGAATATTTTTAGCAAAAGAAAAGAAACGTGCAATTCTCAGATTCGTGACCTTTAGCAAAATCCTGCCAATGAGATTTTTTTTTATTTTTTAATTGATTAATTTGATTTTTTTCGATTTGCCCTCGCATTTTCACTTTGATATTTAGATTTTAATTTCTTACAATTATAACTTAAAAGTTTTTAAATTTTTATTTTTATTTTTATAGTTTATTTAATTTATGAATTTTAATATTTTTTCAACTAAACTCTTAATTTCCTGAATTAAACTATGTTTAAGTTTAATTAAATCTATAAACATATCAATTTATAGATTAAACCTCCAATTTTCCTTAATTAAACTATATACAAGCTTATACAAGCTTAGTTAAGTCTCCAAACATACCAATTCATCAATTAAGCTTCCGATATTATTAATTAAATAAATTCTATATTTAAATAAGTTTCTAAATTTATTAATTCTTCAAATTTATAGCAAAAATGAACCTTCAATTTATAATTCCTTCATTATTAATCATCAAAAGCTTATCATTTGTGTTGTCTTGACTCAAATCATAATTTTTTTTTTCATTTCATTTTTTTTTTAATTTTGAAAAAATTAAAATTAAAATTAAAAAAATTAAAAATTAGATTTGACACTAATTATAGTGAAATTTTATTCTCATCTCTTATATATGTAGCTGTAACTAAGCAACATAGAATATCTAGCATTGTGTGATTGTTTTTAATATATTTGTTGTGATATTCTTTATATGTATATGTTCTATCCCCAAAAATCTAGTAGCGGAGCTCTATCTTCGTAATTTGTGGTTGATTTATAAAAATCATTATATCTTTATCAACGCATAGTATTGAAAAATTTTATGTACCCGTTAATATTGTTCCATGAACTAGTTAAGACGAGTGTAGTTCTTTCCCATCACATGTTAAAGCATGCTCTTGACGCCGAAAAAAAATAAAAAATAAAAAGTAAAAATAAAAACTGTTAGTAATGATGGATGAAACATAAGAAATGTAATTAAGATGATAGAGGAGGATAATTAGTAGTGTTATAAAAAATAAGTTAGAAAATATTTTTTAGTATTTGATTATGTTATAGAAAATGAATTAAAAAATAATTTATTAATATTTTTTTCTAGTTTATTAAAATAATAAGGAATAAATTTTACAAATTAAAAAGTTGAATGAGAATGTGAATGAGAAAAAAAATCTAATTTCATAAATTATCTTAAATAAAATAAATAAAAATAAAAATAATAAAGATTAAATTTAACAGATGAAAAAAATTAAAAGATAAGAAATTAAAATAATAATAATAAATTCATAAAATATTTCAAATAAAATAAATAACAATCAAAAGAATAAGAACCAAGTTTGATAGATAAAAATTTTTAATTAAAAAAATAATAAAAAATAAAAATAAAAATCATAAAAATAAGGACCAAAGTTAATATAAAAATCAAATTAAATTAAAGTATAAGAGGTGAAATTGAAAAAAAAAAAGATTTTTAAAAAATATATTGCAATAAAAAATTTGATGATCAAATCTGTTATAATATGCAAATAATATGATATATTACTAATGTTTTTACAACTTCTGAAAAATATTTTTCTTTTAAAATAAAAAAACAGTTTTCTAAAAACTAAGTCAAATTTTTTGACTAAAAAATATTTTTTATTGATAAATTTTCTAATAATAAATAAATATAAAATAATTTAAAAAATAATTTTTAAAAAATTACTTTTCATCGTAAAATAAAGTCCTTAATACCTATCCAACTTTTTTGATAGGATGTAGTATAATGAGAAGTAGTGGCTAAAAAAGATCGAAAAAGATCGTATGTGATTTGTTGATTAACCTTGAATCATTGCATGTGACTAACTTTTTGACAAACAAGATCTATCTAAAGCATTGGCTCCACATTTTGTGTATGAAAATCTACTATCTATTAGAGTTGAAATTGATGATAAT
This sequence comes from Populus euphratica, assembly GCF_000495115.2. NCBI lineage: Eukaryota > Viridiplantae > Streptophyta > Magnoliopsida > Malpighiales > Salicaceae > Populus > Populus euphratica. The sequence goes on from NW_011500075.1 coordinate 289,462, forward strand.
GGTCAGGTCTTATTATTGTTATGTTCTTTGTCTCTTGTTTGTCATAACCTTAGAAAGACTTTACTAAAATATCACATCGTATGCCAAAGAAAATGGATAAAACAAGGAACCTCCAACAAAGTAGACTAATTTTACTTAATCTTGTAGTATTAATTTGGTTTTGTATGAATTATCTTTTACACAGGATAGAGGGGTGGTGGTGACCCTTCATATTTTCTTGTCGTTACTAGGGCTAGTTTTGATGAGTCTATCTTCGTATTTTTTGTCATTTGCTACCATGCAAGATTTGGTGTAAGCTTGATGTCAACACTACATTTCTAAAATAGAAATTAGAGAAAAATATCTATATTTATTAGCCCATGTGTTTTATGATTAATGATAAGGAAAATTATGTATGTCCATAAATTAAGATATGATTTTTATGTATAGTCATAAAGTTATATATCTTGCTAGAAATAAGATACTTTTATGAGAAAAAATTACATTTATTAATTTCAGGTATCATTTTATTTTGGATATTTTTGTGTTAAAGATTTGAACCACATCTCTGTTGTTATTGTAAAAAATCATTTAAAGCCAAAAGAACTAGGCTTTTTAAGGTATTCTATATAGGAACAATTTATTGTGTTATGAAAATTTAATTTGTTTGAAATTTATATTGAGAGTTAAGTAAAATTGTATTATTCTAGTTGTAATCAAAATTTATCCTATAGAGAGATATAAACAAATCTCATAAAGAAATTGCTAGATTTTTTATCTGTTTCCTGTGTGATATATTGTATATTCATGTGTGATCCTAAGTTGATGAATTATATTGATGTAAGATAATTATGAATTTGACAATAAATTCATAAGATAAATAAGAGTGTATGAATCTACATTACAACAATTAATATACAAAGTAATGAGCTCTTACCATTTCCTTGGAGTGTACATTGTATGCATCTTTGGGAAGCCAAATCCTGCTGCAATTTCCAGGATGGTTACGCGACCTTTGACGAATAATCTCCCTTCCCATCTTTCGTAATATATCATGCATACTTAACCTATTCTGATTCTCGGTGTCAATTGTTATAAGAGACCTTCCAATGAGAGTTCTGAAAGCTACTTCTGGATGGCAATCGTAACGAGCACCAACTATATCCGCTACATATTCTTTGTCTCTACCAACAAAAAAGCACGCGATATCAAGGAATATCTCGCTTGTATCCACATTCAGTGCATCAAAACTTACTCTAAGCTTCCCTTGAATATCATCATGCGGAGTATTTTGCCAATGGGCAATCGATATTGCCCATTCAGCTTTGTCTCTTGTGAACAAATGAGAACCCAAAATTTGTAGAGCCAAAGGAAGTCCTTTGCAGTAGTCCACTACCTTTTCTGAAAGCTCCTCATAATCCTTTGCTGGATGGGTTTCCCTAAAAGCATGCAATCTGAAAAGCTGCTGAGACTGATTTCGATCCAATTCTTGAGCATGATACATTCCATCTACCCCCACTTCTGTTAGCAGATCCTTATTCTTAGTTACAACAATTATTATACTTCCGGCACCAAACCAACATCTCTCTCCCATCAATGCCTCCAGTTGTTCCCTTTTGTCCACATCGTCAAAAACAACAAGGATTTTCTTACGATGAAGTCGTTCTTTGATCAAATTCATTCCTTCATAAACATTACTGACCTTCCAAACATATGGTTTCAGAATATCATGAAGAAGGCGCTCTTGTAATTCAACCAGACCATTCGGCTTATCTGATATTTCCTTGACATCCGAAAGAAAACTGCTTCCCTCAAATCCAAAATAAAGTTTGTTAAACACAGCTTTTGCTATTGTTGTCTTGCCTATTCCAGCTATCCCATGTATTCCCACCATGCCAACATCAGGTTTTGCACCTTTTAGCAAAGAAATAATTCCCTGAACTCTGGAATAAATACCTACTGGGTGTTTGGCTACGTGCAAGGTTTTGTTTCCCAGTTTACAAGCTACATCACGGACAATGCTTTTGATGAATTCCGCTTCATATCTGTTCATGGAGAAAGAGAGACAACAATGGCGTATAGGTTGTCAGTTATTAATCCAGAATTTTCAAGCCCATGCCTCTCTAGAACTATCAAGGAAGTGCATCTTCAAAATCTAGCTCATCCATCTCTAGAATTCTCTTCAAAAAAATAAAGTCATCCTTTCTTGTAAATGATATTCTATTAGAAGTCTCTAGGCTATCAAACAGACCTAGCAGCCCATATATCCATGCTGCCACTTTCTTGTAAGAAGGATTGAAAGGGTGTAAAATTGCTTTTTAAATATTGTTTTTTTAAAATGTATTAAAATAATTTTTTTTTGTTTTTAAATTTTTTTTTTAATACTATCAAATTAAACGTTCCAAAAAAATTTAAAAAACTTACATTTTGACGAAAAAATATTATAAATTAGTTGGTGTTCAACCATCACTCAGAGTAAACAAGCAAGCAATTTTATACATGAAAAAGTTTGCGCGGTGTGTGTGAAGAGAGAGTGGTGTGAGTGAGTAGAGAAAGATATGTGTGTGCAAGTGAGATTGAGTGAAAAATACGCGAAGTGTGAGCGGTGAGTGTGTGATGTGATAATATTAAAGAGAGCGTCACATTAGTTGGTGTTTAAGTATTAATATTTTGTACAAAATTCTTTTATTGAATATAATTAAGTTATTCTGTTAATTTATCACTATTTATCAGCTTTTGCTCAAAATTTTAATTTATCACTATTAGTTTTTTTTTAATATACATCCAACATTAGTGTTTTGGTTTTTTTAATATACATCCAACATTAGTTAAATGCTAAAAATTAGTCAATATGACATAGTAGGTTGATCAAAATTTAAAAAATTAAAATAATATCAAGATGTTGTTAATTGATTTTTTGGTAGCAATTTCCTTTCTAATTATGAATTCAAACGTTGGAGTAACTAGTCAATTTTAAAATTTTATATTCTAATTACCTTAAATTTTAATTATATCATGTAAGAATTAATTTAATGTTCTCAAATTTTAAATTTTAAATTATATCATGTAAGAATTAATTTAATGTGACATAGATAACTTAGTAAAAATAACATAAATAATTGGTTAAAATATAATTTAATATAAAAACAATATTTTTTAAAAAATATTAAGATAATAAAATATTAAATTCATTTAAGTCGATTTGCCACACTCATCAACCAAATCATAAGCCCAAATGCATTTAATAAATTCATTTTAAATCATTTTTTTAATTACATGTTAATAAAGATAAAGGATGTAGTAAAGTAATTGAATTAAAAAAACAAAACAAAACAATTATAATAGATTGCAAAAAATAAAAAAATAAAAAACAAATAAACTTGGTAATATTACAAAAATATTTCTACTATCTTATTCCAAAATAAAATTTAATAAAATAATATCTAAAATATAATTTTAATTAATTTTTTTTAAAAAATTATATATATATATATATACACACATATATAACAACCAAACACGAAACACGAAGATTTTTCTAGGTACCTCAGCTTACTTGGGCCATATGATAAAAGCCGAAGTGTAATGGCCTCCATAAATTTACATCTATTTCAAAATATAAACAGTTAAATATTATTAATAAATATAATTTTTAATCGAATCATTTAAAAATCTAATTGAAATTGTTGAAAAGATCAAGCGGTGCATTTGTTTTACTTAAAAACTCAATTTATAATCTATTTTCATATAAGGAAAAATTCTTATAACCTAAAAAAATTAATTTTTTCTCTTAAAACACTCCAAAATTAGTTAAAAAAATAAATAGAAAAACATCTCTCTCAATCTTGATCTCTTTGTTTTTTATTCTTTTCAAATTGAAAGCTCAAAAAAAATTTAATGTCATTTCTCTTAGCACATGGAATATTTTCATAATTAATTTGATTTTTTTTATAATAAAATTCAATCTAATATCAAGATTTTTTTTGTGACTAAAATAACAATGTAAAAAGTAAATTACAACATGTTATCAATACCAAATCTCAAATTAACATAATATTTAAAAATAAAACTATAAAAAAATAATGAAAGAAAAAATAAAAAAAATGGAACCATGTTTTTTAAAATGATTTCTTAATTTGCAATCTCTTGTAAATAATAAAATTAAATGTCTCTAATTTTTTTTAAATCAAGCATTAAGAAGATATTTTTTTAGACTGTAATAATCATATAAAAAATAAATTATTAACGCAATAGTAAATTTATTTTTAAAAAATCAATGAATGAATAAATAAAAGTTATTAAATCTAAAAAACAAAAATAAATAAATAAAAATATTATGTGAATTTACATTAATGCCTCCCCTCACAAACTGCAATGAAAAACCGATGCTTTTAAATTTTTATTCAATTAATAAATAATGCCTAATCCTTTGAATCTTCCAACAATACTTTCACTTTTAGCAATACTTTCACGGGAAAGGTGAACCTCTAATCCCTC
>NW_011500075.1:294810-321193 GCF_000495115.2 Populus euphratica
CCCCGAAGCCCTTACAAGCCATAGCTGGGACTCTATAGCAAATTGGAAAGGTTGGTTGAAGTGTATGGATAGGAGTGACGTTAATTTTCTTGTTATTTTCTCATAAATTTGAAGTCCTTGGAAACTGGGGTCGAGTAGGTCAGTGCAGCCTGTGTCCCTATAGAGATTCCCGTGTTAAATACTGTGGAAAATAACACTCTTTCATGACCATAAAGTCATAAAAAGTGGTCAAAAAAGTTACATAGGCTACAAGTGCATGCAGTCAGATATTTCACACGGAATGTATGCTCCAAGTGCATACATATAAATAACTGTGCAGGAGCATCACACGTATTATCTACATTTTTGTTAAATTTTAGTTAAAATAAGTAAAAACTTATTTAAACTAGTTAATTAAAAAATATTATTACATTTATGTTTCAAATTCATGGATATTTTATTATTATTTTAAAATTTAAATTATTAAAATATTTATAATTCCTCACATAAATTAAAGTGATATAGACAATAAAAAAAAGAATTAAATCTTTGTGAATTAAAAGTATATTTATTTTTACATATTAAAAGTATTTTAAAAAAATTAAATTTTTTTATTTTTTTTTTTCAATTAATTTTTTTATATTTTCATTTTTTATGTACTAATATTAAAAATAAATTTTAAAACTAAAAAAATATTATTTTAATATATTTCTAGATAAAAAAACAATTTAAAAAATAACAACACCATTAAATATCAAACATGGCTACATGATAAGTTTAGCTGAAATTGTGTTCAAGTAGTTCCCAACTAATCCTCTTTTTGTAGGATCCAATTTCCGGTCATTTCTTGGTGACCATAAGCTGCCGCAATCTCTTCTCCCTTTCACATCAAATAGAGGTCGGGGCCTTGGGCTTATGGGTAAAAGCCGAAGGCGGTGTGAGGGCATCCATCAAATAATGGTATCTTTCTACGATGAAACGCGGGACTCTCCTCTCCCTGATTCTCAACTGAGGTCTTCCACAGTCACACCCTTTTCATTTTTAGTACCTACTACATTTGGGGCCGGGGGTATCTTTTTTTATTTATATAACAAAAAAAAAACCCTCACGCAGGTATATTTAAAAAGTATAAAAAACCGACTTTATTGAGAAAAAAATTCATTAGATAATAAAAGATTAAATAACAAAAAAAAATACCAACTCCAAACAACTCAACAAAAAAAATAACAAAAATAAATTAAAAAATAACAAAAATAAAAAGCAAACCAAGCAAATTATGCTACTTGAATAATGTGAAAGATATAACCCAATAAAAGATAAGTGAAAAAATATTATAAAACTTGATTTTTAATAACCAATGTTAAAGAGTAATAAAAAAAAAAACAAGACTATAAATAAAGGTAGATTTCAAGTATTGATTAAGCAGAAATCAAAAGCTAAACATAGAGAAAAACCACTCTTCTCCTCAAGTTTTTTCTAACATTATCGCCTTTTCTCCTCTTCTATTGTCATTACCTCAACACTGCAAGCTACCGTCCCGACCTTTTAGTCACTAATAACTCTCCTCTTCCACCCAGACAAGCCTTCTTCTTTCTCTCTTTCCCTTCATCCCCCCTCTATAGTCATTGCTTGTAGAATTCATTTTGCATGCAATGACAAATTTAATTAATATGGTCAATAGGCCGGGCTAGTGACCATGTCGGCCCAGGTTGGTCTTGTTTTGGCCAAGTCTAATATATTTAATCATGAAATAATATAATAATGCTAAAATATTAAAATAAAGAAAAAAAATTTAAATTTTTCAAAAGATGTTTTAAAAATATTTGTGGGCCCTTTGCATATTTTTCAAACTACTTTGCATAATATCAAGTTGTAACTCACATTATAAGATACAAACTTGATGTTAAAAACATTTGATTTTCTCTGAAACTTTACAAAAAATTTCAAAGACTTCACAAAAATTTTCATTTCAAAAACACAAAAAAGAATATTTTGTTTTCACACACAACCAAATTCTAAAAGTTTTTCATGTATTTTTTTTTCAATTTTTTTTTATTTTTATCATGTTTTAAAAATAAAAAAATGGATATCGTAATTAGTTTATGATTATCCATTAGGGTTTGACTAAAATATAAAAAAACCTATAACAATTATTTTGTTAAGAACTTTAGGAATTAGTTATATTTAAGAAATAAATGTGATACTAAAATTTAGACTTTAGAACAATTAGGATTTAATATGATAAGGTAGAGATTTACTTATGAAGGGAGATTTGCTTTAAACCTTAGATGAGACTAACATATAGAAACATGATCTTGAAAAACAACCAACAATAATGCAACTTATCTAAGGTAGGATGCACTAGGGGTGATGCATCTTTCTTTTACACAACTAATCTCTTATTCAGACTTTCACAAATCATAGGTTTTTTAGTAACCATAATATTAGATGATGACTCTTGAATTTTATAATCATAACTTTATGATTTTACCCCAAGCTCCATTTTCAACACACTTTTAGGGAGGCAAACCCACCGTTCGACACCATGTACACCACAACAAAAATAACAGAATACAATGGGTTCATAGTTGGGAGAAAAAACCCGACAGATAGGAGTAGTAAAGGTACCTATAAATGGTCTTAGAAGGGCGGTCTTTAGTAGTTGAGTATGAAGAACCATGGAATGTTGATGAGCAACAAGATAAGATGGAGAAGAGCCTGAACCTATGAGCTACTATAGAATATAAGAGGATCGATGAACAATGAGTTGCAAATCGATTGGAGAACCCAACTGAGGTCTAGAGCTTGCAACAACAAAGTTTGGAGAAAATGCGGTAGAACTATGAGTTTTTTTAGTAATAGACCTGGAAAGATGCAACTCTAAAGGAGGAGAACCTATTCATACATGATGATCATTAGATAAACAAGCAGATGGTGACAGAAAGGCAGGACTAAGTTGTATTTGGATGATGACAAACATGGTTGGGGGGTGGGCTGTTTGGTTTGGTTAGTTGCTGGTGTGGTGTTTTAGCGACGTTGTAGGGTGAACATTTGGGAAAGGATTTAAGGTTGGCAAGTGTGTAGGCTATATAAAATAGAAAAAGTGGTTGGGTGTTGTGCTATTTATTCAAATTTTGTTTAAGGAAACACATCTTCATAAAAACGAAGATGACGAGAGACATAAACACGTTGAAATGCTAAATTAAGATAGCAATAACCAAAATAATAGGAATAATAACCTAAAAAACACATGGAAATGAACTTAAATCCAACTTATGAGCATGATACGGACACAAAAAAAGAAAAGAAAAGACAATTAAAAGTACGTAGATAATCATAATCAAAATAGGCATGCAATTGATTAAATATACTGACAATTCAAACATATAATTCCAAAACTGTAATGGAGCATTACATTGTCCGATAAGCATAAAGATAATTTCAATAATATGTCGATGATAATGGTCAACAATGTTATTTTGCTCATGTGTATAAGGATATATTAACTTGTGATGAATATCAATAATCTATTGGAAAACTATTTAACTTACAATATTCAATATACCAAATAATTTGAATAGATTTAATTTTACATAAAAACTGGAGTTCAATAAACACTTGAAAATGATAGAATGTAGAATACACATTATATTTTTCAACAGGAGAATGATATACCATATAAGTTTTGTATGCACATTACTAAAAATAATAAAGTAACAAAAATCATCAGAGAAAAATATCATTAAATATTAAAGCAAGTAGGACAATATTATAAAAAAACAAAAACAAAAACATAAGAAGAAGAGCCATTCTTCTACTTTGCAAGAGAAAGAGGTTGTTGCTGTGGGAAAGGGCCACTAGCAGTTGCCTGTGAGTTGCTGACCTATTGGGCTGCAATGTTGGTTTGGTGGAGGGAGAAGTAGGCAATAATACTTGAGAAAGGAAAAGATGAGTTTTGACGTGTCAAGGCTCTACTACTAAGTTGAAAAGAAATAAAAAATTTAACTTATTAGTTAGCAACCATTTTTTATTTATATATGTAAGGTAATATATAATAACGAAGATAGAAATTACAATACTAAAGTAGTCCTATAATATATATATATATATATATATATATATGTAAAACATTATAAAATGAATTAAAATAAAAGAATTATTTAAAAAAAAAAATAGATTTTAAACAAAAACAAACAAATAGGCTATAACAGCACGCTGTCATGCTATCAATTTTAATATCTGTGTTGAAAACCCCATTTGCAAAGATTATTATGGCCTCAACCTTTTGATCAAAGAAAGGAAGTTACGTTGAACTGTCTTCTTCCTTTACATCTAGATTTGCACACAAATAAAGAGCTATTATGCAGTATGATAGTTTGCTGGGCCGTGAATATTACGTCTTGCATTGACTAATAGCCATAGCATCTTCTGAGAAAATGACGAATAATAGTAGCAATTTCATCTTTCCCTGAAAGTCACATTGCTAACTAAACCATTGACCCATCGTAGAATTTCTAGAGGGATTGGCAATTGATGAAAGAGATTATTGGACCGACTCCTGGATGTGAAATTGATTGGAAAGTTCGAATCCAACTTCTCACATCTAACTCATCTTACAGTCATCATTGCAATTCAAGAATCAAAGAAGATTCTCGATTGTAACCGGCCCTTTTGGTAGCCGGTTTTCTAATGTGAAAATCAACTGATCACTACATGGCTCAGCAGCTACAAATAGTAAATCCTCGTTCCTGATGGAGTGCCGTTACGTGAGGTTGAAGTCTTTGTTTTTTGCACTTGGAAATTAACCTAGTTGGGCTGTGACCTGAACTACGGTTTCATTTAACGGCATCAACGGGAAAATGTCCCGGGCTTCTAATACAGTAGCTCTGAGGTACCATAGCTTTGGAGACAAGAAGACTTTAGCTCTAGAGTTGATGTTAGCGGCTGTGTCGGTCTTCGTTTTCGTTGGTACAGATAATCTGGATCTTTACGGGTGTTTTTCTGAAGATTTTTAAGATATTATTTGACCCAAAATATTTCAACACAGACTTTTCTACTATAAGAGATGCACGAGAACATAGACAAATTTTTGCAAGATCTCCAAATTTCTTCGCTCCATCTCTCGCAAATAATTCCTTGTTATCTTGGCCCTTGTCTTTTCTGTTACTATCATTTTGGTTTAAATTCTATCAAAAAGCAAAATAAATAAATTAATAAAATCATGATTCTCTGCTTTCAATTCTTCCTTCTATTGTGGCCTGTGCATATACTGAATATGAAAGCTAGAATCATATGCATAGACTGAGGCTATTGCTTCCGTTCCCTACACTGAAACTCATGAATTGGCGTGCGAACAAACATTAACTCATCTTGGTATAGTCCTCAGTTGCCAGATTTTCTTTGCGGAAGCAATAACCCTGGAAAACTGTCATATATAGTGACTTGGCACAATATCATATAAATTTTTAATATTTCTTTTCAGTATAGAAGTATTTTAATTAGGTACATATATTTTTCTTCCCATATTATTATTATTATTATTATAATTTTTGGCTCCTGCTTCATTTCAATTAATATTTTAGATAAAACTCCTATCAATTTTTATTATTATTATCATAACTAAAATTTAGACTTTTTTTATTTTATTTTATTTTATTTTATCTTATCTTATTTTTTATAAAAAAGTAATAGAAAAATAATAAAATAAGTGATAAAAATGAAAAAAAAAAGAGAATGGAATGAAAAAATAGAAAGAGAAAAAAATGAATGCAATAATGAAAAAAATGAAATAAATAAAGAACAAATTGAAATTTGGATCAAGACAATATAAATTGAAAGTTTGGAGACTTAGTTAAACTTTCAAGTAGTGTAATTAATCAAATCAAGAGATTAATTGAAGAATTGATAAGATTGAGGATTTAATTGAAATTACTTTAATTAATGAAATCATTGGCTTAATTGAAGAAATACCAAAGTTTAGGGCTGATTCGAGTTAAAATTGTAATCAATTGAAATTTCAGGATCATTTTGTGAATGATGCTAAAATGAAAGGGTCCAATTACAATTTATTCAGGGGGCTTGATTACAAATATTGAGAAACTGTAATGACCAAATAAGAAAAGGCCATTCCCATCCCAAGAACGGCGCCGTTCTTTTATAAATAATTTCAATTTAAGAAATAGATCAACAACTTGATTTTTTTACTTTCACAGTAAATAATCTCAATGGTTCCATTCTTCAAAAAATATTTTAAGAAGTGAAACTTCAAATAGTAATATGTTGTTATTTTCTCATAAAAAAAGAAGCAAGGTACATGATTGTGCAAGTTGACGAGAAGCTTAGTGGAAATTGGGGTTGAAAAGGTCCTCCCATTCGTAACAGATACTGGTCAATACATTAGGTCGAGGGCATCCATTAATTTAATGCAGCTTTTGTTTATTGATATTTTGAAGAAGAGAGAGGGATAATTTAATACCTATTTCATACCTTTGATTTAATACGACAGGCATAGTTTTGAAACTCTGATCGGGCAGTAGGTTAATTCCGACCCGATCTTCGTTCATGCAAAGTTATTGTTCCAAATCTTTAATTAAAGTGCAAGATGATAAAGAATGAATTGAACCAATCTGGTTTTTTATCCTTAAAGATAAACTTGTTTTTTATGGTGCAAATACCCAGAAAATATTATATAATTGCATTGTTTAAGCACTTCACTGGAACTTGATTTTATAAGTTTAATTTACAGACTCATCTTAATCCCGGTATGAGTAGCATCGTAGTTGGAGATGTATCTATTTTGTGAGGGTTAGTTATACTTTTGTTAATGTTAAAAATGGATGTAAACATAAACTAATGTTGCTATATTAATGCTTTTGGAATGCTACATGCATGTAGAATACTATTAACTTGGTTATCAACTATTTTAAGACTTATACTTAGGTATTTTAAATATTTTTTTCATTATAATTTCTATGTTAGTATTTATCAAATCATTAACTTTGAAGTTTTGCTCATCTCATGAATGAGTTATATATAAAATGTAATTCCATATAATTATATAAATATGAATCAAAAAGTGATGATGTTAATAAATTTTGTTATTGATTGAATTGTTGGGATCTAGGATAGTTGAATTATTATGAGAATATTTATTTTGAAGCATACAAGTTAATCAATAAATTGGAATGTTATAAATACATAGAAAATTTTGTCAAAATCTCGATAAAAACAAAATTTTAGGCTTTTGTTGTAATTACAATATATTATTGGGATCGATGATGATTGAATTTTTATTGAATTATTATGAGGATATTTATTTTGAAATGTATAAGTTGGTCAATAATTTGACATGTTACAAATACAAAGCAAATTTTTCCAAAATCTTAATAAAAAAAATTCAGACTTTTGATGTAATCATAATATATATTGTTGGAAATCATTTATGAAATTTAAAGTTGTTATAATTTGGGTTAATCTATGAAATACTATTTTCAAGTCATGAAGTTAGATTAATATAATAAAAAATAAATAAATTTAATTCTTAATCAATCTAATATTAAAGATAAAATTAAAAAAAAAGTTTTTTGTAAAAAGAAAAAAAACCAGAGTTAATCAAGTCAACTCATTATACCCACAATCCATGTCATCAGATTGAGTTAATCCAATAAAAATAAATTTAATATTAAAGGATAATTTTTTTTCTTATTGATTCTTCCTAATATTAAAGGATGCACTTTAAAAAAAAATAATTAAAAAATCTAGTCAATTGAATTAAGTTGCTAAACTCGATATCTATGTTTTAAAAGTGAGATAATCCAATAAAAATAAATTTAATATTAAAAAATAAAAAATTATTGATTAAAAAAAATATTATTCTAATAAATAGTATTTTTTTAGGAGGGGCACAATAAAAATCCTTTTTCTTTTAGTTTATTTATTAATATATAATAAATTAATTTTTAGAACATTCTTATTTTATTTTATTTTATTTTATTTTATAAACACATTTATTGACGGCGATTAATGTGAAATTAAGGTTCTAAATTGATTGCGTATTTATATGAAGGTTGAGAAAATGATAGAATTGAATCAGTAATATAATCTCCTCCTGGTTAATTACTTATCACTTGAATATTGTCTAGTGAGCTGGTGACTCACTTCACCACATTCCTGTTGATTTTTAATTTCTATATTTTTCACCATTTAATTGGTAGAGTAATTAGTAACCATTCAATCAAACAAACGGGGAACAAGGAAGGAAAAGAAAATATTAAAAAATGTTGTTGTTTCAACTCTATAATTTTTTAATCTCACTGGGCAGTATACTTTTTTGGTTATATGGATATATAAATAATAATAAAATAAAAAACCCTACGATTACGAAGCCAAATTGAGAAAGGTTTGATTGGTCTCTTCGACGATCAAGTCAAGATCTTTTACTTAAGCTTATGTTTCACTGTATACTACTTTAATCTAATGCTTACATGATGGGCTCCAGATAAAGATGGTAGTGCCTCTATCGAGGGGAGAAAGAGCTAGGAAATTTCCCTTCTTGTCTCTATCTGCAATTAATAAGCGTTTACAATTTGACTTTTGTTTGAATATTTTTAGCAAAAGAAAAGAAAAGATTTGTGGCCTTTACCAAAATCCTGCCTGGTAGAAAATTTAGCTAAGAAGCAGGTTTCCCTCTACTTTCGTGAGAAGGTACACGGGAAATTCCGAGAGAGAGTCATGACTCAGAGGGTCAATGTGGGTTTACAAACCAATGTTATTTTAAGATTTATAAAAAAAATTAAAATTAAAGCCCTGTTTTTTTTTTTTTTTAAATCAAAGAAGATGCCGAGGCTATTTAAAAATGTAGAATTAAAATAATTTTTTATATAAAAAATAATAAATTAATATTTTTTTATTTTTTAAAATGTATTTTTATATCACCACATCAAAATAATTTAAAAAATATTGGTTTTTACATGATTGAATTACTTGGATAATTTTAGGGATTCATTCATCACGATCCGAAGCAAGCACAGTTCCGATGTCCTCGTTGAAATAGACTTCGCAAATTTGTGCAACTGATCATTTATCAGTCCCAAATGCCAAATGCCAAAAAAAAAGAGATTCAGATCATAAGACTTTTCCATTATCAAATGTACCCCACATTTTTCTACCCGACATCTGGAACATCATAGAAGCTTATTTTGACATTCAGTTCCAATTCCTCTACACCTTGCAGCAATTCCTCTGACCCGATCAATGATATACGCTGTATCCAAGAATGCTTAGTGGAATTTCTGTCAAACGTAACTGCCGCCATCGTCTCAAACAATTCAATACCATTGCTCTTATTTTTGAATGTAGCAACACACATATCAAACTGAAGAAATGATGTTTCTTGATCAGTGGCTTCATTGCTACTGGAGGCCGAGACAACCCAAAGAAGCAGCGCTTGGAGTTTATTACCATCTGCAACTGAAACTGAGGGTAAACGAAATGATAATGATGACCCATCACCGCGATGGCTGAACCATTCTGGTATCTCTCCACCAGCAAGGCAAATGTCATAATGTTTACCTTTGCATAATCCCTACATATTGGTTTCAAGGTAAGCAATTAAAATTTGAGTTCTTAAAACTACGATATTTACATGCTAAATGTTTGTGTTCAAGCAATTAAGTGAAGACACAGAGAAGGAGAGACAACCTGAATAAAACTCATCTTATAGTTTTCAGATAAATTGTTGCAGTCATTTAAGTTCAAAATGGACCAGTTATTGCCCGCACATTCAATGCCCTGAATCTCTATTAAATTTCGGCACCCTTTTACATCCAGTAATGGTAGTCTTTCGGGCTGAAGAGGCGCGCTTACTCTTTCAATGGATGTGCAGTCATTGATAGACAAGAACAGGACACTTGATGGAAGCTCTGAGATTGATAGAAGATTCGAGCATCTCTCAACCGTCAAAAATTGAAGCTTAGAAAGGCGGCTAATGCTGGAAGGCAGATTGAAGAATTCATGTCCAGACAAATTCAAATTTTCAAGAAAGGACAAACTCCCAAGATCAATGGAACTTGTAGCTTCAGACAAACCAGAATAACTTAGATTTAGTTCTTTCAATGAGCTGAAACTATTGAAAGAAGCTGGTAGCACATCTATGGAGCTCGAGCAGCTTTGTGGTGAAAGCCACGATGAAAATCTTGAAAACCAAGATTTAGATGGCAGATAAGGTGAGTCGAAAACTTTGTTGTATCCACCAAATGATAACTTTGTCAGCTTCTTCAAATATCTAGCTGATGGAGGAAGTTGCTTAATCGCAGTACCCTTTGTAAACAACTCTGTTAAGGATTCTATGTCACCCAAACTCTGGCAATTTCTCAAGTTGTATGCACTTAGTAACGTTCAGAGTTTGAAGAGATTTTAAGTTACCCATGCTTTCTGGAAGAGTCTTTAGGCTGTCACACACCTCCAAGTTCAACAAAACAAGGCTCTTCAAAGTTCCAATAGATTGATGTACCTCAACCAAACTCCTGCATCCTGCAAGTATTAGTCTCTCCAAACTAGAGAGTCCTCGGAAGTTCGGCGTTTTAGCAAGGTACTTGGAAAAGCTGAGATTGAGGATTTTCAGCCTGTTAAGAATCTGTCAAAGCAATGAGAAAATAAGAGAAAAATAGCTATGTGAAAAAATGTAATTCTAAATTAAATTTAGTTAGGGAAAATTTTGAGTGCCTATTGCATATATTTGACCTTAGTCCCCTTCCAAAGTTTTCGTACGTTACTGTTTTGCATATCAAGTATAACAAGGTCGTTTAAGTGAAAATCAGACGGCAAAGATTTCAAAGGGCATCGAAACCAACAAAGCCATATCAACTCTTTGGGGAGAAGACTGTAGCTTCCCACAATATGTGCTCTATTGATTTTGAGTAACTTTAAACGTTTTATTTTTGTAAACGATTTTGTGCTAAAAGATTCTTGCACATCTAGGGCCAGACCCTCCACAGCATCTTTTCCCTGAAAATAGTACAAAAAAAGCATTAAAATATCATGACAATAATCATAGTCTCACATATAATTACTTGGTAATGATTTTCGTTAAATAACAATTTGCAATCTATCTTAACATTGATTGTCCTAAAGGTCGAATACTTGGTAATGATAGAAGCAGGAAAAAAAGACAGTGACAGGGGTCTTTTCATTGAGCACAATCAAGATATGATTTTTATGTATAGTCATAGTGCTATATATCTAGCTAGAAATAAGATACTTTTATGAGAAAAAACTACATTTATTAATTTCAGGTATCATTTTATTTTGAATAATGTTGTATTAAAGATTTGTACCACGTCTCTGCTGTTATTGTAAAAATTCACCTGTGTTATTCTATATATTTAGAGTTATGAATTTATTTGAAAATTTAGGAATAATCTATAGTGTTATGAATATCATCATGCGGAGTATTTTGCCAATGGGCAATATCGATTTCCCAATCTCTATAGCAAATTGAAAAGGTAGGTTGAAGAGTATGGATTTGCCAATGGGCACTACACTATTTTCTTTTCTTCGTATATAAACTTATTTTTGAGTTTTTGCAGTAGGTGTATAGGCCATATGCTAGGTGCCAGATGTGATGTTACGGCGACTCTCTCGCGTGAGTTGAGAAGTTTTTAGATGGATAAAAAGTACTCAAACTCTAATTGATTTTTAGATATTATAAATAAAGATAAATAATTAATTATATAAATAAAAAGTATAAGCAAAGATAAATAACTAATTTCATTAATGAAAAATATTAACATTTTTAATGTCTTTACTTCTAATACATCTTTACATGATATAAACTACCTTGTTTATTTTTGTTTGTAATTGTTATGGTTTGATAGTATTTCTAAATTATATCAATCTATTATAACAAGTTTGCTATGATGAACCAACTCTAATTAATAACATCAAGAATTTGGTCTAAAAGATCTCAATTTAAAAAGATATTAAAAGAATGTTGAAATTAGAAATTAAAAGAGATTTGGTGATTATTGAAATTTCACATTTTTCTTTTGTATTTTGAATATTTATGATTCTTATGTCATGAGATATACGTTGAAATATTCTTAATTATAATTAAGAATTTTATTCAAATAAATTTAAAATTTTTAGCTATCATGTCATTCCAATTAATATTTTAGATAAAACTCTTATCAATTTTTATCTTTATTATCATAACTCAATTTTTTATTCTTTTTATTTTTTATTTTATTTTTAAAAAAAGAGTAAGAGAAAAAATAAAAAAATAAGTGATGAAAAAAAATGAATGAAATGAAAAACTAGAAGAAAAAAAAAGAATAACATGAAAAATTGAAATTAATAAAGAATAGATTGAAATTTGGGTCAAGATAATATAAACTGAAAGTTTGAAGATGTAATTAAACTTATAGTAGTTTAATTAATAAAAAAAAGCTTAATTGAAGAATTGATAAGTTTGATGATTTAATTGAAATTACTTTAATTAATGAAATTATGGGTTTGATTGAAGAAATACTAAAATGGAGGGAGAAGTAGGCAATAATACTTGAGAAAGGAAAAGATGAGTTTTGACGTGTCAAGGCTCTACTACTAAGTTGAAAAGAAATAAAAAATTTAACTTATTAGTTAGCAACCATTTTTTATTTATATATGTAAGGTAATATATAATAACGAAGATAGAAATTACAATACTAAAGTAGTCCTATAATATATATATATATATATATATATATATGTAAAAACATATAAAATGAATTAAAATAAAAGAATTATTTAAAAAAAAAAATAGATTTTAAACAAAAACAAACAAATAGGCTATAACAGCACGCTGTCATGCTATCAATTTTAATATCTGTGTTGAAAACCCCATTTGCAAAGATTATTATGGCCTCAACCTTTTGATCAAAGAAAGGAAGTTACGTTGAACTGTCTTCTTCCTTTACATCTAGATTTGCACACAAATAAAGAGCTATTATGCAGTATGATAGTTTGCTGGGCCGTGAATATTACGTCTTGCATTGACTAATAGCCATAGCATCTTCTGAGAAAATGACGAATAATAGTAGCAATTTCATCTTTCCCTGAAAGTCACATTGCTAACTAAACCATTGACCCATCGTAGAATTTCTAGAGGGATTGGCAATTGATGAAAGAGATTATTGGACCGACTCCTGGATGTGAAATTGATTGGAAAGTTCGAATCCAACTTCTCACATCTAACTCATCTTACAGTCATCATTGCAATTCAAGAATCAAAGAAGATTCTCGATTGTAACCGGCCCTTTTGGTAGCCGGTTTTCTAATGTGAAAATCAACTGATCACTACATGGCTCAGCAGCTACAAATAGTAAATCCTCGTTCCTGATGGAGTGCCGTTACGTGAGGTTGAAGTCTTTGTTTTTTGCACTTGGAAATTAACCTAGTTGGGCTGTGACCTGAACTACGGTTTCATTTAACGGCATCAACGGGAAAATGTCCCGGGCTTCTAATACAGTAGCTCTGAGGTACCATAGCTTTGGAGACAAGAAGACTTTAGCTCTAGAGTTGATGTTAGCGGCTGTGTCGGTCTTCGTTTTCGTTGGTACAGATAATCTGGATCTTTACGGGTGTTTTTCTGAAGATTTTTAAGATATTATTTGACCCAAAATATTTCAACACAGACTTTTCTACTATAAGAGATGCACGAGAACATAGACAAATTTTTGCAAGATCTCCAAATTTCTTCGCTCCATCTCTCGCAAATAATTCCTTGTTATCTTGGCCCTTGTCTTTTCTGTTACTATCATTTTGGTTTAAATTCTATCAAAAAGCAAAATAAATAAATTAATAAAATCATGATTCTCTGCTTTCAATTCTTCCTTCTATTGTGGCCTGTGCATATACTGAATATGAAAGCTAGAATCATATGCATAGACTGAGGCTATTGCTTCCGTTCCCTACACTGAAACTCATGAATTGGCGTGCGAACAAACATTAACTCATCTTGGTATAGTCCTCAGTTGCCAGATTTTCTTTGCGGAAGCAATAACCCTGGAAAACTGTCATATATAGTGACTTGGCACAATATCATATAAATTTTTAATATTTCTTTTCAGTATAGAAGTATTTTAATTAGGTACATATATTTTTCTTCCCATATTATTATTATTATTATTATAATTTTTGGCTCCTGCTTCATTTCAATTAATATTTTAGATAAAACTCCTATCAATTTTTATTATTATTATCATAACTAAAATTTAGACTTTTTTTATTTTATTTTATTTTATTTTATCTTATCTTATTTTTTATAAAAAAGTAATAGAAAAATAATAAAATAAGTGATAAAAATGAAAAAAAAAAGAGAATGGAATGAAAAAATAGAAAGAGAAAAAAATGAATGCAATAATGAAAAAAATGAAATAAATAAAGAACAAATTGAAATTTGGATCAAGACAATATAAATTGAAAGTTTGGAGACTTAGTTAAACTTTCAAGTAGTGTAATTAATCAAATCAAGAGATTAATTGAAGAATTGATAAGATTGAGGATTTAATTGAAATTACTTTAATTAATGAAATCATTGGCTTAATTGAAGAAATACCAAAGTTTAGGGCTGATTCGAGTTAAAATTGTAATCAATTGAAATTTCAGGATCATTTTGTGAATGATGCTAAAATGAAAGGGTCCAATTACAATTTATTCAGGGGGCTTGATTACAAATATTGAGAAACTGTAATGACCAAATAAGAAAAGGCCATTCCCATCCCAAGAACGGCGCCGTTTCCAAAAGAGACTGTTCGTCTTCTTCACCTCGCCAAACCAGGGGAAAGAAACGCCGCGCCTGCTAAACGTCCACGAAGAGTCGCCGACCGTTACTCCTGCATTAAAGTACATGCAAGGTCGCCTCATTATATGGAGGCGACCGCATGGCATTCTCTGGCTATAAAAGCCAGAGAAAGGCCATGATAAAGGAGGAGGAGACGAAAAAAAATCAGAGAACACAGACGGGAAAACCAGAGGATAGAAGACGAGCAAAAGGAGAGAGGACACAACACAGGGGGGCGGAAAAAAAGAGAGAGAGGAGAACGGGAGGACGAACTGAGGAGAAACTGGGGGGACAGGGAACGAACCAGAAAAGCAGGGGAGGAACGAAGGTACTACTAAGGAACAACGCAGAGGGAGCATTTAACAAGGACGAACAGAGAAAACAGAAAGAGAAGGAAAGAGTGACCATTGTCTTCGCCATCTCCAGCACCAGAGACAGAAGACAGAGAGGGAACAGAGAATGAAAGAAAGAGAAGAAGGTGAACAACCAGACAAACGCACAGACGAAGATCATAGAAGAGACTAAGGAAAAGTAGAAAAAAGAAGAGAAAACAGCAGCAGCCGACCAATCCGCCATCACGTCTGCATCTCCAGAACTACCAGGTAAGTCTCCCTACATCTTTTCCTCCGCTCTTCGAATCTAATTCATTTCTTACTGTTGCCTTGAATTTTAATTCACCATCTCTTGTAGCAAGCGCGCGTGAGCATTTGACGCACGCCTGCTGCCTAATCAGGTTATTGACTTGGGTCAATTACTGGGTTGGGTAAATAAAAATGGACAAACAGAAAAGTTAGTTGGAGTTGAGGCCCAGCCAGCTCAATCTGTTTTGAGTTAGGATGTGTTTTGTCCTTGTATTATTTTATTTTATTTTATTTTAATATTTAATCAAATAAATCCTTTTATGATATGAGAATTTTTTTTTAAAAAATGTGTATCTTTTTCAATTTATTTTTAGGTCCCTCATATTTTATTTAGGCATTCACTATATATAAATTTTTTTCTCTTTAAAAAAAAACAAAATATGTATGCATTGATTTAAACTCATTTTACTTGTTTATTCATTATCCCATAACAAAGAATATCATATATTTTTTTGGTTATGTAATATTTATCAACAATAAAATTAAAAATATCCATAGTTGAATATTCATTAATACTAAAGTCAGAAATATTACAAACAAACCATCGGTAGAATAATATAATAAATTCTTAGCAATTTAAAACAAAATCTACAATGCAGCTTACCTCAAGTAGTACGCTTAAGAGGTGATAATATCTTTTATTTTGTACAATGCAGCTTACCTCAAGTAGGACGCTTAAGAGGTGATAATATTTTTTATTTTGTATAACTAGTCTAATATCATAGAATATCCACTAATCAATAAGGTTCTTAGTGATCATAATATTAGATGATGACTCTTTAAACAAGATATTTTCTCATCAAAGAACGAGATGCCAAAAATTTATTTTTTTAATTAATTTTTTTAAGATAGCAATGACACAGGTGCAACATTTATATTAGAAGTGAATAATAATAAATTATTATCCTTACTAATATTTTGAATATGAACCTCTTTGTAGGTTTTTTATCCTCATATTAAAAGTGAATAATATATTTTTTTACAAAAAAATAAGTTTCTAATATTTTTAAAATGTACGCCAAAATCTTTTAGAATTTTATAATTTGGTTGTAAAATTCATAAAATACTTTTTATATTTTTAAACATAAAAAAATAGTTTTTGAACTTTTTTCTTAATTTTAAGAAATGCTCCCATATTTTTTTAAGATTTTTGCTCATATACAAGGAAACCTTTTGTTTAACCCAAACAAGAACTTACCTATCTAACCCGGGTCAACTCCATTTAGTTGACCTCAAATCTTTGGTTTGACCATAAACAGAATAAAAAAAATGTTGGTTTGACCCAAAAAACAAACCAAACCCAAAACATATCAAACTTGCAAAAAACATAAAACATAATATTTTTTTTTTAGCAAAAATGGATCAAAACCTAAACTCTCAAAACATAAAGAACATGTCCAGTAAACATGATTTAAATTCAGATCAGACATGAATAATCTAAGGACATAAACATGTTGAAAATCGATCACTAAAAAATAATTATGTATGAAACATTATTGATTATTAATCAATAATTATGATTTGATCAAAATAGGTTCTGATGCAAAAACAAAATCTTAGGATTAAAACTCAAAAATCATAAATATTGATATGAAATGACCCTAAATTATTGATTCACAAACTCATGTGAAGATGTTGATGCAAATAAGCAAAGTAAAAATGATCAAAATCAAGTAGCCAACATAATATTTATATAAAGAACATTGTCTAGAATTTGCCCTAAAATGCAAGAATGTCATTTAACTTAAAACTGGCTTTTGAGGCCCCAATTCTCTTGTTTTTTGTTCTCATTAACTACATTGTTATAATTATACATGTTTAAATAAATAAATAAAAAACAACAAGTCATATGAAACATATACGAGGTTTCAATTTCTAAAAATGTTAAACCTAAATAATAAACATATTCAAAATTGACACTTTAACATTTCATAAAAATCCATGAAGAACTTGGAGCCAAGAACATGCATTAGCAAACCTTTAAAAAAATATATAAGAAAAACCTACTACCATATTTGATAAATTTCTAGCCTATTTTAGTTTACCAAAAACAATCATCCAAATATTTTCTAAACATCCAACAAGCATTAAAAACCAACTCAAAGCATAATTAATTAAGAAAAAATAACATTTTCATGTATTAACCAATATCAAAACTAAAGACATTATAACACCAAAACAGGTTCAAAACATCATAAAAACATACAATTAAGCATAGGCTAGTAGAGGATTATACCTTATCAAAATCAAAAATAGTTATTGTCATTCTTTCTTTAAAAATCCAATCTTTTGGTCAATTTATAATTTATCATTTTAGCTCTTAGATGCTAAGTAAAAAACTTTATTATTAATGAACTCAAATAATAAGTTTTTTTCTTCTCTTCCCTCCTTCTCTAGATTGTATGGGTATTTATAGGCTTTTGTTAGGTTTTTTTATTAATTTAATTAAATATTGATCAATACTTGACTCTTTAATTGAAATGAGTGGGTTTCGAGCAGGTTTTAACAGCTAAAAGCTTGATATTTTTTTGGTTTTTCAATGATAGTTTTTGTAATGAACATGGTTTTGAGATTTTGATGGTTTTGCTAAATTTGATAGTCAAAGAGTTATTTCTAGCCTTTTAATCTTAAAAAAGTATATCTGTCCTCGATAAGAATAAACCTACTTAGAGGTCTGAAGTGTAAACACATAAAAAAACCATTGATTTTGCACAATGGATATCATAGTTGTGGTTGATTAAGTTGATAAAGGGGATATATATCTTTCATTCGGATCTAAATTTTTTCAAGTTGAAGGTTGAAGGTTTGTAACTTCCTATTTATTTAAGATCTAAATTTTCTCAAGTTGAAGGTTTGTAACTTCCTATTTATTTATTCAAGATATCAACTCAATCAACTCATAATTACTTTAAAAAAAATATGAATAGTAAACATAGAATATGTTATCTGCCCTTTATTCCAAACAATACATTTTAAACATTAATTAGATGATATACCATCTAGGTTTACCACTAAGAAATTAAAGTTTTTAATTTAGGATTTGATCAATATTCAATTTAATTCTATTAGCCACCACCAATTTTTTATGCTTATTTCATCCACCATTGAAGATTGAATTTCTATGTTCTGAAACCCTAATATTTATAAGCTTACACTATGAATCTGTGTTTGTACATTAAGTTGAACTTTATAACTCATTTTTTAATTACATGTGATGGATTGTGAATTTATTTTTTTGAGTTGTGTTTGTATTTAAACAGATAATAAAGCTAATTAATATAGTCTTATTATTCACTAAATGACCATGAGATGGCAAGGTTTAATATTAGACCTTATCTTTGAATGTTGTTTTGTAAATAATAAATACATTTATCATTAAAAACATACCATATAAATACATTTATCATTGAAAACATAAAATAACATAATTTACTTAAATAAGATGATGTTTATTGTTTTATTACATACCATTTACCTTAAATCTCTATTGACTAATTACAATTTCTAATTACTAAGCGACTATTTTATCATATTTTATCCTATTTACACATAGCTAATCTCGATATCCTTGAGACAATAACCATGTACAAATAAATATGTCAGAGACTAGATTAGTATATGTGTTATGATGAAAAGTTCTGGTCGAGAAGATTATCTACTTCTAATCTTAAACTATTAATTTCTTTTTATTACATTGAAATTTCAACTCAATTTTGTGATTTTTTTTCATTTAAATCAATAAAACTCAAAACTTAATAAACAACTTATATCAATATATAAAATCCATACCAAATGAAACCTTAATCGCGGAGTAAATTTTCCATCTTTGCAACTCCCTTGTTAAACAACTTTTCAACCATTCATTGGGAGATGAAGACGCTACGGCTTGATGATGGTAAGATGGAACTATCATTGTATCTGTCCGAGCAAGGCTGTAAATGTCACGATCCAACTTACCAATATTTGAAACAGCATTATTTTTTGTTATCAGATGAACCCCACACTGTTCAACTCCACTGGAGCTTATTTCGACATTCAGCTCCAATTCCTCCACTCCTTTCACTGCGCATCGATACCCCCCAATCAACGGTAGACTCAGAATCCAAGAATTCCTAGTGGAACTTGGGTCAAATTTGATGCTGCTGGACCTTTCAAACAATACCTTACCGTTGCTCTTATTTCTTAAAAGAGTTCTACACGGAGCAAATGACCCTTCTAAAGTGGTGGCATAGACAACCCCAATAAGCAGCCCTTGGAGTTGATTACCATCTGAACCTAAAACTGAAGGTAAATGAAATGATAATGAAGATCCTTCTCTCCGAAGGCTGAACCATTCTGGTATCTCACTGGCAGAGAAGCTAATCTCACACATTTCACCTTTGAACAATTCCTGTTGTTTTCAAGGAAATAAGGTAAGTTTTTTTGTTTTAATTAATTAACAATTCACATGCTATTTATGCCTGTTCATGTGTAAGAGAGACAAAAGGAGAAACAGAGAGTACCTGAACAAGAGTTTCCTTATAATTATTTGATAAATCGTTGCAGTCATCAAAGTTCAGAATGGATGAGCTAGTGTCCAGAAGTTCCTTCTCCCGAAACTCTATTAAATTTAGGCACCCAACTGAAGTAACTAAGAGTCTCTTTTCTCCCAGAACTGGCACCTTTTCCATTGTCGAGCAAATACAAGCATACAACCTCGTCAAACTTAATGGAAGTTCTGAGGTTGATAGGAATAGATTTGGGCATCTACGAACCCACAAATCCTTAAGATTAAGAAGGTGCCCAATGCTAGGAGGCAGGTTGGAGAATTTGCTCCCTGACAAATTCAGCTTTTCAAGACAGGACAAACTCCCAATATCAATGGAGCTTGAAGCTTCAGGTAGACCACAATAACTTATATCTAGTTCTTTCAATGAGGTCAAACCAGTTAAAGGAGTTGGTAGCATAGCTATGGAGGTAGAACAGCTTCGCCGTGAAAGCCATGAAGAAAATCGAGAAAACCATGATTTAGATTGTAGATCATGTTTGTAGCTGTATCCAACCAATGATAACCTTGTTAGCTTCTTCAAATGCCCAGTTGAAGCGGGAAGTTGCTTAATTGCAGTTCCATTTGCTAACAACTCAGTTAAGGATTCCATATCACCCAAGAATTCTGGCAATTTCTCTAGTTGTGAGCAGAAACTAATATTTAGAGTTTCAATGGATTTCAAGTTGCAAATGCTTTCTGGAAGAGTTTTTAGCCTGCAACATCCCTCAAAATTCAACGAAACAAGCCTTTTTAAATGTCCAATAGATGGATGTACGTTGGCCAAACTCGTGCAAGCTGTAAGTTTTAGTATCTCCAAACTAGGGAGTCCTTGGAAGTTTGGTGTTTTGACAAGGAGCTTGGAATAGCTAAGATTGAGGATTCTAAGCTTATTGAGAATCTGTCAAAACAATTAACAAAATGAGAGAAAGCTAGTCATGTGAAAAATGTAACTCTAAATTAAATTTCATTTTGGAAAAATTTGGGAGCCAGTTGGATATTTCGTACCTTAGTCCCCTTCCAAAGTTCTTGGATGTTACTATGCTGCAAATCAAGAACAACCAGGTTGTTTAGCTGGAGATCAGATGGCAAAGATTTCATAGGGCATTCAAGCCAACAAAGCCATATCAACTGTTTCGGTAGAAGCTTGTAGCTTCCGGCAAGATGTGCTCCATTGATTTGAAGTAATTTCAAATGTCTCATATTTGTAAATGATTTTGTGCTAAGAGATGCAACTGTTGATGCTCGAACATCTAGTGCGAGACCCTCCACCGCGTCTGTTCCCTGAAAATTAATGGAGAAAAGTAGAAAACCATCACTCACGAGAAAAATAACAAAAGTATTTTTTTTTTCAGCTTACATTAAATTTGACAGTATATAAGATTGTTTTGAGGTCCAGGACCATATGAATTTAGTTCTTACCGTTTGGTTGTTGAGGACATCTAAGGCATCCTCAAGAAGCCAAATTCTGTTGCGTTTCCCAGGATGGTCATATGAGACTTCACGAACAATCTCCCTGCCCATGTCTCTTATGAGGTCATGCATGTTTAACTCATTTTCATCATTAATTGACAAGAGCGACCTTTGGATGAGAATATCAATGCCGATATCAGGAAAGAAGCCACGACCATGGAGTATTTCTACTACATATTCTTTGTCCCAACCAATGAAAAAGCATGCAATATCGAGGAACATGGCCTTCACGTTGTCATCATCCAAGGTGTCAAAACTTATTCTAAGTGTTCTCTGAATTTGTCTGTTTGGAATTTTCCGTAGTTTCTTAATAGCACTTTTCCATACAGATATGTTTCTTCTGAACAAATAAGAACCTAAAACTTCAAGAGCTAAGGGAACCCCTCCAGCATAGTCAACTATAGCATTCGATAGCTCCACATAATCTTCCTCTGGATGGGTGTCCTTAAAGGCGTGCAAACTAAAAAGCTGAAGGGATTCATGTTGATGCAATTCCTTAACATGATATTTCCCATCCACTTCAATTTGAGTTAGTAAATGTTCATCTCTCGTTGTAATGACTAGTCTACTTCCTGGACCAAAACAATTTCTCTCTCTCACCAATGCTTCTAGTTGTTTAAGTTGATCAACATCATCAAGAACAACAAGAACTCTTTTGTGACGAAAACGATCTTTCATCAAATTGACTCCTTTAGAAACATTATCGATCTTCCAAGTATTTGGTTTCAAAATATCACAAAGAAGCTGCTCTTGTAATTGCTCTACTGTTTTTTCCTTGACATTCAAAATAAAAGAGCTTCCCACAAATCCATGACATAGTTGATTGAATACAGCTTTCGCTATTGTTGTTTTACCTATTCCTGGCATCCCATACACACCCACAACTCGAACATCATTTGACTGGATGCTTAGCAGGTCAATAATATAATCAACACGAGACTCAATACCTACAGGATACTTGGCAACGTCTAAGCATTTGGGACCTAATTTATGCAACAAATCTTCAACAATCTTTTGAATAAATTTCGATTCATACCTGTTAATTGCAAAATCAAGTCATATTCGGAAGAGATAGCTAACCATATGCAAAGAAGCTTTTTAAAGTGTCTGTGTGTCTGTACATATAATGGGAGTAATGGGAGTGAAATCAGGCTAGTCATAGCTATGCTAAATCGAAGCAATTAGGCATCTACTCCAATGGCTGCTTCGATTTTACTAATTGGTTTTAGGAATTGTTTTGATTAAAAATTACACTATTGAAGAGTGAAATTAGATCACAGAGAGAAAGACATACCCGTTTGCCATATCCTTCAGAATCCATCCAGATATATTTCCGGCCTCATCAAGAGCTTCTCTCCACCTTTTCAACCTCTCCATTTCAATCTCAAAGTCTTCTTCTTTTCTCTTAAGAGCTTCACCAACATTCCATTTCTGTTTTCGCACATATGACGGATCGATATCATAGAATATAGGAACAAGAAGCTGCCCCATGGCATGCCTACACTCAAGAATCTTTACAAGTTCGTCAAGACACCATCTAGAAGAAGCATAGCCTTTGGAGAAAACCACTACAGAAATCCTTGATTCTCGGATTGCCCTACTGAGTTGTGGGGAGATTTCCTTTCCTGGAGGAAGCTCATTACCGTCCCGAAACGTATAGATTCCCGCTTGGTCTAAGGCAGCATAAAGATGATCTGTAAAATTGTTGCGAGTATCTGCTCCTCTAAAACTCAAAAAGACATCGTAGGTCGATCCATGTCTAGAAGAGGATGAAGAAGAGGAATGAGACTCAAAGGATACAGAAGCCATACGAAGGCACAGTTTAGAAACCTAGGTAGCAAATTGGAAACGTTGTTTGAAGAGCATGGAGAGGAGTGATCACGGAAAGAAGTAGCAAGGCATGTTAACTGTGAAGGGTTTTTCTTACAAAGACGTGTAAATATCTGTGTATGTTGATGAGAAGTTACGTGCAGGTATGGGGATCAGTCGAATGGAAAATGTTAGGTGTGTGCGTGTATGTTACGTGTTCTAAGATATGAAACATTCTAGAGGCTTTTATGACTTTCATTTGATGCATGTCAGTCAATGCAATGCCGCCAGAGTAGACTAATAAGATATAAAAAAATGGTTTTTTTATTTTATTTAATTCTTACGTTATTTTTATTTAAATAAGATATAAAAAAACTCAAATTTTTGCAAAATCGTTGCAAAAACAAACATTTCTCTGAAAACTATCTCTCCAACGTAAAATGCATTCTAAAGTAATCTGGAGTAATTAATGCAAAGGTTAGAACTTTGGAGGATTGAAGCAAATTAGTATCGGGAGACATTTATTTTTATCTGCCAAACTGTAGACTACTAGTCATAATTTTCGGTAGACAAGATTGACTTTGTTTGTCTAATTCGTGTGTACCACCATAAATGCCAGAAATGATGCTTTTGGTCAGAAATTTAATCTTGTGCTACTATGAGATGGTGACTAAATTCAGAAATTTTTCAAGGCTTAATTATACCACCTGCACTTGCAATTTCATTCCTTCTAGTTTTTTTGAAGAATGTCTAGAACCTTTCACACGCTACAAAAGTTTAAATGTATTTTGAGTCATCTTGATAGAGACCTAAGAGTTGTAATTTATTTTTTATTCTTCTCAATTTAGAGTTGAAATGACCGTAATCTTCCCTGTTTTCATTTGGTTTATTACTAGAATCACGTTTGTTTAGCCATATTTTGTTTATTGCAGTTGAATTGTAAAATATCTTTAGGAATGAGGTGTTAAGAGTGTTTCATAGGAGTTGAAAAAAAAAATATAAAGATTTTGTATCTCATAATAAATCAATTCAAAATCAATTTATATAATTATAAAAATATCAAATAATTTATTTATAGAGGTCCAAAAGTAAGGATTGGGATGAGATAATAAAATAAAGAACGAGAAATGCATAGAGTCCAATAATTTCCTCCCTTGGAAATCTTTTACCCTTATTTTTCTTGTCTTGTAGTTATTATTTTAATGAATATCACTAAAACAACATGAGAAATAAATTTAACTTATATTCTTACGTATAAATTTATTATCATACAAATCACCAAACTGATTTTGATGAGTTAGCATAGAATATAACTTAAAATACAAATAATTTATTTATATAGGTCCAAAAGTAAGGATTGGGATGAAAAATAATAAATGAAAGTTAATTTGTTTCTTAAAAAAAAAACGAAATGCATATATTGTCCAACAATTTGATAAGAGAAATTGGATGCAGGATCCAAACCAAGCTAGCACACTTTCAATCTTCTTTCTTTTCTTTGGCGATCTAACTCCCTGATCCTTTGGTCATCTTCAGTATTCGCATTTTATAAATATTGGCTTTCTAGTTTCAGTCTTAAATCTTTAGATCATCTTTATCAATAATGATGGTAATGATGGCTTTTGTTCTCAAACTTTTGTCTAGGAATGCTTCTTTTTTTTTTCTGAGGTACAAGGATACTAAATGAGCTTACAAATTCATCAACACCATTAATAGGACTCTTGACATCTTCTTCACTTCACTAGTTGCACTCTAGTTTTTCTTGCCAAACTATTATCTAATTATTTTTCTCTTGTATTGGGTAAAATAATACCGAATGGGTCTACAAGCCCTTTGTCAAAAGACCCATCAACATGATGTTGAAATTCACAAAGGCTACACCCATACACCATCTTTGATTCTCCCTAAATTCTTAAACTTCTTCTTAAATTGAAAATCAGGAAATTGTACCTAACAACTTCCATTTCTTTTTTTTATTGGATGTTCTTGGAGATAACTTTCAACCGTTGAATCAGCATAAATATAGGAGAAGATATAAGAGGTAGTTGTCGTTAGCATAAATATAAATGCTGTAACAATTCTATTTCTATTTGAAAGTTATATACAGAATACTCATTAAAATTCTTTTTTTCTAAACTACTTACATGATATCAAGAGCATACATAAGACGTCTAACCAGTAATATCAAGATGTCTACCTCTCCATGTTCTTCAACTACTGCTGCTACTGAGTCCTCCCTTCCCATCTTCAATCCTTCTTCCTCCATCAAAATTACTAAAACTCACTCGTCTAAACTTTCCCTCTTGGAAAGCCACTATGATATCATGCCTCAAAAGCCAGAAAGTACATGGTTACACTGATGGAACAATGCAGCAGCCCGCTAGAACCATCATTACCTCTACTGGCTCTATAATTTCCAACTCGTCCTTTGATATCCGGGAAACACAATAATCTTATCATTATTTATCTCTTCTTCTCTTCTAGATGAGGTCTTGGCCCAGGTTGCTCATTACACCATCTCTGCTGATGTCTGAAAGGCTATAAGTTCTGCTTTTGCATCCCAATCTCATACTAAAGCAGTACTTGTTCGCTTTTAATTCTCTACCATGCGGAAAGGAAGTCAATCAGTGATCAAGTATTTTATGACGATCAAGTGTCTCACATATGAATTGGCCATTGTTGGTCAGGCACTGCAATGTGATGATATTATGTACTGCAATCTTGCTGGATTTGGTCCTGAAATTGATTTCTTGTTTTCTATGATTACTCATTGTGACAATTCTCTCATTTTGGAGGATATTTACTGCATGCTCTTGACATATGAAGCTCATATAAAATGTAATAATCAGGTTTTTTTCTTAGCCATATTAGGATACTAGCATGCAAATCCGACAAGATAAAAGGTAAGGGACAAGATAAAATGAGAAATGACACACAAAAATTTACATGGTTCACCCAATTTGGCTACGTCCACGGGCAAGTATAGAAGGATTTTACCAAGTAATGTGAGAATACAACTTCTCTCTAATAATAGGAGAACAACAAAAATCTCTCTATTATTAGGAGAAAACACCTCACTTACTATCTCACAAATACCTCACAATTTTGTGGGATTACTCTCTTCTCACCCTCTCTTCT
>NW_011500075.1:325254-358839 GCF_000495115.2 Populus euphratica
TTTCTCCCACCATTTTTTACTAAGGTGGTTGGCTTCACAAGCCAATGGTTCAGCAAATATTGTTACAAGACAACCATCCTTTCTTGGAGGAAGTGATCGTGGACCTTATTCAGCTCCTCGTGGCAAAGGGTGTCATCCTTTTACTGCCCCCCATAGTAGTGGTCGTGGTGGCAGCACTCTATGTTGCCAACTATGTGAACCTTGTCTCATAGCTTCCCATTGCTGGGAACACTTTGATCCCCTTTATTTGCCTCCTCCTATGAATCCTCAAGCCAATATAACTCGTACCTGACCACAACAACAGCTTACTAAATAAGAGTGGCATCTGATACTGGTGCTACACATCATCTGACCAATGACATAAAATATCTGCTGTGATGATTTTTCTGGCATTGATCGAATTCAAATTGGTGATGGTACAGGTTTGTATATCAACCATATTGTAACTGCCTCCTCCTCTAATTCCTCTTCATCATTTGTTCTTGATAAAATTTTAGTGGTTCCCTGTATTACTAAAAATTTGCTCTATGTTCTTAAATTTACTCAAGATAATCAAGTTTATTTTGAGTTTCACAATTCCTTTTTTTTTTTGTATTAAAGATTACTTGGGAACATCCTGATGGCCTTTACTACTTCTCTCCATCTCTTCAACACTGTTTTTCATCTTCTTTTATTGATGCTTGTGTCTCCGTTATTGACTGGCATCGTGGTCTTGGTCATAACTTCTATGTCATTGTTCAACATGTGCTTGCACACAATAATTTAATTATTGGTTCCACTACAAGAAATAATATTTATCCCAAGTGTGAGATGGATAAAAGCAATAATTTATTAGTTTCTATTTCAATTCATTTTGTCTTCAAACCTCTTGAATTAATTTACTCTGATATTTGGGACCAGTTTAGTTGTTTCTAGGTATGGATATAAATATTATATTTGTTTTGTGGAGGCCTTTACTAAATTTGATTATTTCCTTTAAATTAAAATAAAACATTTTCCTTCAATTCCAAACATATGTTGAACAACACTTTGATATTATGACACAAGCTTTTTAATATATATATATATATATATATTATTTTTCTCAATTTATTTAAGAATTTCATATATTTTTTTACTTTATTTCTAGTATTCAATTTTATCATGTGCTTCTATTTTTTTCAATTTAAAAAGGCATATAGTTCATCCATGCCCTTCATCTATGTCTATCGCAAATTCAGATTTTTTAAGTATCCCTGTATCAGATCTTGACACTATTATTATTATTTTTTTTTATCATTGTAGCAATGAAAAGTGAAAAGTAAAGCTTTTTTTATTTTGATATTTCAAATTTTAAGGTTTTTTTAATTTAATTTTTTAATATTGAATTTAATAGTAATAAAACTTTATATTTTATTTTGATTTGTTTTATATAGAGTTATTCTGATCTCATAACCTATGTCATGAATTTTATGAGTTAGCTATGTTGACTCAAATTATTATTATTTTTTTATTTTTTTATTTTTTAACTTTGGGTTGATTGGGAATTAGAATCTATAATTTGTTTAACTATTTTCTATAGAGTTATCTTAATCTTTTGATTTAGATTTAACAAGTTACCCTGGATTGATTCTGGCCATATTTTTATTTTTGTTTTTAATTTAATATTTTAAAATTAAGTTAATTGAGAATTGAAATTTAAAATTTATTTATTTATTTATTATGTGGTTATTATAGTCTTATGACCATGTTTAGGGTTATACTAATTAACTTGGGTTTTTTTAGTTGAATTTTATTATTTAATATTAAATTGATTAAAAATTAAATTTTATAATTTTATTTTAATTTTAATTTTATAAAATTATTATATTGCAGGTTAGGTAAATTGACTCCCGTGATTTTTTATTTTACTATGATATAACTCATTAAATTGTGTATCCTTTACCATTAAGTTCAAAATTTCAATACTGTATCCATTCCCTAAAAATTGCATCCTGGCCCAAGAAGGCAAGGGGCCATTTCACAGTCTTGCCTGCCTATGGGCTAGGGACTGTTTAATATCGGGCCAGGTACTCTTGCTTCCTGGTCTACTGTTCGAATTCTAAACCCCTAGTAGATTTACCTCAGCATGAATCAAGTCTAAGCAAATGGGCTGTTGGACGCCAGAATGATGCAGAAAATTTGGATAAATGCCCTGCAATCCATTCCGACTGAAGAATATCACTGAATGACATTTCAAAGATGTGACAGGTAATTAACAGTCCAAGTTCAGGAGAAGTTTCATAGAAGTTCGGGTTCAGTAAGTCCTCAATGCATGCCATAGATCCGTCGACTACTTCTCGGAAAATATCATTGAATGCGATGCCGCCATGGCGAGACATGATGGGTTCCAGATAGCATGTAAGTGCTCAGAAACGAATCTATGGAAATTTTCTCTGGATTTTAGCAAGAAAAATTATAGGTTTAAAGAAGGAAAAAAAAAAAAAAACAGGAGATACATGTGAAAACGCATTGAGATTGCACACCAATTTCCAGGAGATACATGGAAAACGCATTGAGATTGCACACCAATTTCCCAGTATGTGATTGAATTTTTTTTCCATGTGAATAGGCAAGAGGTGAGTACCAAGTCAAGAGGAAATTCACATGTGTATTTTAATTGACCTGTTCAATCTCTGCCTTTGTCAATAAATACAATTACTCTTCCTATTATATTCTTACAATTGTGTTCCTAAACCAATCTAGCAAAGCACAACTCAAAAATGAGCCAGCATCCTCTGTAAGCAAAACGTTCTAGCTATATTCTATCCTCCTTCCCTGGTAAAATTTGCATTTTAAAGCCATGTTACATCCTTATTTTCTAACAGGCTCCATGTTCCTCTGTGTGTGTGTTTTGTTCTTGTTTTTTTATTGCAGATTTATTAGTGGACTAGATTTGGCGGACTTGGTGGTGAACTCTGATTTGCTCGAGCTATCATGCGGTGCTATAAAGGACCTTCAAACAGAAGCCAGTTCAGATCAGCAAGACTCTTGCAGTCTCTCCCTAAAATACAAGCTCGATAAGAAATCAAAGTATACCACCATAGCCTTCACCATTTCTACTTTATCAAGGAAAGAACTTCTTCAACAGGGAGGAGATTTGGTTTCATCAACAACTCTCATGGAGATGGATTTACCTATCTTTGACTTCTTATGCACTGAAAGAAACCGGTCGTTTGCCATTCATAGAGGTGCAATCACCCTTTTTAAGGCCCATTTTAAGGAGCTGTCCCAGCTCAAAACTCAGGTATCCTTCTGAATCTTTTTTCAACATGAAGTGTACAATATTGAATCATTTAAATCTCACGTTATAAAATCAGAAAACTACACATTGACCATAATTATTAGGAAAATACATATTGAAGTAACACACGAACGCCAAATTTTCTTCTGGTCCTTAAAGTTTATGATTTTGTATGACTGGATCCTTGACAAACCAGACTAAACGACGAAAATAAGAGAAGGATCCAACATGGAGATTATTATTTTACGAAAATATGTTCCTGTCTTGTTTCACTGTATCATGGTCCTGATTATGAACTCTTTTAGATCCATGATTCAAAGACCGGTGAATTGCTGCGCACTCCATTAATTGTGACTGGACACTCAATTGGAGGATCAGTTGCTTCTCTATTTACCTTATGGCTTTTGGACAACATAAAAAGAAATCAGCCACCTCCGAAGCTCCCCCTCTGCATCACTTTTGGCTCGCCATTTATTGGCAATCAAGGCCTCCGACAAGCAATGTTAGAATGTTTAACATGGAATTCTTGCTTTCTCCATGTCGTCGGCAACAAGGACCTATTTCCAAAAGCTTCCATTTCCCACTACGATAGTACTACTCAATCTGCCATAGAGGAATACAAGGCTTTTGGTACATTTATATTGTGTTCTGAGAAGGGATGTGCCTGTGTTGATGACCTTGAGGTTGTTTCAAGGTTATTGGAAATCACAAGAAGGCAAGCTTCTTGTGAAGCACAGGAGATAGATTACTATGTTGAGATAGTGAATGATCTGAAATCTAAAGTTATCATCCGGGGGGATTCTCAGCTTGATCTATCATACGTGCAACCACTTAAGGCAGGAATAATCTTACAACTGGAGGCAATTGGAGTTGAAATGACCACCCAGGTAATGAGTCTAATCCTTGATAAACTACACTTTTATATTGGTATTGATTCACTGCCGGCATTTATCAATGTGACAATCCCTTGGAGCTTTGACTTGGGTTTTGCTTGTCAAATGTAAGAAATGTGATGCACCAAGATATGTCAAAAAATAAGCTTGTGACATATCCTTATGAGGATGCACCTGTGATGCATAATGCTGCATCGCAAGTTCGTTTAAGAATGCATTCGCAATCACTGTGTTAGATGTAAATATTAGCAAATATTGATAAACTTTTCGCAAGCCAAAAAGTTAAGATTCATGTGTTTTCGTTATGTTCTTTAAGTTCATTGCATAACTAATGTCCAATCCACTTGAAATTCAGCAACAACACAGAAAGGTGGACAACAAAAATCTTATCTCCAAGTTAGAAGAAAGAGAAAAGGTCCTAATGGCAGAACGAGTGCAGACTATGGACCCAAGAAAAAGATTAAACCAGATAAAGATAAAAATGGCTCACCTAGAATGGTATCATAAGATTTGCAAAACTAAGGGGATAGGCTACTATGATTGTTACAAGAATCAACTTGGCAGCAGCGATAGGGATGTTACCAGGCTCAAGAAGTTTCTCACTAATTACTGGAAAAATTTTGTAGAGGGCGTGGAGAGAAAGCCTCAGAAAGAAGGCGCATTCATCCGGGGGACTTGGCTTTATTCTGGAAGAAACTATAGAAGAATGGTTGAACCACTTGATATTGCTGAATATTATAGAGATAGTGATAAAAGGGACTATCAAAATCATGGAAGATCTAGGCATTACATTTTGCTGGAGCAATGGCAGGAGGATGATGATGAAGAGAAACTCAAAAGCTCACCAAACAACTAGAAGAAACAAAATGTGGCTGGCATTCTCACAGAGGATTCTTGTTTCTGGGCAAAAGTGGAGGACGCTCTCATTTCATGCAAGTTGTTGAAGTCTGGAACCTCAAGTGCTGCGGAGAAACAATCTGCAAAAGAGAATCTGGATATGTTTGAGCAATATGCAATGAACCAAATCAATAACTATGCCGTATCTCCAGAAATTTTCTTGAAAGAAAGCAGTTTTATGAAATGGTGGAAAGCGTTTCAGGAAATTATAGAAACATCCCACAATTCTCCACTCTGTGACTTCATGAAGAACGGAACATATCTTCAATATGAGAAGGGTTCTACTTTCTTGCAGTAACTGTCTAAGCAGTATTATTGAGAAGTGGTAAATGTGGATCGTAACTTGTTGCCAGAAAACAAAAGAATCATGGAAACTGTAAAAGAAAAAAAAAATACTAATAAGGTTTTTCTTTACTTCATTTTATATAAAGAATTATAATTGTTTTTTAAAAAATGCAACTAAGATGCATAGAAAATAAATATTTTAGTTATAATATTTTTAGTTTTTAAGAGTTTTTACTTATAATAAACTTCATTATACTATGATTATTCTATATCGTAGTTGCGTCAGCAAAGTAAATTGATAAACAATGCACACATAATTAATGTTTCAATTGGCATGAATAGGTCTGTCATGACCCGAATCCCGGGTCCATGACCGGCAATGCAGGAGTAGTGTCGAAAGGACACCCCATCTACGCTAAGGACTTGGCTTTATTCTGGAAGAAACTATAGAAGAATGGTTGAACCACTTGATATTGCTGAATATTATAGAGATAGTGATAAAAGGGACTATCAAAATCATGGAAGATCTAGGCATTACATTTTGCTGGAGCAATGGCAGGAGGATGATGATGAAGAGAAACTCAAAAGCTCACCAAACAACTAGAAGAAACAAAATGTGGCTGGCATTCTCACAGAGGATTCTTGTTTCTGGGCAAAAGTGGAGGACGCTCTCATTTCATGCAAGTTGTTGAAGTCTGGAACCTCAAGTGCTGCGGAGAAACAATCTGCAAAAGAGAATCTGGATATGTTTGAGCAATATGCAATGAACCAAATCAATAACTATGCCGTATCTCCAGAAATTTTCTTGAAAGAAAGCAGTTTTATGAAATGGTGGAAAGCGTTTCAGGAAATTATAGAAACATCCCACAATTCTCCACTCTGTGACTTCATGAAGAACGGAACATATCTTCAATATGAGAAGGGTTCTACTTTCTTGCAGTAACTGTCTAAGCAGTATTATTGAGAAGTGGTAAATGTGGATCGTAACTTGTTGCCAGAAAACAAAAGAATCATGGAAACTGTAAAAGAAAAAAAAAATACTAATAAGGTTTTTCTTTACTTCATTTTATATAAAGAATTATAATTGTTTTTTAAAAAATGCAACTAAGATGCATAGAAAATAAATATTTTAGTTATAATATTTTTAGTTTTTAAGAGTTTTTACTTATAATAAACTTCATTATACTATGATTATTCTATATCGTAGTTGCGTCAGCAAAGTAAATTGATAAACAATGCACACATAATTAATGTTTCAATTGGCATGAATAGGTCCAAGTCTTATGACTTCATCTTCATCTTCATACCACACATTTACAAGTCTTATGTCTTCATCTTCATCTTCATACCACACATTTATGCTGAAATGCAATTTTTTATGTGCAAGAATCCAGCGTAAACAGATCACTAATATTAGATGAAATCAATCGGCTATGTTCTCAATGAGAAGAAAAAACAGTTGGCCATGGAGCAACATCCAAGGATTAATGCAGCTCATTCTGACAGGCGGCGTTATCAATTCCTCATGCAAAGTTTTTGGATGGACTTTGGTGTCTGCCTTGTTAACTAGTAGCAACAGGTAGCTAAAATACTCCGACGGCAAACACATCGATCATGGAGATTTTCCAGCCACCCACTGGATGCCGGCTATCATTGATACCAACAAAGTCATACACATTCTCTTCCTTTGTCTCCCTATATAAGACCTAGTTTTTTAGGTTGTTTCACCTCAAAATAACCAGCACTGTCTACTTCTCTTACTACTATGGAAAACAGGAGGGTCAAAATGTTGCCAACTATGGCGGTCACTATCCTCCTTTTTCTCACTTTCATGTTTACCTCATCACGAGCTGTTATTCATTCAAAAGTCCGTTCATCC
Organism: Populus euphratica; assembly: GCF_000495115.2. Classification (NCBI taxonomy): domain Eukaryota; kingdom Viridiplantae; phylum Streptophyta; class Magnoliopsida; order Malpighiales; family Salicaceae; genus Populus; species Populus euphratica. Next base: position 332,471 of record NW_011500075.1, read on the forward strand.
AGCGCTAAATCCATTATTAAGCAGGAAAGCAAGTTGAAAACTTACATTATCTTCTTAAAGAAACCAGAAGGCATGATGTCCGCAAAACGTGAAGATGTAGATAGTTGGTATCGATCATTTTTACCAACAGTTACCACCTCAAGCTCCAACCAACAGCGCTTGGTACATTCCTACCACAATGTGGTCACAGGGTTTGCAGCAAAATTTACGGAGCAGGAAGCAAAGGCTATGGAAATGAAGGAAGGGGTCTTGTCAGCCCGGCCCCAGAAGATTTTCCATGTGAAGACAACTCATACTCCTAGCTTCTTGGGTTTACAGCAAAATTTAGGATTTTGGAACCATTCCAATTATGGAAAGGGAGTGATAATTGGAGTCTTAGACACTGGAATAAAAGCAAGTCACCCTTCATTTAGTGACGAAGGAATGCCTCCTCCACCAGCAAAATGGAAAGGGAAATGTGAGTTTAATGCAACTCTATGCAACAACAAGCTTATTGGTGCAAGAAGTTTCTATTTACCTGGTAAACCTCCAGTTGATAATAATGGGCATGGGACACACACAGCAAGCACAGCTGCTGGAAGTTGGGTCCAAGGCGCGAGCTTTTATGGTCAGCTCAATGGAACCGCAGTTGGCATAGCGCCCTTAGCTCACTTGGCAATATATCGAGTTTGTAATGGGTTTGGTTCTTGTGCTGACAGCGACATATTAGCTGGAATGGACACTGCAGTGGAGGACGGCGTCGATGTACTTTCACTATCACTTGGGGGTCCATCAATTCCATTCTACGAGGATTCAATTGCAATTGGTGCATTTGGTGCCATTCAGAAAGGAGTTTTCGTGAGTTGCGCTGCTGGGAATTCAGGTCCCTTCAATCAGACATTATCGAACGAGGCCCCATGGATCCTAACTGTAGGTGCTGGTACTGTTGACAGAAACATAAGAGCAAAGGTGTTGCTTGGAAATAATGCTTCATATGATGGGCAATCGTTTTACCAGCCAACAAATTTTTCATCGACGTTGTTGCCACTTATTTATGCTGGTGCAAATGGTAATGATTCAGCATTCTGCGATCCGGGGTCCTTGAAAGGTGTTGATGTCAAGGGAAAGGTTGTGTTATGTGAGAGTCGTGGGTTTTCAGGACCTGTCGATAAAGGCCAGGAAGTGAAGGATGCTGGTGGTGCTGCAATGATTCTCATGAATGCTGAGTCTTTTGGCAACATTACCACAGCCGATTTACATGTCCTTCCCGCATCAGATGTTACTTATGCAGACGGCTTGAGTATCAAAGCCTATATAAACTCAACATCATCACCAATGGCCACAATACTTTTTGAAGGAACTGTTTTTGGGGTTCCATATGCTCCCCAGCTTGCTTATTTTTCCTCAAGAGGCCCAAGTTTGGCAAGTCCTGGGATCTTGAAGCCAGACATCATAGGCCCCGGCGTTGACATTCTAGCTGCATGGCCATATGCTGTGGACAACAACAGGAATACAAAATCCGCATTTAATATGATTTCAGGCACCTCAATGGCTACTCCTCATCTTACTGGAATTGCAGCATTGCTTAAAAGCTCGCACCCTGACTGGTCACCTGCTGCCATAAAATCTGCAATGATGACTACAGCTAATCTAACAAATCTTGGAGGCACGCCTATTACTGATGATCCCTTCGATCCTGTTAATGTGTTTTCCATCGGCTCAGGCCATGTGAACCCAACGAAAGCAGAAGATCCGGGCCTCATTTATGATATCCAACCTGATGACTACATTCCTTACTTATGTGGTCTTGGTTACAACGACACGGCTATAGGAATCATCGTGCAGCGCTCCGTGACATGCTGGAACAGCTCAAGCATACCTGAAGCACAGCTAAACTATCCCTCATTTTCTCTGAACTTAACGTCTAGTCCTCAGACATACACAAGGACAGTAACAAATGTTGGCCCTTTTAAGTCATCTTACAATGCTGAGATCATTGCACCACAAGGTGTTGATGTTAAAGTACACCCGGTGTGATTCAATTCAGTGAGGGGAGTCCGAAAGCAACGTATTCAGTGACATTTACTCGAACAGCCAACACGAATTTGCCATTTTCTCAGGGATATCTGAATTGGGTTTCTGCTGATCATGTTGTTAGAAGCCCAATTGCTGTTCTTTTTGCATAAGAAAATTTTTAGGGTCCTGGACAGGACATCTGATGTTCTTAATCATAACTTGTGTGCTGTCGTAAGTCATTAAAGCATGCATCACTTTGAATAAATTGAAACCAATAACCAACTCCATCTATCATGCTTATGTTTTTTGCTAAATAAAATTATTTTTGTATGTGGTAGAAAAATAAAATAATATCCATGGAGGAAAATAAAAATTTAATGGTTATGCTTGTATATAAACAAGGGTTTTTTTCCTGCTGTGGTATTTGAAGTTAGGAAATGGTAAGGGAATTCTCATCTGTTTTCCTCTTGGCCCTCGTGGGTCCTTTCTGTTTTGCCTAGGCTTTATCTTCTTGCTTATGAATAAAAAATGAAATGAAGATAGATCTTGAGAGAGAAGAAAATGGACACTGAGAGGGAAGAATAGAGAGGAGAAGGACTGAAAAGAGAGAGTTCTACAGTTTCTGCCGAATTACTTCTTTTATTACCTTTCTATCACGGAGTACACAGTCTGTCATTTATATACAAGCAAGCCTCTTTCCAGCCAACTTCAACTAACCATTCCAACTGCTATTCTAACTGTTAACTGTTTATAACAAGGCTTAACACGTGCTATAACTGAATTGACCACGTGTGATGCAAGCCTGTTCAACTACCTCTTCAACCAAAACTATTTCCCTCCGAAATTAGCCAGCCGTCATTGCAAGAACCTTTTATTATTGAACTGTAACAGAATCAATCGACCGAATAATTCACTTGTTAATAAATCTATAGGGTCCAAATTGCAAATTGCACATGTCCCGGGTCAACTCTGGTTTATAACTGGGTCATATCGGCTCAATTTTCCCATCCATTTTTATTAAATTTCATGACATAGGGTAATTCCACTGCAATAATTGAGATAGACAAACTAGAATTTAGACCCTTTAGCTTTATCAATATTTTATTTTGGAAATTATTCTTTAACAACTTTTTACTGGCACCTAAATTTGAGAAAAATGTAAATGAGCATGCAATACATATTTTCTCTCACTGTTCTTTCCAAAATTCTACAAATTTCTTATTTCTCTCTTATCGGTCTCTCTGAAATTGCATAGAGATTGTAAGATTTCATAAAGTTTCTTAAAAGGCAAAACCATGAAGAAATAAAATTGCTTGCGCGGTTAACGGAAGGAGGCGGATCGCTTTTCATATTGAAGATATCTTTCGTTCTTCATGAAGTCACTGAGTGGAGAATCGTGGGATGTTTCCATAATTCCCTGAAAAAGTTTCCACCATTTCACGAAACTGCTTTGTTTCAAGAAAATTTCTGGAGATACGGCATAGTTATTGATTTGTTCCATTGCATATTGCTCGAACATATCTAGATTCTCTTTTGCCGATTGTTTCTCCACAGGGCATGAGGTTTCAGCCTTCAACAACTTGCATGAAATCAGAGCATCCTCCACTTTTGCCCAGAAGCAAGAATCCTCTGTTAGAATACCAGCCACATCTTCTTTCTTCTTGTTATTTGGTGAGCTTGTCAGTTTCTTCGCATCATCCTCCTCCTGCCATTGCTCTAGCAAAATGTAATGTCTAGATCTTCCATGAGTTTGATAGTCTCTGTTACCATTGTCTCTATAATATTCAGCAATATCTAGCGGTTCAACCATTCTTCTATAATTTCTTCCAGCATAAAGCCAAGCCGCCCGGATGAATGCGCCTTCTTTCTGAGGCTTTCGCTGCGCGCTCTCCACCAAATTTTTCCAGTAATTAGTGAGAAATTTCTTCAGCCTGGTAACATCCCTATCACTCCTCCAGAGTTGGTTCTTGTAACAATCATAGTAGCCTATCTCCTTCTTCTTGCAAAACTTCTTATACCATTCTAGTTGGGCCATTTTTATCTTTATCTGGTTCAAATTGTTTTTCGAGTCCCTAGTCTTCGCTCGTTCTGCCATCAGGACTTTTTCTCGTTCTTCTAACATGGAGATAAGATTATTGTTGTCCTCTTTTTTCTGCTGTTGCTGAATTTAAAGTGCATTTGACTTTAGTTATGCATTGAACTTAAAGAACATAGCAACAACACATCAATCGTAACTTTTTAGCTTGCGAGAAATTTATCAATGTTTGCCAATTCTTACGTCATCTAACACTACAAAAGAACAAGCATTCCTAAACAAACTCGGGCCACAACATTATGCATCACTGGTGTATCCTTATGAGGATATGTCACAAGCTGATTTTGAACTTACCTTGGTGTATCATATTTTTAAGCTCAACTCTAAGCTCCAAGAGATTGTGACATTGATAAATGTCGGCAGTGAATCAATAACAATATAAAAATTAGTTTATCAAGGATTAGACTCATTACCTGGGTGGTCATTTCAACCCCAATTGCCTCCAGTTGTAAGATTATTCCTGCCTTAATAAGTGGTTGCACGAATGATAGATCAAGCTGCGAATTCCCCCTGATGATAACTTTAGATCTCAGATCATTCACTATCTCAGCATAATAATCTATCTCCTGTGATTCACAAGAAGCTTGCCTTCTTGTGCTTTCCAATAACCTTGAAACAACCACAAGGTCATCGACACAGGCACATCCCTTTTCAGAACACAAGATAAACGTACCGAAAGCCTTGTAATCCTCTGAAACAGATTGTGTAGTATCGTTGTGGGCAATGGAAGTTTTTGGAAATAGGTCCTTGTTGCCGACGACATGGAGAAAGCAAGAATTCCAATTTGAACATTCTAATATTGCTTGTTGGAGGCCTTGGTTTCCAATAAATGGCGAGCCAAAAGTGACGCAGAGTGGGAGCTTGGGAGGTGGCTGATTCTTTTGCAATGGCTGTTTGATGTTGTCCAAAAGCCATAAAGTAAATAGAGAAGCAACTGATCCTCCAATTGAGTGTCCAGTGACAATTAATGGAGTGCTCAGTAATTCTCCAGTCTTTGAATCTTGGATCTAAAAGAGAAGACATGAACATATTTTCATAATACAATAATTACAATGTTGGATCCTTTATCTTATTTTCATCTTTGAACCTATTTTGTCTTGGTTCAAAATTTTATTTCAGCCCATGGCATTGATATACTCGAATACTGAACAGTCTCTGTGCTTGACAATTTTGACAAGTTAGCCAACAAACTAAGCATTTCTTATCATTATTTTTTTAAGATTCTAACATTTATCTATATTTATATCAAGATGCCGACGTTGAAAACATTGAAAGAACTATTCTTTATCAAGTTATTAGAAAAACGCTAGTAAAGTTTACTGTAACTTTGTCTTATTTGAAATGATGAGAAATCCAATGAACTTGTGAAAGTCTGAGCTTTTCTCTCTCGTATTTTAAGAAATTCTATGGTAAATGAAATCATGAACACTGCCAAATGGCCACCAGAAGGTCAAAAAATCATGAAAACAACCATGGCTATGATATTGGACAAAGGTGTACACGCCATGTTGAAAAAAGATTTAGAAGGGTACCTGAGTTTTGAGCTGGGATAGCTCCTTAAAATGGGCCTTAAAAAGGGTGCTTGCGGCTCTATGAATGGAAAACGACCGGTTGGTTTCAGAGCATAAGAAGTCAAAGATTGGAAACTCAAGCTCCTTGAGAGTCGTTGATGAAACCAAATCTCCTCCCTGTTGAAGAAGTTCTTTCCTAGATAAAGTAGAAGTGGTGAAGGCTATGTGGGTATACTTTGATTTCTTGTGAAGCTTGTATCTTAGGGAGAGACTGCAAGAATCTTGTTGATCTGAACTGGATTCTGTTTGAAGGTCCTTTATAGCACCACATGAAATCTGGAGCAAATCGGAGTTCACCACTAAGTTTGCCAAATCTAGTCCACTGATAAATCTGCAAACAAGAACAAAACACAAACGCACACAAAGGAACAAGTAGAGCCTGTTAAATATAAGGACGTAACAATGCTTTCTTTATCTTGCCTCTATATTGCAAAATTTCTAAGAAATTTTTCAAGGCAAGGAGGATAGAATATAGATAGAACTTTTTGCTTACATGGGAAGTTGGCTCATTTCTGATTTGTGCTTTGCTAGATTTGCTAAGGAACAAAATTGAAAGAATAAAATAGGAGTACTTGTATTTATTGACAATGCCAGAGATTGAACAGGTCAATAACAAAGCACACGCAAATTTCCTTTGGCTCGGTGCTCACGTCTTGACAATTTACATGGACAAAAATATTTCAATCACATGCTGGGAAATTACCATGTAATCTCTGAAGTGTTTTCCTTGCATCGCCAGCTTTTCTCGTCACGAGAGCAAGACAAGGGTGGATGAATTCACAAACTATAATATGATTGTCCCGTATACTTTTAGCTTCGTCTTTTATTTTAAGTCGTTTCCATTTGGTTGAGAAGTCAATACCGTGTGTAATCAAAAGTGAAGGTAATAGAAAAAAATCTGTGATGTTTTGAAAAAATAAATAGTGGAAGGCAACAATGTTCTTGTAGACTTAGAAATATGCATAAATGAATAAAGAATATTGTAGTTATTGAGTAAAGCTTGAAAAATATAAATAGAAAAAAAAAAGAAAAAGAAGAAGAAAATCTGATTTAATAGAGAGAGAACCAGCAGGAGAGAAGAAAGGGGCAGAAGAAAAAAAGAAAAAAGAAGAAAAGGTAACGAAAAGAGAAGAGAGCTAAATAAAATAAATTTAAGAAGTAAGATTTATGTTTTGATGTGTATAATTAGATTATTTAGATTTAATTTTTGATTTTGCTGAAGATTAGAATTTTAAAGATTTTGTTTTGGATTTGATTAATGAACTTATTGGAATTTTATGGTAAACTATTATGGATAATTATTTATTTGGTTGATTTTGGAATGTTTTGGGTAAGAATAATAATTTTAAGTTATGATTTGTTTAAATGATAAAATTGAGTTAGATATTTTTAATTTTTATTATATGGATGTTTGGGTTAGTTTGCACATATCTCGACTAATACTATGGATTCTGAAGTTAACGATCATGTAGCCCTTAATGTAGTTATGAATTCATGATATTTTTAATTTGGTCCTGCAAATTGATAAAACTATAATTTAACCCCTAAAAATTTAATAAAATTTCATATTAATCCTATTATGTGATTTTGGTTTTTCATATTAGTTTGATGAATAATTAAAGGTTATTTCATGAATTATTATCAAGTTTTATAATTTGTTTTTTTTAATTAAATTTTGAAAAAACCATTTAATTTTTATATTTTTGATAAAAATAAATAGTTTGGTTCATAAACATGTAGGGTTATAAGTTAGATGCTTAGTTAACTATATTAAATAAATTTTATGTTTTTTAATTATTTTTTAATATGCTTTTTTTATATTTAAATAATTTTGATATTTTATCCGCAAAATATTAATAAGATTTTATACGCTTCCAAATTCCGGTGTTTTAGCAGGGTAAGTAGAAAGGCTGGGAATGAAGCATGAAAAAACAAGCAGGAGTAAGCATGAAAAACAAGAAATGGGCCCCGCGAGATAAGAAGAAACCTTGATTTCTTTTTTAAAAGGCTATATGTTTGCATTGCAAGCATATATCAGCTCGTCTATAAATCAGAAAGACGTCATATATATGTCCATGCATAGCTAGAAGAAGAGGAATGAGACTCTGAAGGCATGGAAGCCATAGAAAGATACAGATAGCAGCAATCTATGCTTCAAGTTGGAAAGGGTAAACATACTATCAACTTTTTATTTTTCTGGTGGAAAAGGGATCTGCTTTCTCATCTAAGAGTCAGTCAATGCAATGCATGAAGCAATAGTTACAATTACTCAAGTTGCATTGAATTCTATGCATGAAATTGCATGTACCTTTCATAGTGGTTTCCAGTCAATGAAGGGCTAAAATAAGGAAATTACATTTCTTTTTCCCTTTATATAGTTTTTTCCTTTATATAGAGGAAAGAACATGGAAATTGCAGATTTAACGAAATTGTTTACTAATTTAATTACTTTTTCCCTTTATATAGAAGAAAGAACATGGAAATTGCTGTTGTGATGATATTTATTTATTTATTTAACGAAATTGTTTACTAATTTAATTAAATTAGCAGCTCTGGTCTGTTTCAACTCGAGAGGTAAGACTTGGAATGTTAGTATTCTGAGTTAATTTCAACCCCTGTTCAGATCATTATCACTCGCTTCATTTGTGGGCTTGGTAAAGGATTAACGAGCTCCCACTGCCAGGCATTAATACGTTATTTCACAGGGAAGAAAGAAGCAGGAAATTTCCACTGCTTTAAGCTAGTCGATCCTCCAACTTACAAGGCAGTAAATGCTAGTTCTCCCATTAGAGGGTTTTTTTTTTTTTCTTTACAGATTTTTACCGATTTCTTGGAAGAAAAACGTATTCCTTTTGTTCAGCAAAGAAAACGAAGATATTAGTTACAAGCAGACTTGTGTGTTCCTTAGGACTAACATTACAGCTTACAAGGGGAGAAACTACAATTTGGATTCTTTATTCGTAGTTGATGTGAAAACACATGGCGCCAAGATCTTAAACTTGATGAAGGATCCGATAGATTGAAGATTAATTTTACAGGAATACGAGTTCAATTTCTCCCTAGCTTAGCAAGGAAGGCCAACGCATGTAACCAGATTATAGAATTTGTTTCCAGTCACATCCTAATCTTGCATTAAGGATGAACCATCAAACTCTATGGAAATTTGATGGTTAGATAAAGCAAAGTAAAGAAATGTCGATTGCTTCGTAACAATTTCTATTGATTGCTATTTTAGTGAATATATACTTAATTGAAAAGGAAGAATGAATTTACACATCTACTTGCTGCTACTTGCTCGGTTAGCTTTTTCCGACTTGGTTTATTTCATTTGATATAAAATTAAAGAATTATTAATTAAAAATAATAATAATAATAAATACGATTTCAATAAAATAAATTTATTCAATCAAAAACTGTATTTGCTAAATTTATTAATTAAAATAAATTTTTTATTCAGTCAAATAATAATTAATTGAATAAAGCAATAGTATGCAAAGCTGCTTATATATTAATTATTGTAAACACAGTTCAAATGAAATTAGACAAAACACGTACGATTAATTAATTTATGTGATAATGTTTTCATTGCACAAGCTTCAGAATATATAAATACTTATATTTATAGAGAAAATATAAATTCAAACTATTATATTATAAAAATAATTCTTAATTAATATTATTTTTATAAATAATAATTAACTAGTTAAATAAAAATTGTAAACACAATTGTTTTTTTTATCAGGAACTCTTTCCTAACTTGATTAGGAATCTTTCTTCTTCTTCTTCTTCTTCTTCTGCCTTGATAAACAAAGGGAAGGTGACAGGAAAATGAGGTATCAAGTTTAGCAGCAGTGGAGGTTTCCACTGGTAATACTATAAAGTTAGAAAAATACAAAGACGCAGTAAAGTAAGACTAAGTCATGCATGGAAGTGGCATAAAGCTTGAGAGGTGATTTCCAGGAAGCAATGATAATTGAAATTGCTTCCCATTTCTTCTGGGAGTTTTAAAAGGGTTGCAATAATTAATTTGTTGCAATAGTTCTTTCCAGAAGCTTCGTGGAAAATTAATTTTACTAATTAATTGAATCCCTCTACTGTTAATTTAATTAACTAATAAAAATCTTTTATTTTATTTTTCATTTACAATTTCTATATATCCATGAGAACATTCTCATGCGTGAGTTATGTCCATACTCACCAAACATGACTTGTTATCCTTCAATTTTTAAGAGAGAAAAATGCTTAGGAAATAAATATTGATTTTTTGATTAAAAGTAATCAAAAAGAGAATTGATAAATTTAAAATAATAAAAATTATAGAACCCCCCAAATTACCCAACATGTCCGACTAAAGTAATCTAAAACAGGAAATAATCATTATCCATGAAAAATAAATAATTTTTTAATGAAAATGAAATAATAACTCTAAATAATTTATGTCTTAACAAATGTTATTAGGTAATTTGGGGTTTTAAAATTTATCTTTTTTATTATTTATTATTTATTTTCCTTTAACAATTTAGAGTACAGAGTTTTTTTTTTCTTTTATAAATTAAAGACAGGCCAAATTTATTCAACGTCAACTCATATCACCCATTAGGAGCAAGATTTTAATTTTAATTTTGAGAATATTATATTTTCTGGGTTACATATTATTTTATAATACTAAAATTAAAAATATTTATAAGTAAATATTTACTAATACCAAAGTAATTTAATTAAGACTATAAAAATAAAATAAAATAATTTTTTAATAACTTAAAATAAAACCAATAATATAACCTGTTTTAAATAGGATCAATAATATAATTTATTTTAAATAGGATGTTTACAAGGTAAAGTATTTTTTACATAATCAATCTTATATTATAGAGTTTATTTAACTAATTTGAATTTTTAATAAATATAATATTAAATGAAAACTCCTTAACCCTTCTTCGTCTAAGAACTAGAGGCTAGAAAACTCTTCTGCTAAATATTTAAATCATGTTTATTTTTTGAAAAGTAATTTTTAAGAAATCGCTTTTCAAACTTTTTTGTATTTATTTGTTACTAGAAAAGTTGGTCAATAGAAAACAGTTTTTAATTAATAAAAAATATTTTTTGGTCAATGAAAAATACTTTCTGATCAACAAAAAATATTTTTCAATAAAAAAAAAATTTGGCTTGGTTTTCAGAAAAATATTTTTCTTTTTAGCTGTGTTTGTTTTCTGAAAAATATTTTTTGAAAAATCACTTTCCAAACTTTCTTGTATTTGTTTGCCATTAAATACGTTGATCAACGAAAAACATTTTCCAGACAAAGGAAAATTTGGCTTGGGAATAAAATATTAATAAATTATTTTCCAATTCATTTTGCATAACATAATCAAGTACTGAAATGTGTTTTTCAATTTATTTTTTATAACACTACTAAATATTAAAAAATAATTTACTTTTTAGGAATTTATTTTAAAAAAAATTTTTTTTTTTTTAAAACAGCTTTCCTGTAAATAAATAAAAATATCCTTATTTTCTTTCACAATTTTAAAACAAAACAAAATTTAGTCAACGTCAACTCGTATCACGAATGGAGGGTCATGATTGGAAAAAAAATGCGTAGTAAAATGGAGTTCTTAATAAACAAAGACAAAGAAGATCAAGAAACCGGATCATGCAGGGAAGAAATAGACAAAAACAAAAGGAGACCAAAGTCATACCTTAAAGTGGCTTAAAGCTTGAGAGGTGACCCGGGCTCTGTGCTAAGTCGACCACCTGTCAAGATTTCAAAACTATGCTATAACGGATGAGAATAATTAATTTTTTTGCTTAATCTAACACAATAGTTCTATTCAGAAGCTTCGTGGAAAATTAATTGTATTTGTAATTTTAATTTGTAAGAGAAAAGGTGCTTAGGAAATAAATTTTAATTTTTTTAGTTAAAAGTAATTTCAGAAAGAGTGATATTGATAAAATTAAAAAAATAAAAATTGAGAAAATTATCCAATGAGCCCAATTAAAGCAATAAAGAAAAAGAAAGAATCATTATCTAAGAAACATAATAATGTTTTTTTTTTTTTCAAAAGGAAATAATAACTCTAAATACTTTATGTTCTTAACAAAGTTAATTAGATAATTTAGGGTTTTTCAAAAAGGTAATAAATCATTATTTATTTTCCGTTAACAATTAAGAGTACCAGAAAATAAAATATAGCCTGCTAAACAATTTTTTCTTTTCTTTTACAAATTAGAGACGAAGCCAAATTCAGTCAAATTAACCTCGAAGCACATCTTGAGGATGACAGCAAGTCAAAGCTAACAGAGTCATGGATGGAGGGTTATGATTGCGTTATAATAGAAGGACTTAATTGATCAAATTAATAGTAGAGATCTCAATTGAACAAACTACCGTATTATATCAGCCGCTCATATTATTAAAACATTAAGAACAAAATAGAGCAAGAAACAAAGTCTTCGGGTAATAAACAAGACACGTAGTCAATCAATCAGTGAAATTATAGCATGGTTTTCATGATGGGTTAAATATAAGTATTACATTGAAATAAGAAGTTAATTAAATAAATTAAGTTGGTGATGGATTATACATCTGAAAAATTAACTAAAAAAACAAAAATCAAAAAAAGTTGAATCCATATTCTTTAAAAAAAATATAAAAAATCATAAATTTTGCTCAAATCACAATTCATCTCAAGTTTTTTTTTTTTTAATCACGTCACATTAGATAAATTTATTTCACTATAATTTTGCTTAAGGTTCTCGGTAATCTTAACTCAGCTTTTTAAATTTACAAATAATAGGTTTTGCTCATATACTTATCAAATTAAAAACAATTTATTTAAAAAATATATAAAAAAAATAATAGGTTTTGCTTATATCACTAATCAATTCAATGTTTTAATCAATGGAGAAATTCTGAACAGACTTTATATAAGAATACTAAATGTTCTGTTTAGTTTATTTTGTTGAAATAATTAAGATCAAACGCAAAAAGAAGACTAAAATTATAAATGATATACATATTATGAGTACTTAGTCTCAACCTAAATTCAAATAAGGTATATATAAGTTAAACTGAAAGTACTAATCTACCCTTAATAAATAAGACTACATAAATATTATTTAACATCTCCCCTCAAACTCATAATGTGGCAACTACAAGTATCGAGAGTTTGCTAACCAGAAAACAAAAAAATGTGGCAACTACAAGCATCGAGAGTTTGCTAACCAGAAAACAAAAACGAGAGATGGAATGCGTCTTGGTAAAGAAATCTGCAAGGAAGAAGGAACAAAAAGGAAAGCAATGGCGCCATGCTTGAGATGATAAAGAGTAAGATGACAATCGATCTCAATGTACTTAGTTCGCTTATGAAAGAACAAATTGTAAGCAATTTGAATAGAACTCTGATTGTCACAATACATAAAAGTAGGATGAGAAAAGAAAACTCTCATATCAGCAAATAACCAATGTAATTAAACAATCTCTTTGGTAGTAGATGTCATGACACGATATTCTGCTTCGATGGATGATTGAGAAATAATGGATTTTTTCTTACTCTTTCAAGAAATAGGATAATCACCTAAAAAGATACAAAACCCGATAACAGACTTGCGATCCATGAAATCACTACCATGATCAGTTTCAGAGTATGCACGCAAGTCCAAGAAAGAGGTAGATGAAAGTAAAAGATTCTAAAAGACTGTACCTCTAATATATCACAAAAATACGAAAAACAGCTGCCTAGTGAACAGTAGTAGGAGAAGTAATAAACTGACTAACAACATGAATAGCATATGCAATATTTAGACGAGTAATGGTGAGATATACCAAACTCCCAATAATAGTATGGTATAAAATAGGATCTATCAAAGGTAAACCATCAGAAGAAGAGTACCTCGCGTTGACCTCATTAGGAGTATCTACAATCTTGTTATGAGTTAGTCTAGCCCGCTCAAAAATATCTGCAACATATTTCAACTAAGAAAAAAGATAACCTCTAGGTGAGTATGTTACCTCAATACCTAGGAAATATCGAAGATAACTCAAATCCTTCATTTCAAATCGTCTAGCTAACTCTATCTTCAAGACTGAAATACCATCAATGTTATCAACATATAAAAATAGAATGATACAACCTGCATTAGTGCACTTAATAAAAAAAGCAAAATCATAACTACTAGAAACAAAGCCAAGAAATGAGATCACAATAGATAATTTCATAAACCAAGCATGAGGTACTTGTTGGAGACCATATAATGCTTTCTTAAGCTTACAAACATATCCAGAGTCATATAAAATACCAGGAGGGAGTGTCATATAAACTTAGATCTCCATTTAAGCATTTTTAATATCAAGCTGAGAAATATGTCACTAACGAATCAAAGCTAAGGCAATAAGAGTATAAATAGTAGTTATTTTTTCAACTGAGGTAAATGTTTCCTCATAATCCATACCATATTGTTAAGAGTATCCTTTTGCAACAAGCCTAGCTTTGTATCGCTTAACAGACCTATCAGAATTAGTCTTGATCTTATACACCCAACGATAATCAACAACACTCTTACCAGAAGATAAAGGAACCAGATCTCAAGTATTTGTCTTATGCAAAGCAGAAAGTTTCTCATCCATAGCTTACTGCTAAGGCGGATTAAGAATTGCCTCTTTATAAGAAGATGGCTTAAATAGACAATGAATAGAAGCTAAAAAGGAAGTAAATGATGAAGAATAACAAGAATAAGAAAAATATGGTAGTTTTATGGGCTTACAAATACGGATGGACTGACGTGGAGGTGGATTCACAATCTCAAATGAAGCTTAAGGGGCTGTAGATGAGAATGGAGCTTCAGGTGTGCCAAAGAGTAAAGTACAAATACCTGCAGAGTTATGAGTACAAATTAATTGAACATGGAGAGAGATATCATTATCAGAATCCTCAGAAAAGGGATTTATATGAATAAGATTAGTTTTAGTCAAGCTATGAGTAGTGGATGGAATAGAAAAGAAAGGTATATGCTCAAGAAAGACAACATAATGAGACACATAAAGTTTCTAAGTTACTGGATCAAAACAACGATATCCCTTTTTACCTTTATCATAACCCAGAAAGACACAAATAGCGGATCGAGAGGATAGCTTACTACATTCTACATGAGGACAAAGAATGAAATAAGCACAACCAAAGACTCTAAATGATAAATAATCAGGGACATATCCATATAACTTTTCAAAAAAAGATAGACTAGAACTATGAGAAGATGGAATCGTATTGATCAAACTTACAGCAGTAAGAACAGCTTCTCCCTAAAACTTACGGGAGAAAACTTACTAGGAACAAAAACAAACAATAAGAGAGAATGAGCAGTTTCGATAATGTGCCTATATTTTCTTTCAGCAATACTATTTTGCTCAGGAGTATTTGTACATAAAGTTTAGTGGATGGTTCCATCTAAGGCAAGCAATTGGCAAAATTTATTAGAGTGTAATCCCCACCCATATCACACCTAAAGCATTTGATCACAACAGAATGTTGAGTTTTGATAAGAGCTTGAAAAGCTGCATATATCTCAAAGAATACAGAATGATGTTTCATTAAATAAACCTAATAATAACAAGTATGATCATCAATAAAAGAGATATTATATCGAGACCCTCCTTTTATGGCAACAGGAGAAGGTCCCCATACATCAAAATGAATAAAATCAAATGGTGAAAAAGAAACAAAAATTCTTCGATTAAAAGGTGAAGAAGAGAATTTTGCTAGTTTACATATACTACTATCAGAAATGTCACAAGTTTTTAAATTTTCAAAGAAACAAAAATACTTCGATTAAAAGGTGAAGAAGAGAATTTTGCTAGTTTACATATACTACTATCAGAAATGTCACAAGTTTTTAAATTTTTTAAAGCTTCTGTGGATGCCAAAAATCTCAAACGAGAAGATGAAACATGACCTAAAAAGGAATGTTATAAATAAAAACTAAAAGATGAAAGACTCAAACGAAAGGAAGACAAATCAACGATAGTAGTAGCAACGGCAGCAGCAACAATTGACACTTTTAACTTATCCAAAATATATAGCCCATTTTTCCTATAACCTGTCCTAATCAGTTTTCGAGACTGTAGATCTTGTACATAATAAAAAGAACAAGAAAACATGACTAGATAATCACTAGAATCACATATTTGACCAACAGATGCAAGATTCAATTTGAGTTTTGGAATAAGATAAACATTAGAAAGAGAAAAATGAGGTGTGACAACAGAACCAATACCTGCTAAGGGTATAGGAGTGTCATGAGTAGTCATAACAGGAATGGAGGATAAAGGGGATATAGAGGTAAAAGATGAGGAGTCTGGAGACATATGATGGTAAGCACCAGAATCCAACACCCATTCAAAGTGTGACATACCTGAGGAACTATGAGGCAACTAACCTATGAAAGAAGAAGTTGACATTGCTTATGGTTGAAAGGAGAGAAACTTCTGAAATTGCTCAGCCAAAGTATTAGGATCGGTAATAGAGAGTGGGGAAGCTACTGCTGCGGTATTGTGATATGGTGATTTATAACCTTGATGTGGTCTATGAGCATTAGATTGTGACTGGCTGTTAGGCTTCCAAGCTTGATTCTGATGTCTCAACTTAGGATACTGAGTCTTCTAATAACCTTTCTACTTACAGAAACTACACTCATCAAAGCCAATCTTTGTGTAAGACTTGTTCTGATGATTAGAGAATAGCTTAGAAGGTATTTCTAGTACCAAAAGATTTGAAGCAGAAAGGATTTCCTTTTCAGAATAAGACTGAAGACATATTTCTTCGGCCAATAACTCACTGACAACAGAGTTAATAGAAGGCAATGGAGAACGATGTAAAATTGAACCTTTAAGTCCTTCAAAATCATTGTGAAATGTTGTTAAAAACTGTATCAATTGTTGCTGCTCTTTACACTCAATATAGGCACCACATGCCTTTAATTCTACCGATTCTATAAGAACCAATTGATCCCAAAGATCTGTCATAGCAAAATAAAACTCTTGAATATTCATATTCTTCTGATGAAAAGCTTATATGTCATTCTCTAATTGATACTATTTTGTAAATTTTGATTATGTGAATAACCTTTACAAATGATTCCAAACCTCTTTTGTTGTCTCGTACTTCGCCAACTGTGCACCTATCAAATGCTCAATAAAATAATTGTCCAAGTAATGATCTTTTCATTATTTGCTTCTCATGTACCTATCAAAACAACATTTCCCTCCTCAATATTCTTAAGTATCATATAAGTTCCACTAACGTACCCCCACATCTTCTTACCGTTAAGAAAATTTCTCATTATATAACTCCAATATGAATAATTCTTCTCATCCAACCTTACACTTATAGACTAAAGTGAATCATCTTTTTCAGTAGCCATAATTAACAATCACAGAGAACTAGAATGCAAAAGCAGTGGAAAACAAAATATCAAATTGCATAAACTAAACAAATATCTTCTTGATAAAATACCAAAATAATTGTAGAAACTGAATACAAATATAAAGTTGGATCCGCAAAGCTATATTCAGGATTAAGTCTTGTTTCATAAAACCAATTCTGATACCATGTTAAAATAATTAAGATCAAACACAAAAAGAAGGTTAGAATTATGAATGATCTGTCTATTATAAATACTTAATCTTAACTTAAATACAAATAAAGTATATATAGGTTAAATTGAAAGTATTATTTCACCCTTAATAAATAAGACTACATAATATTATTTAACATGTTTATGATGATGTTATAAAAAATTCAATTAGCTTGAGCAAGATTTATATTTTGAATAATCGGTTGTTTTTTGGTTCTGACAATCTGATTTATTTGTTTAGTAAAAGTGGTTGAAGACGAGTGTTTAATACCTGTAAAAAGTTCATTTTAGTAAATTTAAAGACTCTCCAATGATTAAGCTTGTGGCTTTTTAAGAAAAAAATGCAATAATATTACATAAAAATACTTTGAAAATATATATATATATATATATATATATAGAGAGAGAGAGAGAGAGTAGAAAATAAAGATTTTGAACCTTTTATTTAAAGAATTCATGGTCTATTCATAACCAATAAACTTTTTTATAAAGAGGAGATAACAAATTATAATATTTCTTGAATAGTGTTTAAAAAAAAATATACCTAGTTCATGTGTTAATATTAATAAGAAATATCACTAATATATATATTAATATTAATAGAAATATGGTGAGCCCTTAAAAGATTTTTATATACGATAATGGTGAGCCCTTAAAAGATTTTTATATACTATTTCTTAAATAATATTAATATTAATAATAATATGGTGAATCTTTAAAAGATTTTTATATACCTAATCTAATGAGTATAAAAAAAATATGATACAAAATATAGCTAGGTCAAAGAAAATAAATCTTTTTCTTAACTAGTTTCTTGAATCCTCTAAATTGAGCCCCAGGAAAAAAAAAATCTTTCTTTAAATTTAGATTTATCGATTTCTCTGACCAGACCATTTGTGACGAATCCAATAAAAGATCTTTGATAATCCGGTAAAAGACAAGCCTTGTTACAGTTTGGAGAAGACCATTAATTAAAGAACTTGTCAGATTTACAAGACAAACTTCTTAAGCTCAAGAAGCTAACTAGGACACACCTTCAAAAGCTAAAGCCCCACTGAAACCAAAGAATTTTACCCTGTAAATGCGTGGAAGCTAAACTTCATGCACGCAAGACCAAGAATGCTAAAATGCTCGATGCATGGCAATTGGCATATGAAGCTGTTGAGGCTACTTGCTCTCTAGTTTGCTTCTTGCCTCAGGAGTTGTCAATGGCCTTCTGCTTGAAACTATGATGTATTTTACCAAAAAAGCAGACCTCTAGAAAATGGCTCCCCATTAGCGGAAATGGATATACAGGAGAAAAAATGAAAAAAGAAAAATAACTAACAGCAGGAGCACATAACAATGAATACAAGTAATGGTCTCACAAGGCAACCATGCCATTTACAAAAATTGAGGCAAGTGCTAATACAAGATTGTCAAATGCTCGAGGGAATGGGCGAAGAAAAAACTCTTCCATCCCTGTTATCTTGAAGACCACTGCCTCTGTCCCAGTCGTAACTCCTACCTCGCTCATCACCCCCGGATTCCACAGCTTCCGACCAACAAAATAATGAATTGGCAGTAACGTTGTAAAAATCTCGTAACTCTCACATATCCCAACATTCGGGCCTTAAAAAATTGGTATAGGTCCTCAGCTAAACTCGACCAGAGACTGAGCCTTCAAATATAACTGTAAAGCCAAGTTAGTCTTCTTTCCACTTGTTAACATAATTGAGGAAAGCATTGGCAGGATTCTCTCTCGGTAGAGCCCGAACACGAGTAGATCTCCTCTGCACAGCCTCTTCCAATGCAATTCTGTTAGCCAAATCCTTTGATCTCTTCTGGAGTTCCATGCTGGTAAAAGGTTTTGTATAAGATATGTTAATAGGTTAGACACAAATTGATAAAGAAAAAAGGAAGATGCATGGCTGTCTTGATTGCAAGGAAACGGAAATAATTTCATGTACATACGAACAATCACTCACCACATTCTGCTGTAGAATTTCTCCACCTGTTTTCGAAGAGCCTTTTCTCTCTCGCCCTTGGGGTTCAATGAGCCCATCAATAAATCAATCTGTTCAACAGAACTATGAGTGATTGGAGAAAGGAAGAAAAAAAGGTAGATAGATAACAATTATTCAGTGCCCGCTACCTCTTCCTTGCAACAATAATAGCCCCATAGCTTGGAATCAGAACTCTCAACAAACATCCTCCCATCACGCTTGAACCACCAATATCTGTTATAATCTCGGTCTTTACCCAGAGGGTTGGTGTGCAGGATCCGTTTCTCTATCTCACGTTCAAAATATTCTCTCTACATCAAAAAAAAAAAAAAAACAATGAAAAATGAGCAAAGCAACAAGAGCAAGCATATAAACACATGCAGGCGCACTATAGGGAGAGCAAGATCAGTAGAAGGTAAAACCCTTTGCTCTTTGCTGCTCCGTTTTGCTGCAGTATTTTTTTCATCCCTCAAAAGTATCAATGCTTCCCTTTTGGTTAAATCTATCACATTCTCTGCTTGGCCTTCCACATTCATATTCTTCTTCTTGCCTGTTTTCTTTGATTCAATGTCCGAACAGCTACTCTCACTGTCCAAATTGCAATGAGCTTCAAATTAGGCAAGTTTACTATTATTCTCAAGTCCATATTCCTCTGTAAGTGTGTGTGAACTCGTGCACTGACATACAATAAAAAAATGAAACCTTCTTTTTGATGGATTGTTTGGTCTGGCTGAGAAGATCTCTTCCTTCTTTTTTGCAATCTGCCCATTCTGGCCAATGTGATTCCCATTTGCCAACACAGGTTGATTTTTTCCTATGATATCAGCACCATGCCCATTCATTACTCCATTAGCAACAGATTTGGCCTTCAACTGTTCCTTTTCTCTTTTTTTCCTGCCCTCCTCCAGTGCTTCCCCCCTCTTCGTTGCTAAGAGTACCTGCCGCTCTTCAACATATTCAGCCAACTTCTCCCTCACAATATCTGTTTCAAGGACTTCATTGACCAATTCTCTTAAGATTCCTAATTTGACTTGAGCATCTAAAAGGCCATAGTGCCCCCGCTTAATTGTTGTTATGTGAGTGGAAAAATCACCAACATTGATGATCTCTACAAAATCACACAGATATTCTGTCCAATTAGTTAATGTTATCTGTCAAAAAAGAAAACAAAAATCAGAAGTCATCAACAGTTAGTGATAAAGAGAAGCCCTGAATGAAGAGCAGCGAGAAACCTAATTTTGTAGAAAATGTGAGAATCCACTTGTAACCATACTTAATTTCCATAATAGCAAGGGAAATTAGCACTATACCTTCAATGATCGGATTCTTTTATGAATAGCTGAAAAATATTCATCTTTGTCATGTTTTAATAACCGAAGTAGAGAAGAATGTGTTTCCACAATTAGATTCACATTACTGCCCTTATGGCAAATGGCATTTTCAAAATCTTCAAGAGAGAACGGCGACAGATGTAACAGCTTACAAAAGGAGGAGCAAAAATCCCAAACCATTAGAAGATCCCCAACACAATCCATTGGAACTTTAAAGTCCCTTGAAGGCAAAGGGCGGGCTGCAAAAACTGGATCATCTATTCCGGGCTGCACCAAAAGATCATCGATTGGATACTTGATAGGCTCTTCCTTTTGTTGATTATCTTCAGTTTAAATACAGAAATAAAAGAAAACATCAAATGATGATTTATTAGATATGCATGACCTCAAGGGCCTTTTAATATCACGAACTCTGCTCAAGTTCTCAACCCCCAATAAAAGAGAAAGAAGTAAAATATGAACAATGCTAATAAAATCTCAGATTTACACAAAGAACTGACAAAGCATACTATGAATATATAAAAGGCAGGCTAAATTTATATAAAAGAAAAAAGAAAGAAATAGGTAGCTTCTATATTTCTAACCTACCTTTCCCGGTTGCCACAGCTTCCTCACCTTCCACTTTCTTCTTTTTAAGTTTTCCAGATTCTTCTACATCCTGGACATGATGCATACAAACCAACATGATATGCGATGAACTCTAAAGACCAAGAAAATTTAACAGTATATTTACCGTGGCATCTTTCTTTCTTTTATTATAGACTATTCCATCCTGGATGAAAACCTTGCCCTTTAAATCCTGTGGTGGATCCCTTGAGATTCGATATTTTTCTGCCAGTTTGTCATGAAGCACCAAAGGAAAACTTCGATATGTAGATTTCCGAATAAAAGACTTCAAACTGTTCCTACTGAAAGGAGATTTCTTCCACATCAGATCATTTCGGTTCACTATTGCAGTTTCTGTTACTTTCTTATTCCTATCAAGCCATGCTACCTCATATTTAGTTTTAACAGTACCCTCCCCCAGAACCTTTAATATCTTGCAAGGGCAGATATCACTTTTCTCTCTCTTTCCATGTAATTCAGCTCCTATAAACAAAGTTTCCTGCAACTTTTCTGCTATCTTGTCTGCAAGATCTTTCAATGAAAGCATACCTGAAATACCAATGGGCCGTAAATACAAAAACATAGAATCTGTGGATAAAAGGAGTAAAAGCCAAACAGGCATTTCAAGACATACAAAGCCAATGTTTGGGTTTACAACAAAAAATAAGCACATAAGCCACTTTTTGATTTTCTCTTACAGGCAATTCAGATCTTATCCAAAAAAAAATTATGTTTCAAATTTATTTTATAGCATCAGTGCATTGGAAAGTCTCAACCAGCTACTTCAAAAGGAAGAGACAAGCTTCTAATTGAAAGTAACAATAACCAGGATAATTATAACTGAACTTTTAGAGAAAAGCACAGTTTATGCATTGAACCTTAAATAATAGTACATGAAATGTTGCATTGCAGAAAATTGATTCACATAAGAAAAAATTATAGATCATGTTACTGATATGTCATCCAATTTGATCCACATTCTTTTGGAAAGGTTTTCAAGTTTGAACCAAGTAAACTAACAGACTAGAGCTTTGATTATTATGGATTATGGTACACCAAATGCAATTTTCAGATTTTCCCAGGGGTGTAACACTAGCCTCTGCAGGACTAGACCATATGAAAGTGATGCGGCAGCTACACAACAAGCACATGAGATTAAAATATGAAAACTGCAAATATGATTCTAAACATTGTTGAACAAAAAATTGTACAAATGCAAATCATCGTTCTGTTTTTTTTTCTTCTTTTGTTTTGTAAATGAATATCAGCTGATGTATATCAAAATAAAGCCATGTCTCCATATGTCAAACATGTCAAACCTTTATAATCATTTCCACACAGAAATCAAGAAGCATAACTGAGCAAGGTATTGTTTGCCAAATATTTGATATGAGGCATTGAAGGGCGCAAAAGAAATCCACATTGTAAAAGCATCAGCAAAGTGATCAATAACCATACAGAAGAGATGAAGGACGAGGAGGGAAAAGAACAGATCAATAAATAAAATAATAGTATTCATATTAATACAGCAGAGAGTTAGTTCTTACTAAATTGAATGGTGTGAAGTGCCATGGCCATGAGCTCTTCGGGTATCTCTGGAACCTTCTTAGTTGCATGTTTTTCAGACACCAATGCCTCTTCATAAGTCAAGTTACCTTTCCCGCTAACTTTACATGTCCAAATTCTCTGGCGATACAAGTTTATCCGGTTCAAATATATTCTAATTCAAACTAAGGAAAAAAACAACTCGCAATCCATCTTAATTAATCATCCATCATGCAAGAAGCCGATACCTAGAAGCCCAACACAGTTTTGCCTGCTTCAGTTAGAATGAATACAAAATGTGTCAAACAATTTAGCATGTCCAAATAGAATTCATATTTCATACAGCCTTAAGAATTCAAACTAGGAAAACCCGTAACCTAGGAATATCTCTTTTGACCTTTTATCCAGTTCATTATCCAGTTCATCTACACCCTAATCCAAACTAAGGAAAACCTAGGAATACCACATGTGGCAGCAGAAAGAAAGGGGGACCTCCACCAAACAGAGTTTTCTACGGTCTATAAGAAACTATAAGGATTAAAAACTAACTCATCATGCAAATCAAATAAAACATTCTATACAATTACTTTCAATAATTTTTAAAGAAGGATACTGATAATCTCGGAATATCTCTTTTGTGAATCGAACTTGGTATACAAGCTCATTAGGATCCAAGTCCTTAGGCGGTTCCAACAAGGGAAACGCCTTTTTCTTTAATAATGGCATTGTTGGAACCCACCCAGATCAGAAACCACAAAATCTCGCAAATGTCCCCAAAGTCAAAAATTTTGTAACTGCACAAAAATACACCATGAGCAAACACCTAAGCAATAACACAAAATAATTTCAAATTAAGACCCCACTCAGAGATTCTCAACTAAAATTCATTCTTTAGATCACATTTTTATTTCCTTCATTCCAACTTACAACCAAATGAAAAGCCAGATCAAATAACATCAAAATATAACAAAAGAATAACGTCAAAATATAACAAAAGTTCACATCTTTTTCACACATTCCCACAAAGTAACCTCCTTTCATGTCCAAGTTCAACTAAATTATCCTAAACAATCTGTTTTTTTCCCATGGAAACCCTAGAAACAAAAGGGCACAACAAGTCACTCAATTCTAAAAATTTATGCATAACAAAAAAATGAAAAAGTGTCACATTGATCCAAATCATTACAGTCAAGCTTGTTTTACAATAAATAGAAACAACCCACAAACCTGAAACAAAAAAAAAAAAACCTAGAATTTAAGCACCTTCACTTTGACCACTCAAAAACCTTTTCTTAGAGAACCCATTTGCCAATATTCATCATAAAAAACAATGAAAATATTATTTTTTTAGTTTTCTTCACTGCCCCACAACAAAACAAGAAAACCCCATTTTCCATAACCAAAAAAATTGTGAAAAAAAAAACATTAAGACTATACCAAAATCAGGTTCCCGCCATAACCGAAATTTTGAGCAAAATAAGTCAAGAACTAGAACAAAAGAAGAGAAAAGCAGAGTAAAAGAGAGAAATAGCTTACAGAGAGGACTAGATTTGAGGAATGCAAATCGAGAAAGCGAGGGAGAGGCGGTGGTTCTTGACTACGTTTCTTGGGTATTTATTGTTCCTTCGAATGGACCGAAAGAGAGACGAAACTTGGCACGTTTTTGTGTTTTCCGAATGTTGCAAACGTTGTCTCTACTCTCTAATCCCAGCTTGATGGGAACCCAAGACTGTAATTTAAAAGATATTATTTTTTTATGAAAAATTACTTTAATCACCTATAGGTGGGTTTGTCGGAGCCCAAAATAATTAGGTATAAATTTTTTTTATATCAAATTAAGTATTTATTAAATATTTAAATATAGATATTCATTAAGAATATATAATTAAAACCTGATATCAAATAAAAACATTAAAATTTATAATTATTTAGTATATAATTAGTTTAATATATATGTAATTTTTAATTTTTTAATTTTTTATTTATTTAAGATCTAGACCAATATTTATGATTATCTCATGACCTCAATTTTTACCTTTAAATTTTATTATAACCCGATCGGTCCAAAACTTTTCCTTCTCATATTAGCTATTTAGAATGATAAATATCAAAGCTAAGCTGAAACTTCCTTCCCTGATTTTAATATTCTATTTTTATTTTTATTTTTTGTAATATTATCCTTAAGCTTATTAGAATTTTTATTACATTAAAAATGAAAAGATAACATTGTTATGAAATAAAAACTCATGTATAATGGGCTAGGTCAAAAGTCAACACCATTTAGTAGTTCAACTTAGACCCAATTAAGGTTAGGCCTATTCTCAAAGATCTCGGGCTTTGAGTATATCATAATGGATATTGACAGCCCAGAAATTATGCCAGAATAAATATTAAAGATTTTATTTTTACCTATTTTAAATATTTAGGTAAATTGATGGATAAGTATACTCTCTCATTTTTCTTCTCCAAATCAGGATTTTTTTTCTAAATGTATGTGCATTTTAACACATAACAAGTGAATAGATAGGGAACTATTTGTTCAAAACCAAGAACTCAGGCTACAATAAAGAATATATTCTAATTGATAAAAAATAATTTTTAAACAGTTGACCCTTCTGAAAAAAATTGTCGCAACCCACTAGTTATATCTTCACATGAATGGTTTGCTTTCTTGCATGCAAAGTCATAATTTATCAACGGAAATAAGAGTAAGTATATGTCTTGATATTGTGATATTTTATAGTTATGGTTTTAAAAAATATATATTTTTAGTTGTGATTTGAAGAAGTAGATTTTAAGAAAAATTTAGTTAAAATTGTTGCGAAATATATTTTTACATGCAAATAAATGAAAAGCAGGTCTTCATAAATGAAAAACAAGTTATTTTAACTCTTACAAAACCAAGATTTGAAATCAAAATATGTATAAATCATAATATATAAAAAAAAAGCTGAAATTATTTAATAATAAAATAGTTTCTTTTTTTATGGTTGGACGAAGAGTAGAAACTAACCCAACACCGAACAGTGTCTAAGTAACATCAGTCATGACAAATCCAAAAATTCCAACTTCATTTATGCATGGTTGTTGCATTACAGTTCAGTTTGCAAGCATTCTACAATGGAGGAGTCCATTGTGAGTTCTGCTGTACATGGCTTAATTTGTGGGGTTTCATTTTGGTTCTAAGTTATGATGACTAAGAATACTTTAGTCTGTGTAATGTTATAGACATTCTTGCTCATGTGAGACAACCATGCATGATATTTTCACTAACATAGCCATCAAACAGTTCGTTTCTAAGATAAATAAATAAATGCCTAATACAGAGCTAAAATAGCAGTCATTTGGAAGAAGTTAGCTCCTTTTCCTATGTTTAGCAGACCTTTCAAAAAGTTACGAGAGGACCAAAGAAGAACATGAAAGTTACCGAGAGAAAGTAGCAAATGGTTTCTAAATCAAGATTAGCCTTGGAAATGTCTGATGATTTTGCATTAAGGAGAGTCTGTTTGTTTTTTTAGATAACTTTTTTATAGTTATGGTTTGAAAAAAAAAATTATAGCTAATTATGATTAGTTGAATTTATATATATATATATATATATATATATATATAT
>NW_011500075.1:359578-411274 GCF_000495115.2 Populus euphratica
TTAAAAATATATTAAAATTATTTAAAAATTTTATTATAATATTAACCCAGAAAAATAATATTAAAACACTAAAATAAAATATTAATTTAAAGTTAAAAAAATTTAAAAGCATAAATGGATAAAAATGTTAAAGGGAGTCGTAGTCCTCAGCTCAACTACAAAAACTACCAGGCTTTGAGCGTGGGCTTTGCTGAGGGTTAAATAAAAAGCAAACAATTGCATTAAAAATATCAACAATGTTATTTTTTACTGTATGCAATGAAATATTTGAAATCATAATTAAAAACTAGACTGGTATATTTAAATAAATTAATTGACAATTATAATTATTAATAAATTATAAAATAATAAATTGGTGTCACTTGTTTGATCAAGTAGGCACACTGAAAACTTTGCCTCGCTCAAATAGCAATCTGGATTTAAAAAAAAAAACACCTTCATCATCATTATAGTCTTGTTTAATCATAATTTAAATATAAAAAAAAATTATCATGGAACTAAAAAGAATTGAGAAAGTGAAATAGAAAAATGATGATATAGTACATCCAACTAAATTAACATGTAAAATATACAATTTAAGTTTTTTAAAAAAACACCTTCATTATTATAGTCTTATCTAATTATAATTTAAATATAAAAACAAAAAACTGTCAAGGAAATGAGGGAATAAAATAAAAAAAATAATGATAAACAATATTAATCTAAGTTAACATATAAAATATATAACATATATAATGAACACAACACTATAATAAGTTAACCCACCTAATGATTTGTCCTCCTTTTATTCTCTTTCTGATTGTACTTTTATTGAATCTTAATTTATCACAAACCAAATTAATTTTAGATGAAAATAAAAAAGTTATAAAATAATTTAAACAAAAACTATGAAAATAATTTAGAAAAAATAAGGGACCAAAAAAGTCTAAATTTATAAACTAGAGGATTAAAGTGTATTTTTAAAATCAACTTTAAAAATACAATCCATTTTCAGTGTCTTTTTTAAGTTGGTCCCTATCTTTTAATTTTGTTCCTAACCAATAAATTTAAAACAATTAAGAGTTAATTTTGCAATTAAATGATTCAATTGCAAAAAAAAAAAGTTAAGAAAACAAAGTGAAAAATATAAAAATGCTCTGTTTCAGTTTTCAAACTCAGCTAAACAGGTTAACCTGCTGGCTAGACCAATCCAAGTTTATTAAAAACTAACTTATGCAACAATCCGATTGGATGAGGATATGAGAAATTTGACCTAAAAATCCTTCAAGGTATAATCTTGTTGATTTATCTGAGGAGACTACAATTAGAGTTTCTCATAATGAATAAGTAATAATTAAATTTAAAATAAATAACTTTTGATAGATAATAAATAATTATTATTTATTTTTAATATTAACTTAAATTAATCTATAAAATGAGAGAAATTAGGTCAATGAGTCAATCCACACAAGACTAACAACCATTGAATTGGTGCTGACCATAATACTTTTACTTTCATGAAGTCATTTATTCATCCATGTGTAACTTTTGTTTTTATATACTTTAAAAATATATTTATTTTATTTCTTAATACTTTTATTATGTTAATATATTAATATAAAATATAAAAAATTATTCTAATTTATTTTTAAATAAAAATATATTTTTTAAATATCAAACTGATATTTTCTTTCTCTAGATTCTGTGCAAGTTTCCACTATTAAGATAGCTAATGAAGAATAGCTCCACCAGATTCCTAGCCAAGAATCATGTATATTAATGCAGACAAATAATACAGCAACATTCTAGAAAAACAATTGCAAATCATTCTATATTTAACTTACTGTAATTCCTTACATTTAGCATATATTATATATAAATCTAATGCTCCACAATAGTAATAAAAGTGTGGAAAATTTCTATTGAACTCTGTTA
The DNA here is from genome assembly GCF_000495115.2 of Populus euphratica. Taxonomy (NCBI): domain Eukaryota; kingdom Viridiplantae; phylum Streptophyta; class Magnoliopsida; order Malpighiales; family Salicaceae; genus Populus; species Populus euphratica. The sequence continues at coordinate 361,493 of NW_011500075.1, forward strand.
TATCTCTCTCTGTTATAATTTGCTTTATGATATCAGAGCACCATAACTCAAACGAGACTACGATCCCTGCTTCCAACATGTCTCTATCTCAAAATCTGACCAACCAACCCACCTCCCATGTTGAGAATCCACTGATTGCTTTCAACATTAGAGCTCAAATCAATAGCGTGCCCAATTTGAAGCTCTTTTAATTAGGTATGATCTGCTAGACTATGTCACTGGTCTCTTAATATGTTCTTCATCTAATGGTACTTCCCAATCCGCGTTGAAAAGAACCCATTAGGTTTGGTAGGACAAATTAATTCTCAGTGCAATCCTTGCTTCCACCTCCACCTTAATTAATCCCCTCATTGCCACCACTAAAACATCTCATGAGACATGGAAAAAACTAAATCACATGTATGCTCATTGATCTTGATTGAGAACTATGCAACTTAAGGAAGACCTTACCTTGATTCAAAAAGGAAATAGATCGATTCAGGAGTATCTCCATGCAGTAAAAGCGTTGGTTGATGAAATTGCTCTAATCGACCATCCCATCTCCGATGATGATCTAACTCTTTATATTCTTTATGGTTTGGGTTCTGATTTCAGGGAAATTGCTACACCAATTCTTGCGAGGGAGAAATCCTTGAATTTTGAAGAACTTCATGATTTGTTGATTGGTCATGACAGCTACCTTCGACGGCTAGAATCCACTACCCATTAACTTGTGGCATCAACGAATTACACAAATCGCAAGAACTCTTTAGAAAATTCTTTCCAGAAGAATAAAAAACCCAGTGGTTTCTTATAAAACTAGGGTCTCCACAGAGAAAACTGGTACAATAATTAGTCATTCGGCCGGCCCAATGCAACATAAAAAAGGTATCAGCCCAAATGCCAATTTTATGATCAAATTAGTCACACAGCCAAAACATGCCCCCACTTGAATTCTCATGCAGTCACAGCAAACTACACTTTTACCTCTAATGCCACAGACAATAAATGGCTTATGGACTCTGCTGCATCCTATAATATTACTGGTGATCTCAACAACCTATTAATTCACTCAGAATATAATGGCACTGATGAAGTCGTGCTCGGTTATGAGTTCAGGTTTGACTGTCTCACATATAGGATCCTTAACCTTAAAATTAAAACACAAAAATTTCATTCTCAAAGACACACTTTACGTTCCAGATATCTCTAAAAACCTTATATATGTGCACCATTTTACTGCTTAAAATAATGTCTTTATTGAATTTCACCTGTCTTATTTTCTTGTGAAGGACACGAACTTAGGGGTGATCTTGGTAAAAGGTGTATGTGAAAATGGTGTTTACATTTTCCCAAATACATTGGCGGCAACTCTCTTCCCTATGGTTGTCAATGTGCATGAAAAAGCCCCTATTGACGGATGACACAAACGGCTTGGTCATCTTTCCTCCAAAATTGTTCATAATGTTGTTCGTTAGTTTTCACTTCCATTCACAAACACTCAAAAGTCGTCTCTATTTCCTTCATGTTTTATTAATAAAACATATCAACAACCATTTCGATCTACTAGTCTATCCAGCACTGCACCTTTTAATCTCATTTATACTAATGTTTGAGGTCCTGCTCACTATGTTGGTTTAGATGGCTTTTAGTATTACCTCATTTTCATTGATCATTACACCAAATACATGTGGTTTTATTCTATGAAAATAAAATCTGGGGTTGCAAAAAAAATTTCACAATTCAAAAACCTCGTGGAAAACCGGTTCCAAAGCAAAATCCAAACCATATACTCAGATAATGGGGGTGAATATATGAGTTTAAAACCTTTTCTCTCCCTTTATGACATAAGTCATTTCACTACCGCTCCATACACACCACAACAAAATGGTGTTTCCGAGCATCGTCATTGTCACCTAATGGAAACTGGTATCACATTACTGCATGATGCAAATCTTCCTTTAATAAATTGGCCATATGCATTTCACATAGCAACGTACCTTATCAATTGTAAACCAATACCACTGCTTCAAAATATTTCCTCATATCAAGCTCTTTTCGGTCAACAACCTAGTTATCTCAAACTACGAAAATTTAGGTGTGTGTATTACCCTCTCACCAAACTATGCAACAAACACAAGATGGAACCAAAATCCAGACCATGTATTTTTTTAAGCTATTCCCTTACTCAAAATGCCTATCGGTGTCTTGATCCACGCACTCAGCGTGTTTACATTTCACGCCATGTTTTATTTGATGAAGATCAAATACCATTGACAAAATCTGTTTCCTTTTTACTTTCACCCACTACCTCACTTATCTCCATTGTTCCTAATTCGGTCGCAGTTACTATCCTGCCTTCTTCACCTTTGGTGTCTTCGGTTGATGCTCATGCCATGGTCATTGCACCTCCAGGTAACCCTCTAGTCTCTACTTCCTCTAATTTATCTTCTCAATTGGTTTTGTCTTCTACTGGTAACACTTTAACACCTACCAATGCTGATTTTCCACCCTCTATTCACCGTGTAATCCTACCCCAGGACCTAGACCCACTACTCAACCTACAACTGAACCACAAATCACTTCTCACCACCCACAACCATCAATCTCTTGATCCCATCAGATGACCACTTGGTCTATGAACATAATTTTTAAACCAAAAAAACTGAACAGTGCTACCAAACACCCTATGCTCGATACCATTAAACCCACATGTGTCAATCAAGTAGTTTCTGAACCTCACTAGCGTGAGGCCATGTCTCATGAACTAACTACTCTCATGCGGTATAGGACATGGGAACTGGTACCTCTTCCAAAACACTGCAATCCAATCGGTTGTAAATGGATTTTTAGAGTAAAACGTAAATCTGATGGGATAGTGGAAGATTTTCAATATCGATGGCAATTGTTAATTTAGTTGTGTGTGCTATAGAAAAAGCTAATGATGAATGAATCAGAGGTGAGAAAATCACTATCACCCAAGTAGAGCATACAAAGATCAAGGTAGTCAATACTATTGGTGGTGCTAGGAAAAAAAACCATAATTAGAAGTGAAAAACAAACTAAAAACTAATTAAATTAATTAAAATTTTTTTAAAACTGATCAGTTCGGTTTGGGTTTTATAAGCCTAAAATTAAAAAAACAAATCGAACCGAATCCAAATCGAAAAAACCTAGCCAAACCGGAAAAAAAACTAAGTAAAACTAAAAAACCAAGTTAAATAAAAAAAAAAAACCCAGCCAAACAAGAAAAAACTCAGTCAAATAGAAAAAATTAAACCAAACCAGAACCATTTTGTTTGAACTAATTTTTATTCTAAAATAATCAAACTAAAACCGGTTAGTTTGAATAAATTTTAATTTATTTTTTTAATAAAAATCAAACTAAAACAAAAAAATAATCTCTCTCACATAGTACTTTAACTTCCATACGTCATTTCAATTCTTTTTTCAAAATATTAAAACCACGTCCGGAAAAAAAATACTCTCTATGTGTAACTTTTGTTTTCATATACTTTTTAAAAATATATTTATTTTATTTCTTAATACTTTCTATTATTTTAATATATATAAAAAATCATTCTAATATATTTCTTTCTCCAGATCCTTTGCAAAGTTTCCACGAGAGGTGGGTCCACACGCTAACAAACAATTGGTTCCACGCGTTCACATTATTGAGGTCGAACAGGTTACAGCTACCAAAGTCTTCCAAGTCAAGCGATGTCCATTATTATTTCCTCGAACAGTTCTTCTCTCTGTGCTATTACTGTAACAATCTCTTCCACATTATACCATTCTCTGTTCCCAGTAAATTACTTCTGAAGACCACATACTCTTCTCTTGCCTGTGCTTTCTGCTCTTTTTTTCTGATTACTGCTCAGGGAAAGGCAGCTCTTGCAGGGCATCTTGAATCCAGGTTAAGTATTTTTACCTCATCTTCTTCGTCTGTTGGTGTTCCTGTTTTTCTCCTGCAACTATTGCTTGAATCTTTCTTAAGTAAAGGACAGGTTGTAGGATAACAATAACAAGGTGAATAATAATAATTTTTTTCTCTCAGATCCCTGTTCTTTACTGATTGCTTAAGCGAACCAGTACCCAGACACTTGAAGAACCTCGTTTTGCTGCCAGAAACATTCAGGTAAACTATTTATCTTTTTGTTGCTTGATTCATTCAAATAAAGGGCCCACACCTCCAGTTATCAACCACACATATCATTGCAAATTAGGCATAAAAGATGCTTTTGTTATTTTAATTATTTTTCTAGTTAATTTTGAATTCTAACTAGTTTTTTTTACATAGCTTTGGATTCTTTTGGTCGGGTTGGTTTTAAACTTCTATATAAAGAGTTGGTATTTTGTTTTCAGATAAAATTATTGAATCATAATTGTTTTCAGAAAATATCAGCTCTTTCTCTGTAATTCTTTGTATTTTTGGACTTTAACTATAGAACTTGAAAACCCAAGTTTTTATTCACATTACACGCCGCGTCGATTATATCGGGAGCTAGGAGTTTTGTCTTTGCTTATTGAGCTCGACAGCCTTTCTTAATTATACAATTACTACTCTGTTTTCAACGTTTCAACACGTTAACATTCGAACAGGTTACGGCGATTCTGAATTTCCACACGTTAACATTCGAACAGGTTACAGCCAATTTAAATTATATAATATCCACAATTGGATTTTGTACAAATGTTTAGAACATTAAGTTTCTAATATTTTGGTTGAAATATAAATTATAATCCTATTCAAGATATAATTTAATTAATCAGCACCCTGCAGGTAATTGGTTTATAGTTTCCAAGTTTGAACGTTACTGAGGTCGACTGGTGACAGCTCTCTTAATTATACAATTAGCACTCTGTTCTCAAAGTTTCAACAAATATTGGTTCCACAAGTTGACTTCGAACAGGTCACAGCCATTCTGAATCATATAATTACCTCCCTGTTCTCAAAGTTTCAACAACTATTGGTTCCACAAGTTGACTTCGGACAGATCACAGCCATTCTAAATTTCCAGACGTTAACATCAGCCATTCTGAATTTCCACACGTTAACATGCGAACAGGTTACAGCCATTCTAAATTATATAATATCAGCAATTGGGTTTTCAAAGTTTTAACAACAATTGGGTAGCAATTGACATGTGAAATATTTAACAGTTTGTTCATGTTTTAGAAAAAATCCGATCTCATCAAAGAGTTTTCTTGTGAAAATGGACATTATTGATTCCTTAAAAACTCTTCCACGCAATTGTTTACTAATATACACTGTGTAACTGTGTCAACACGTTAACATTATTGATTTGTTTTCTTGAATCACTCTTCTCTCTGTGCTATTATATCCTTTTCTGTCTGCTTAAGCCAACGAAGCAGCTGCAGAACCTCCTCTTAACATTCAATCTCTTCCGCGCTCTCTCTTCTACCATTCTTTTCTAAGCCATTCTTCTCTCTCATATCGCAGTTTTTTCCCTGATTGCTTAAGCTAACCTGTAACCAGACAGAACCCTATTTTTGCAGGTAAACTATTTATTTTGTTTTTTATTGCTTGATTCTTCCATGTTGGTTGTTTCTTTTCTAAACCATTCTTCTCTCTTAGATCCCTGTTCTTTATTGATTGCTTAAGCGAACCAGTAACCAAACACTTGGAGAACCTCTTTTGGCTGCCAGAAACGTTCAGGTAAACTTTTTAATTTTTTTTGTTGGTTGATTCATTGAAGCAAAACGGCATGCTGGTTATTAAATTATCAAGGTTGGTAATTTTTGCATGTTATTTAATTAAGTATTTTGATCTAGGAAGTCATGATCCACCAAAATCTATTCCCTACTAATTAGTAAAATTAATTAACATTGCTATTAATTGTGACTAAAAGATCTCGAGAAAAATAGTGAAGGAAAGTGCCTAATTAAAATAAGTATTTCATCATCTGTGGAAAGAAATAAACATAACCTTTTATTTTTTTCTCCTCCTATAATTATAAACACAAGGACTCTGTATTTCAAGTTCCCTTTTCTTTTAGTTTAAACATTTCCTTTTCCAGTTAATATAACTTCCATTTCCAGTTAATGTAACTTCCATTAATTTTAATTCAATACTTTTGACTTTTTTTTTGCGTTAGGAAAAAATGGTTCGATCAGATGATCCATTTTGGAATGATGTAGAAGGTATTGATAATGGTAGAATGAAGTGTAAGTTTTGTGGGCATCAATTTGCCAAAGATACTTCCATTACGAGGATCAAATGGCATTTGTCAGGAGTGAAAAGGCGTGGTGTTAAAATTTGTAATCATGTTCCAGAAGAAGTTCAAGATGCAGCCCGTGTAGCAATTGATGGCCCTCCAGAAAAAAAACTTAAGACTGCAGCAGGCTCAAGCAATAACGAGGTCAGTAATCCTATTTCAGCTCCTGCGCAAGAACAGAACAATGAAGTGATGGCACAAGAAGGAGATGCTCTTTTCGTTGGAGAGCGCGAACAGTGGCTGAGTAGCTTCACTGATGAAGACATTGAGCTTCTGAGAGGTATCTTTCATGAGGGAACATCAATTAATCAAGCTGATGAGCCTCGAGGAGATTCATCCCAGCCAACAGACCCATTGTGTCTTGACCATGGAAGAAATTATGATCACCTCTATGCTTCATCAATACACAATGATGTAATTATGAATGATGTGGAGAACATGGTTAGATTGAGGACAGAACCGGTGGAGGAGGACGTGGAGAACAATCATGGAAGATCAGTGCAGCCTGACACAGGAGCTAGCTCTTCTGGAGGGGTTGCATGCAACACAAATGAGATTAAAGGAGATGCACTACCAACGGGAAAAATGGTGGGTCAAGCATTCGAAGAACGTAAGAAGACTATCTCATCTTTTTTGATGCGCAATGAAGTTTCAAGTATTGGCATCTATGGGATGGGCGGAGTGGGAAAGACGACCTTGGTGAAACATATACATAACCAGCTTCAAGAAAGACGAGACACTCATGTTTACTGGATTACTGTTTCACAAGATACCAGCATTAATAGATTGCAGACAAGTCTCGCAAGACAAATTGGTTTAGATCTTTCCAGTGAAGATGAGGAGCTGCATAGAGCGGCTGCGTTGAAAGAAGAATTAAAGAAGAAACAGAAATGGGTTCTGATTTTAGATGATTTGTGGGAGGCTTTTGACCTACAAAAGCTGGGAGTTCCTGACCAAGTTCAGGGATGCGAGCTGATTCTTACAACTCGATCAGTCATGGTTTGTCAACAGATGAAAACCCAACACACAATCAAAGTGCAGTCTATTTCAGATGAAGAAGCTTGGACCTTGTTTACTGAGAGACTTGGACATGACATAGCACTTTCTCCAGAAGTGGAACGAATTGCTGTGGATGTTGTAAGGGAATGTGCTGGTATTCCATTGAAAATTATTACAATGGCAGGAAGCATGAGGGGAGTGGATGACCCATATGAGTGGATGAATACATTGAAAAAATTGAAAGAAACAAAATATAGGAAAATGGAAGATGTATTCGGGATGCTGAGGATTAGTTATGATCGGTTGGATAATGATTTAGCACTACAACAATGTCTTCTATACTATGCATTATTTCCAGAAGATGATGAGATTGCAAGGGAGGATTTGATAGGTTATTTGATCGATGAGGGAATAATTGAAGAAATGAGGAGCAGGCAAGCAGCATTTGACGAGGGCCACACAATGCTTGATAAACTTGAAAATGTTTACTTATTAGAAACTTCTAAAAATGAGGATGATTGTAGATGTGTCAAGATGCATGACTTGATTAGGGACATGGCCCACCAAATACTCCAAACTAACTCTCTAGTCATGGTTGGGGATTTTCGTGGAGGATTACCAGATGTGGATATGTGGAAAGAGGATCTAGTGAGAGTCTCTCTGATAGGTTGTTATTTCGTGGAAATTCCTTCTAGTCATTCACCAAGATGTCCCAATCTTTCAACTCTATTGCTATGTGATAATGAAGGGTTGCGATTTATTGCAGATTCTTTTTTCACACAACTGCATGGGCTCAAGGTTCTTGATTTGTCTCGTACAGATATCACAGAATTGCCTGATTCTATCTGTGAACTGGTGAGTCTCACTGCATTATTGCTCAAAGAATGCATAAATTTAAGGCATGTACCATCATTAGAAAAGCTCAGAGCACTGAAGAGGTTAGATCTCTCTGGTACTTGGGCACTTGAAAAGATGCCTCAAGGCATGCAATGTCTTTCCAACCTGAGGTATCTAAGGATGAACGGATGTGGTGAAAAGGAGTTTCCTAGTGGGATATTACCAAAACTCTCTCACCTGCAAGTCCTCATATTAGAGAAGATTTATCGTCCAGTAACAGTTAAAGGAAAGGAAGTAGGATGCTTGAGGGAGTTGGAAAATTTAGAATGTCATTTTAAAGGTCAATCTGACTTTGTGGAGTATCTCGATTCTCGGGATAAGACTCGATCACTAGGTACATACTGTATTTCTGTAGGACTAAGGGATGGAGATGATTATAGTGAAATAGAATATTATAGTGAAAGTAAAACAGTGAGGTTAAGTAATTTGTGTAACAATGGAGATGGAGATTTTCAAGTCATGTTCCCAAACGACATTCAACAACTGGTTATTTTTAAAAGCTCATGTGATGTTTCCTCTCTAATAGAGCATTCAATAGAACTGGAGGTCATCCACATTGAGGATTGCAATAGCATGGAGAGCTTGATTTCATCTTCTTGGTTCTACCCTTCCCCAACACCATTGCCATCTTATAATGGTGTATTTTCTGGTCTTAAAAAGTTCAATTGCTCTGGATGTAGTAGTATGAAGAAGTTGTTCCCTCTTGTCTTGCTACCATACCTTGTAAACCTAGAAAAGATTACAGTTAGAGATTGTGAGGAAATGGAGGAGATAATAGGTGGAACTAGATCAGATGAAGAAAGCAGCAGCATCAACAACACCGAATTCAAACTCCCAGAGTTAAGAGAACTGGAATTGGAAGATTTACCAGAACTGAAAAGCATTTGTAGTGCAAAACTGATTTGCGATTCTCTCCAAGTAATTCAAGTGATAAATTGTTGGAAGTTGAAGAAGATGCCAATATGTCTTCCATTGCTTGAAAATGGCCAGCCATCTCCCCCCCCCCCTTCTCTTAAAAGAATCCATATAGATTCAGAAGAATGGTGGGAGTCAGTAGTGGAGTGGGAGCATCCTAAAGCTAAGAATGTCCTTCGTCCCTTTGTATGGTGTTGAATTACTGGTAATTCCTCTCTCTCTCCCAATCTTAATTTAATTGAAATGAATCTCAACCACATCTACTTAATGATTGTTGTGTTTATATTAAATTTGACCCACAAGTTTGATTCACCTAATGATTTTATTTTACCGTCCCCAATCATGACACCTTTTATATTATCTAAAATTTCTTTTTTTTAATTCCTTTTCTATTTATTACTTGTAGGACTGGATAACTCTTGTCTTTTTAAAGATGAGATTTCAAATGAGAATTTGATTGGCATTAAATATTGATCGTTGAGCAATATTTTGCTGCATTGAGCTTGATTGCTTGACATGCTTTTGAGATTGATGGTTATGATGGATTTGGAATGATTGTAGGTTTGGTATTGTTTTTTGTTTCAGCTCAGCTGGTTAATATGGAACATAGTTCCTATGACCTGCAGAATGTTTGTTGTTTTGTTCCCTTGACCTGCAGGGCCCTTTACAAATATATATCATGGAAATAGTAACATAATCTGGACCAACCAGTGTAAAAGGTGAAATAATTTCTACATTATTACAGTGCAAAACTTGTTTTTTGACCTTGAAAATTTGTGCATGAATCTGATTTCAAAACTAATCAGATCAAAATGTTTCTATATGACTGAAACGGCTGGTGCTTCTTGTCAATTGTGTGGTCAGAAATGCTCTCTCTTCCTTTAGTTTCGACTTGCTAATTGCCTCTTCAAATGTAAGGGCAGAGTTTGAGAAAGCAGGCATCAACACTCACTTCATTCCCTTTATTTGGAAGGAAGTAATTTTCGACTAATCTTCATTTTGCTGGTGTTTCTGTTCTTCACATGCACCTGTTGTTTGAATCTTTTAAGTAAAACACTAGTTGTAGAAACTTTGGAGTTCAGGATCATCAACGGTTTCCAGAAATAAATAAATTGATCTTTTCAGGATCATCAACGGTTTCCAGAAATAAATAAATTGATCTTTCTCAGTTTTTATAATCCATGCCTTATGGAATTCGTACTAGATTGACCCTCAACCTTGAATTCGTTGTTTTTTGTTTTTAAATTTAGCGGACAGGTGCCTAAAGATGTCCAAGATGCAGCCCTTGCAGCAATTGATGGTCCTTCAGAAAAGAGAAAAAAAACTTAAAACGGTAGCAGGCTCAAGCAATGACGAGGTCACTAATGCAATTTCAGCTTCTGCGCAAGAACAGAACAATGCAGTGATGGCACAACAAGAAGATGTTCTTTCCTTTGGAGCGTCTAGACATTGGTTGAGTAGCATCACTGATGAAGAGATTGAACTTCTGATAGGTAGCTTTCATGAGAGGCCATCAATTAATCAAGCTGAGGAACCTCGAGGAGATTCATCCCAGCCAACGGATCCATTGTGTCTTGGCCATGCGAGATATTATGATCAACTATGTATGGTTTTAGCCATTAGTACTAGCGGTTGTGGAGGAGGAGTAAATGCGTTTTGATGTATGGTTTTTCGTCAAGTCGAAGACTACCATAAAACCTGAAAACTTGACTGCCTTTTAGCTTGTTTTTTTTCTTGTACACAGTTTCAAACATACAGGGCTGTCGTCCATTTTAGTTGTGCTCTCACATTTATGACCATATATGTTCATGATGGCTTCGATCAATATCATCTCCCAATTAAACTTGACTTCTAGTTCACATCTTCTGGTTTCCATATTCTGGGTTATGAAGCTGCATACTTATCACCAGAACCCCTAAGATATCCCATCTTCTGGGTCCCCATGATGTTTAAGAAATCTTGTGTCTTGAGGCTCCCATGTTTTGCTCTCTGTTTTCATGCTTGGTGGCATCTGGGCATTGTTTAAATATCGAAGTATCCGTTCTTTATTTTTTTCAAAATATTGTGGTTAAAACATGTATAGTGTATTGTGATTATACAAATACTACCTAATTATCAAATTATAAATTATTCTTATATATTTGCTCATTCAAAACAAGTTCATAAATATAATTATTTTTATTAAATACAAGTTATGGATCTATTTATTTTTTAACAATTCAGAATTACATTCGCTCTATACATAATTAAGTCAAATAAAAAAATCAATAAAAAAATATATAGTATCATATATAATAAAACTAAATGCAATGACTTTTCATGAAATCAACCCCAGAGTTATTAAGGGATAAATAAATTAGTGAGAAGATCATGGAAAACGATGAGAAGATGAAATTAAACACAATGTACCACAGTTTGTCCCGTGTAAAGATTTACTCAAAACAACAATCACATTGCATAACTCTCTTGCAATACAAGAATATTATACCACAGCTCTGTCTAATAACTAAAAATTAGAAATCAATTTCAAAATAAAATAAAAACAAAGTCATATCTGTCTAATTAAGTCTCTGGGCCCATATTGAAGGACAGTTCACAATCATAAATCCTCTCATTAATCAGCGAAACAAAAGTCAATGTTATGGTAGCTGTTTAGGCCTTATTGCATCTGTGATCTTCTAGCAGCAGAGTTAATGTGTTCTGCAAGTTGGAGAGTAGGACAGAGAAATCCCAAACTATGTGAACCAAAAACATCGGTCAAACTTTCCTTTTTCGCGTAAAGAATTGTCGGCTCTCAGCACCATCCATGAGCTCCATGCCCTAGCCTTAGCCTAGCCAGATCAATTTGCTATGCTTTTTGACCAAAAGTTATTGAACTTGATCTGCAGCACTTGATTCAAAGCTCTGTTCTTAGGTCTGAAGGACAGTTCACAATCATAAGAAATCCTCTCATTAATCAGCGAAACAAAAGTCAATGTTATGGTAGGTGGTTAGGCCTTATTGCATCTGTGATCTTCTAGCAGCAGAGTTAATGTGTTCTGCAAGTTGGAGGGTAGGACAGAGAAATCCCAAACTATGTGAACCAAAAACATCAGTCAAACTTTCCTTTTTCGCGTAAAGAATTGTCGGCTCTCAGCACTATCCATGCGCTCCATGCTCTAGCCTTAGCCTAGCCAGATCAATTTGCTAAGCTTTTTGACCAAAAGTTATTGAACTTGATCTGCAGCACTTGATTCAAAGCTCTGTTCTTAGGTCAAAGATAGTTAATTTTAATTCTTCCTAATTAAATTTAAAAATATAATAAATTAAATCTATTAAATTAACAGGTTTTCTTGTATCAATTCTCAGCTAATTTAATTTAAAACCTGACAAAATTCAAGTTCTAACTAATTTAAATTAAAATATAGTTACGTAAACTATAGAATATACTAATTATACTATTTTGAAATATAACAACAAGTCTAATGGTTTCTAAATTATTCCCTCATAATTTTCTGGTGTTAAATTCCCATGTTTATATTTGCAATCACTTCATTCTGACATTTCTTTATAACAGTGAATGGATCCATGGATGGAAACATTTGGGTTTAAATCAAAGATGAGAAATTGAAAGCAAGCTAATTTAGCATTTGGGTCATCAATTTTAAATAATTTTTAATATCTTGTATTTCAGTCAAGAAGAAATATAACATTTATCTTACTAAGTATAGTCAAGTGTCAGAAAAAATTAAGAAGATGGATTAGTGGTTAACTGAGAAGATATGCTATTTTTTTTAGTTTAAATCTTGTAACTTGTATTTAAAAAGTATTTATTAAATTCTTTCTAATATATTAAACCGATTAAAAAATACATCTTTAAAATCATCTAAAAATAATTTAAAATGAATGACCCAAAAATGAATCTTTAAAATCATTTAAAAAGAATTTAAAATTTAATTTAAATCATCTAATAAAAAAATATTTTTTTTCTAACACTCTAAAAATAACTTATAATGTATAATCAATTGTCAAAAAGTGACTTCAAACTTTCTATAAAATCAATCACCTTATTATTGTCATATAATTTTTTTTATTTGACATTAATAGTATTTTAAAATCAAATTACATTTTAATTAAGACTAAATTATCTCCGAGTAACCTTAAAAATGTATTTATGTTGGAGTGATGCATTCAAATAAATTTAATAAATTTTAATCCTAAAATATGAATTCTAAAAATCAAGAAAGAAAATATATTTTTTAAACTCTAAAACAATCAATTGAAGCTTAGTGTGATACAACTAATAGTTAATTTCTTAGTTACATTTTATATTTAGCAAATGAAATGTTTTACAAAAAAAATTAAGTTGATTAATATATAATTTTGGAAATTAATTACCCAATAAACAACTAATTATTGTCAAGTGGGGGCATGAGAATACATCCCCTTTGGTCAACTCAATGACATGCACCTTGTCCTATGCCTCCATGTTTGCTGCCTTTATTTATCATCCGCCAACCACCCACCATTGACCAGCCGGCCCATCTCCACCGCAACTTGGCGAAGAAATTCTCCCCTCTCACGGGGTCAGCACACATCTCTCAAACAGTAAACCTTTGTCGAATGTGAACACTGAACTCTCAAAATCTAAATTTTTCTTAACACCTCAAAAAAACAAATGATTATCAAATCTCGAATCCCATACTATAATCTTCTCTTGGTTTCTCTGTCTTTATGGGCTCCTCCTCCTTGTTCCTCTTCTTTTCTTCCACACTTCTTCCTTATCTCTGCATCTCAGGCCCCATCACTGTTCAAACCATCAAACAACCCTTCACTGCTTCGCATTTTCTATTCATTGACCAGGCTGGTGTTTTCTTGATCTCTTCTAATGGCAACTTCACAGCCTCCATATCCAATTCCGCAGAGAATCCTCCATATTATTTCTTTATCACTCATGTTAAGTCCAATGCTATCATTTGGATAGCTAACAGAAACCACCCCATTTCAGATTCTGATAAGCTATACTTGACTACAAATGGTCTTGCCATTAATAGTACTTATAATTCTAGTACTTCATCTGTAGTTTGGTCAACGGAAGGATTAAGCCCAAGCTCTCAGGTTTCTGCTATGGAGCTTCGGGATTCAGGAAACCTTGTACTTCTTGACAGGAACAATGTTTCTTTATGGGAGAGTTTTGATCATCCAGCTGATACTATTGTCATGGGACAGAGTTTGGCTGTTGGGACATCAGTGGACAGCTATAACGCTGAGAATGACAGGTCAGTTGGTGACTACAGGCTTGTAGTGACTGGTGGTGATGCTGTTTTGCAGTGGAATGGAATGAGTTATTGGAAGCTATCAAGGGAGCCAAAAGGTTCACAGGATTCAAAGGTGCCTGTCTCATTTTTGTCCTTGAATGATACAGGTTTGTTTTTGCTTGGAAGTGATAGATCAACTGTTGTGATTAAGCTTACTTTGGGTCTTGCAGATTTTAGAGTTGCCAAGTTAGGGTTTGATGGGAAGTTTAGTGTTAGAAAATTTGTTGATCAAAATTGGGTGCAGGAATTTGTGAGCCCTGCTGATGAATGTCAGGTTCCTCTCAGTTGTAACAAAATGGGGTTATGCAGTTCAGGAAGATGCTCGTGTCCACCAAATTTCCATGGTGATCCTTTGTCAAAAAGTGGCTGCACGCCGACAGATGCTTCACTTGCTTTGCCTTCAGGCTGTAGTAATGGAAAAGAATTGAATTCTTCTGTTTTCTATGTCAATTTAGGCTCTGAATTAGATTATTTTGCTAATGGTTTTATGGCTCCTGCTAAACGGGGTATCAATTTATTAGCTTGCCAAGATCTTTGCACCCGAAATTGTTCTTGTTTAGGCATCTTCTATGGAAATTCCTCAGGTTCTTGTTATCTTCTTGGAAACCCTTTGGGGTCTATCATGGAAGCCTCTAGCTCCAGCAGCAAACGGTTAGGCTACGTGAAGACTATAGTTGTATCTTCGCGAGCAAACAAAGTGAATGAATCTGCAAAACTTCCAATTGTAGGTTTGGTTCTATTACCTTCATCTGGAATCCTTTTGATTATCATTGTTGTTTTAGGGTTCATTTGTTGGAGAAGGAATAGATTGTATAGAACTGCTAAGTTGAAATTAGGCCGTGGCGATTCTTCTTCATCTGAGCTTGAGATAATTTCTATCCCGGGTTTGCCAGTAAGGTTTAATTATGAAGACCTTGTGGCTGCAACAGAAAGTTTTAGCACTCAAATTGGTAGTGGAGGCTTTGGAACCGTGTACAAAGGCACTCTGCCTGACAAATCCGTTGTGGCAGTCAAGAAGATTACCAATGTTGGTGTGCAAGGAAAGAAGGAATTCTGCACCGAAATTGCGATTATAGGAAGTACTCGTCATGTTAATCTTGTTAAATTGAAAGGGTTTTGCGCACAAGGGAGACAGAGGTTTCTGGTATATGAGTACATGAACAGAGGCTCACTGGACAGAACGCTCTTTGGTAATGGACCTGTTTTGGAGTGGCAAGAAAGGTTTGAGATTGCTCTTGGAACCGCAAGGGGACTTGCTTACTTGCATAGTTATTGTGAGCGCAAGATCATCCATTGTGATGTGAAGCCAGAGAACATTCTTTTGGATGACAATTTACAGGTTAAAATCTCCGATTTCGGGCTTTCAAAGCTGCTAACCCCTGAACAATCCAGTCTCTTCACTACAATGAGAGGGACACGAGGCTACCTTGCACCAGAATGGCTAGCAGGCGTTACGATCTCAGATAAAGCTGATGTTTATAGTTATGGAATGGTATTGCTAGAAATTGTAAGGGGAAGGAAAAACAGCGCATCACAGCTGCAAAGCCGAAGCATAGAAAACGATAGCAGCGAAGGAAATGGCACGTCTTCATCCTCTTCAGGTTGGGAACCTAGGCCTGCGTATTTCCCCCTACACGCACTAGAAATGCATGAGAAAAAAAGGTACTTGGAGCTTGCAGACTCCAGGCTAGAAAGGCGGGTGACGAGCAAGGAGGTTGAGAAGCTAGTGAAGGTGGCCTTGTGCTGTTTACATGAAGATCCGATGCTGAGGCCAACAATGGTTAATGTTGTTAGCATGTTGGAAGATATAACTCCTTTAACAGAGCCAAGGCAGGAATCGTTAAATTTCTTGAGATTCTATGGCAGGAGGTTCAGTGAAGCGTCTAGAATTGAAGGGTCTAATGAGCGAAATGAGTTTGGATTGTTCCCTCAAGCAAACCTCACTAGTGGCACCTGTAGTTCTTACACCTCAATGTCTCACATGTCTGCACAACAGCTTTCTGGTCCTAGATAACACTGAAGGATCCATGCTTTTTTAGCATGCCTTTGTACAAAAATGTATCTGTCTGTTTTTTTTCCCTCGGTAGAATATTTTGTTCCTAGTGTTTTAACAGTTTATGTTCTGGCTTCTAGCAGCATGGCTGTATTGTGTTCTATTTTTGTACCTTGCTTTTGGATGGTGCTCGATCATCCCAAAAATGAGAAGAAAAAAAAGCTACAAATATTAATATTTATCTTGGAGTATGATTATTATTGTTTTTTAAATATTTTTTTATGGGATGGTGCTCAATCATTCAAAAAATGAGTAGAAAAAAAAAAGTTATAAATATTAATATTTATCTTGAGAGTGTGATTATTATTATTTTTTAAAGTATTTTTCATGTTAAAATATTTTAAAATGATATTTTTTTATTTTTAAAAAATAATTTTTAAGATCAACTTATCAAAACAATTTCAAACATTAAAAAAATTAATTTTTAATAAAACGTATCAAAACAATTCCAAACATTAAAAAAATTATTTTTTAATAAAATAATTGAATTCTTTTAAAAATACAGGTTAATTTATATTTTTAAATTAACTCATTTTTCCAAACAAGCTTTAACCTTCATTATTATTTTTAACTCACTTTTCTAAACTTTTCTAAACGAGCTCTAAGCTTTATTAGTACTTTCAACTAGTTCTAGATGAATTTTTATATTAAATAATTATATTTTTTAATTAGATAAGTTTTATATCATAGATCACTCTAATTTTTTTTTATTTTATAAAAGAATTACTTTCAAAAAATTAAGAAAAAAAGTTTTAATTTTTTTTATTAAATTAAAAGTCAATTTGGGTTCTTAACAAATTGAATAAAAATTTGTTCATTTAAAATTTGACCCTAACAAAGTGAGGTTTTGGCCTAGCGGTGGGAGGGGCTTGTCCCTTTCCTCCGCATCTGAGTTCGAACTTCATCATGCATGTCTGTCACCCTCGCGGTGCTTTACTTACTCATTGGGCTTGCAGGATGTTCAGTGGACCGTGGGAATTAATCATGATGCGCGTAAACTGTCCCAAATATCCCACGTAAATCAAAAAAAAAATTGACCCTAATCAAGGTAAAGATCGAACGGATCAAATGACACTAAATATCCATGAAATTGACATTCCATTGAAACGTATAATTTCCTGGCTTCTTTGATACAATGCTAAAGCTGTCATTAATGTTGCAGAAAACAAAATGGGGAGATATCATTAATTGATGGGGTCATGTACTTTATGTGGTTAGGTAACACTGCCATGTCAACAACAATTAACCCCGCATTAATTGCTTTTTTATTTTAAAAATAAGGATCACAAGTTAATCCGATCAGATGAATATAGATATGATCTGATACAAATGAATAGGTATTTTTTGAATAATTATATTAATTGATAGATAATAGATAATAGATAAATATTATTAAACTAGACATCAACTTAACTCTAAATATATATTTATATTATATGGATATATTTATATAATTTTTAGAATTTTTTTAAAACACAATATATATATATATATATAATTTTATTTTATATTGATTAATAAAGAAGAATACTTATTGAATACTTGAATATTATAAAATCTGACTTGTGGTCCGTCAGGTTCATTCCTCATGTATCTTAAAATTAGGGTTTTTTTATTTTCTATTAAAGATATTTTGAAGTGTAATTAAGTTATGTTGTTCAATTTTCTAATATTAATTTTATTAAATAAAATAAAAAAAATGTAATTTCTATTTACAAGAAAAATTTTGATTATAAAAACAATATTTAATATGCAGTAAGTACAAATATAATTAAAGTAACAAGATGATGACATCTTTAATAAACATAGGCTTACCTAATCTAATATGCAAAATCTATAACTTGTATTATGAACCCGACTAGCCGTAATTATATTGTATTTTAAATTAATTTTTTATTTAATAATACAATAAAAAATAAATATTTTTAAAATTGAGGACCAATTTAATGTCATAATGGTTTATAAATTGCAAGCATTGCTTTGTAAACAAAAATACTTCATGGCCTTAAACGCAAATTTTAAAAAATCTATATATTAAAACAAAAACCTTGGTATTTTACATATGATTGAAGATTTAAAAAAAATAAATGTCATAAAATTATATAAAAAATAATATACTAAAAAAATTTAACAAAAAACATAAATTTTATGTTAATTGATTATTCATGATTTCTTTTTTAAATTAGGCACAAAATGATTGGAAACAAAATATTGATATTTCTATGAAAAACTATAATATTATTTTAGAAACTTGACAAAATTTAATAATAATTAAAAAATTAATATCAAGTTTTTTTGTACTTCATTCGATTCTAAATAAAAATATATAAAAAAGCTTGGCAAATGGACATCATGCATGAGCATGCAAGGCTATGTCCATGTGTATGGCCCTCTATTTTGATTTTATGAGGTGAACGATATATCATTTGCTCGTTGTCTTAGATTATTGCCAGTTATCTTTCGCTAATATTATCATGAAATTTTTTTAATATTCTTAAAAACAATGATATTGCTTTTTATTAGAATCACAATTTACTAATAAAAAGAAGCTGTAATAGAGATAAAAGTTTGTAAGAAATTTAAGCTATTTGAACTAAGTAGAAACATATACTTCTCAAATAGAAACTTAATTCTTTTATATGTTAACATATATCTTAATTATTTTAGTGAAAATATTTTTTTAATTAGAATCATTATTAAAAAAAAGCATGTCATAATCATCAAAATAAGTTAAATAAAAATAAAAAAAAAAGCATTTCATAATCATCAAAATAAGTTAAATAAAAATATATAAAATAGCATGTCCATATATATTTTATATGTGATTGAGGGTGGAAAAATAATAAACGTGATAAAAACATGTTAAAACTCTATTTAAAATTTAAAAAACAAAAGTTTATTTTAAATGAATATTCATGAGCAATTTATTACTATTAATTTCTGCATATTAGTGCATAATAATTGAAAAAAATTATTAGTTTTAAAATAAAAACATATGATATTATTCAGTAACCATGTGAAATGTTTCCTGAAATGATGTTTTTTTTAAATAACTTCAAATATGTTTTCTTGA
The DNA here is from genome assembly GCF_000495115.2 of Populus euphratica. Lineage (NCBI taxonomy): Eukaryota > Viridiplantae > Streptophyta > Magnoliopsida > Malpighiales > Salicaceae > Populus > Populus euphratica. The sequence goes on from NW_011500075.1 coordinate 380,945, forward strand.
CAAATATAGCGGCTTGTTCTTAGGTTTAAAATTTTGTACGCTCGGTAATGAATGTGACCAGGAAAAAAATGCGAACATAAACACTCTCAAGACATTTCCAGCTAGGATGGTCTTCCTTTGTCGTTTCACTGTAAAGTTATAGAAAACAGTAAAATAACAACGAGCTTTAGATAATAAAATGGAAAAATCCCTTTCTCGGAAAATAGGAACATAAAATAAAAAATAATATTCCGAGTATAATAAGATTAAAATGCACGTAATATATTTAAAAATACTGCTACAACTCATATAATAAAATAAAATAAACTAATAGGGATAGATTAGGTGAGTTATTAATGGGTGATGGAGTCATGTTATATGTGTGGTATAGTATTAATATTACAGTGTATTTATTATAATTGTAATTGTTGTTATTTTTTAAAGAATTTTGTATGTTAAAATGTATTAAAATAATATTTTTTTTACTTTTAAAATCAGTGTATTATTTAAAATAAAAAAATTAATCAAAATGTGCCCTTTATTACCGTACGATTAACTAATGTAACTCAATTGGTGAATCACAAGAATTTTACTTTCGTAACCCTTTGTTAATGTGCTGATCATCATACCTTAGGTCTCTCTATATATTGAGGGCAAGTTTTTTTTTTTTATCTATTTCTATAGAAAAATTATGAAACAAGAAGAGAGCATGGAGTTTGATAGAGTTCAAGCCATTGCTTCCTTGTCATTTGACAAGGAAACAATTCCTGAAGAGTTCATTCGGCCAGAGAAGGAGCAGCCAGCAACAACCACATTCCATGGCCCAGTCCCTGAAATTCCCACCATTGATCTCAATGATCCTAATCCAGAAAACTTGGTGCGTCTGATTGCCGATGCTAGCAAGGAATGGGGGATCTTCCAAGTTGTGAACCATGGAATCCCAAGTGATCTCATTGCCAAACTACAAGATGTTGGTAAGAAATTCTTCGAACTCCCTCAAGAAGAGAAAGAGGTGTATGCTAAGCCTCATGATTCAAACAGCATTGAAGGGTACGGATCGAAATTGCAGAATAATCCCCAAGTAAAGAAATCTTGGGTTGATCATCTCTTTCATATCATTTGGCCTCCTTCTTCCATCAACTACCAGTTCTGGCCTCAGAACCCGCCTTCTTACAGGTCTGCTCGCTAGCTACCCTCTTAAACTCTTTCCCCTTTTCTTAATTTCTTCCTTTCTTTTCTTTAGAATTGTTTCCTTATTTTACTATAATTTTTTAAAAAAACATTCATGAGCTTTGAGCATCTGTGGTTAATTTCTCTGGAACAGCAACTTGATACCATAAACGAATTTGGAATACTACTCAACGACAGTGAAGATCAAACCATGTTTCTAATTAAGCATTAACAATATTCACACAATAAGCCTATAGATATTTTGATTTTTCAGTTTTCCCAGCCATGGTAATGGTTTGCTATATATGTGCAGGGAAGTCAATGAGGAGTATGCAAAGCATATGAGGGAGGTGACAGATAAACTATTCACAGCTCTCTCTTTAGGGTTAGGGCTTGAAGGCCATGCATTGAAAGAAGGTGCCGGTGGTGAAGAAATCGAGTACTTGCTAAAAATAAACTACTATCCGCCATGCCCACGTCCTGACCTCACACTGGGGGTGGCGGCCCATACTGATCTGTCTGCCCTCACCATTCTTGTGCCTAACGAGGTCCCTGGATTGCAGATCTTCAAGGACGGGAATTGGTTTGCAGCTAAGTACATTCCTAATGCCTTGATCATTCACATTGGCGATCAAATTGAGGTCATTTTCCTGGTCCTTAATTTATCTATTTTTTCAGTCAATTTTCTCTCAATTGTTCTTTCATTACATTTTGCCGTTTTTACTTGTTTAGTTTTATGGGACAATTAGACATTTTTTTTAATATAATTTCTTCTTTCTTTACCAATTCAGATTATAAACCAACTAAGATTCAATTTTGAACGGAGGAGGATATAAATGCTAGTTCAACTATAAGTTCATTGACAATATTAGATCAGCAATTTGCCAATTAATCAATATTTAGCCAATTTATTGGATTTTATTTTACACCTTAATTTAATGAAATAATAAACAAATTAATTAAAAGAGTTGAAAGTAGTTTAGTTTGACCATGTATTAATTCCTCACAGAAACGGATGCCTTAATAGCACTTTATTGCTCAACAACGAGTTGACATTTAGAGGGGTAATTACTAATTAATGAAGCTGTTGTTTACTTAAGAGTAGTAATTACTAATTAATGAAGCTGTTATTTACTTAAGAGTAGTTCGTTTATGAAAGAGAAGGACGTCGGCACAAAGCTCGTGGCATACCTAACATGGCTATGTTTTACCAGAAATTACTGATATTTGACTCTCTCTTTTTTTTTTTTGTTTAAATTAATGTTTATCTCTGCGTGCATATCCAATCCTGACTTAGCTGAAACCTAAAATGTGTGATTATAACTTTGTTATAAATTCAGACAATTCAATAATATGAGGTGGTTTTGTGTTTCGGAGTATAACATTAATTGTTTTTCAAAATGTATTTTGTTCAAAAATATATTAAAATAAAAAAATTATTTTTAATATCAGTGCATTAAAATAATTTAAAAACATTAAAAAATATTAATTTAAAAAAAATAAAAAATAAAATAAATTTAATTTTTTTAAAAATCACTTTTAAAACGTAAAATTAAATAGTTTCATCCTTTTGATATTTACTTTAAATTAAGTTAGTTTAAAGTTAATTTGAAATTAACCCATCTAAGTAATCGATTTAATTAACCTTACATGTCAATTTTAAAAAAATATTATTTTGGATTAACTTATTGAATTTTTAACTTAAACTTTGAATCAAATTAATTAATTATGAATTGGGATGGATTTAATAACTTTGCTATATAGCTATAAAATTCTTATTAAATCTTCAAATTCAAGCTCCAAGAACCATATACTCATGAAGCTAACTACAAAAGAATGTTATAAATTTTTTTTTCCTGTAGTAACAAAATTAATATCTTAAAAACAACATAGTTATTGCCAGTTTCAAATTTGTATATAATTAATTCTTCACAAAAACATTTTAGGGAAAAAAATATTCATTGCATTGCGTTACACCATGCACGGCAGTGTTGTTTTACAGGCTATCCATCTAGATTCACTTCACTTATTTGTGCTAACAGTTAATTTTTCAAATATTATAAAATTGGCAATTCCCGGCATGCAGATCCTTAGCAATGGTAAGTACAAGGCTGTTTTGCACAGAACCACGGTGGCTAAAGATAAGGCAAGGATGTCATGGCCAGTTTTCTTGGAGCCTCCAGGCGAGCTCGTGGTCGGTCCTCTTCCTCACCTCATCAACAAAGACAATCCTTCAAAGTTCAAGGCCAAAAAATTCAAGGATTACATGTACTGTAAACTCAACCATCTCCCCCAGTAGTCCTATAAATAATTTTCAATAATAATAATAATAATAACAACAATAACAACGAGGGCTTGTTATGATTACGATGTCATTTTAGAGAAGTTGGTTGCCCTGATGTATTAAATTAATGCCAGTGGATGCATGGCACTCATGATAATCGTGTTCTTTCGGTTGTGATCATAATATTATGGAAAATATTAAGTATGGGTGAATGTTTTTATATTTTGGCCAAAACTATGTTGGGAATTTTTTTTTTTGGTACTATAAGGGTATCAATTCACATGAAAATTAAATTTATTTTTCTTATAGTTTTGTAGAGCATCAAGATTTAATAAATTCATGAAAATATTATTACTATTATTGGTATTTTGAACACCAAGGACAAAAAAAAATTTCCCTTAATCATATACCAATCCCTCAAGTTTGTTGGATTTCATCTGTGGATGGCTTGTGTACTGGAGGTTTCTTTTATTTTTATTTTTATTTAAAAAAAATAAAAAATGGCATATAAATAACTTTAACTTTATCCCACGCTTGAAATTAATTATAGCCTCTCAAAGAGCAGCAGATTTCACTCTTTGTAGATTTGTAGTTGTGGATCTCTCTCCTTTCGCTTGCCAAACATGTTTTCAAGCTGCAACTCACGAGTTACTGAGTAAATTATTTTTATTAAAATAATATTATTTTGTTATTAATTTTTTTAATTGGATTTAAATTGAATTTAATCGTTATTAATTTTTTTAATAAAAACTTAATTAGATTTAGATTCCAGATTTAGGATTTCTTGGATCCATCCATTAGACACAACCAAATTATTTAACAACTATAACATGTAGTATGTTCATACAAGATAGTCAAGCCTTCCAGAAGTTTTTAAATTTTGTTCATTGAAAGCACGTTTCACTAGCAAAAGATTTCTAATTTTTTTATGAATTCTTTTCCATTGTTCTTTTAAAATCAATTAATATGTAGATATGGCAGTATTTTGTTTGAAGAGTACCTGGGGATTGATGGCTTCCCACTAATGGACCTGTCATATATATATAAATAAAAACAACTCTTTAATTGATCCTGGACATAATATATAACAGTAGAAGGTTTCAGTCAATTATAGGAGTGCTCGAATATTGATAATTAATTAATTAAGTGTGATCACAAGGTTTTTCTTAATCTTATTTTAATTTGCTCAGTTCGTAGGCATGAGATTCATGTTTATCATGTTGACTATAATTCCTGCCGCTTTATATGAACTTGCAAGCTTCGTGATTTTAGAGAAATAATTTAACTAGTTGAGGTGTAATTGATTCACACGTACATGATACATGTGCCTAATAATAATTTAAGATTATAAATGGAATAAATTATTTCAACAAACCAACCCTTTATTTTGGTCTATCCAAATTAATTAAATCAATAATTGCACTAAAATAACGCATATCATTGATGAATTTGAGTTGTAGTTGAGTTACAAAGATAACAATGGAGGATTGACATAGAATCACATTGATGGGGTGTTCTAAAACTTGTCTTGGTTTGGTGGATTATTTGGTATCAATCTAATCCATGTACTTCTAATTTCAGAGCATTAACCCGGAAACTTAATTGCTGCCATTGTATCATTGCAAACCCTTAAATTGCATACCTTTTACAAAATAGCTTTTAGTATGAGATTTGTTTTGGGTACTTAGGTTTCATACAACTATGCAAAGTTAATAATTACTCCTTTTTTATATATATATAGTTACATCCTGCACAAGTTGTAAATGGTGCGCTCACGTTTTATTCCTTTATACCAATAAAAAGAGAATTAATTCACCATTGTTGTCTTCCTCTGCCATATTTTTCTCTTTTAAGACCAAAATATGAGTCTCTTGTAACTACAATCTATGCCCCTGATGATTCACTCCTACTGGAAGATGTTTGCTCTATTTTACTTACTTGTGAGGCGTGCATTCAGCACCACTCACAGTCTGCTCCTATCACCCGTATGTCTGCGAAGATTATCGAGATTGGTAGTATTAGTCGAGGCGTGACGTATATTATTAAAAAATTATATTAATTTAATAATTTAATTTATTAGATAAAATTTTAAAATATAATTTATATTATATTTTAATAATTTTTTAAATTGAAAATTTTTTAGATTTAAAATTTATATAAGTTCATATTATTTTATATTTAATTTTTATCAAATAAAAAAAATAATAAAATTTAAATTTATAATTATTTTATCATTAAAACTCTGATATCATATTAAAAAAATATATTAACTTAATAATTTCAATAATTAATAAGGTCTTAAAATATAATTTTTATTATTTTTTAACATGTATAAATTAATTAGAATATTTATACTAATAAGAAAATAAAAAATTACAGTAATTGATAAGGTCTCAAGATATAATTTTTATTATTTTCTGATATGTATAAACTAATTAGATTATTTATACTAATAAGAAAATAAAAAATTATGAGGAAGGAAATTTCTTTCAAAAAAATCTTTTATCTCAAATCTTCTTATATAAGTTTCTATAGGAAGAAAAGGTTTTGCTTATGAGCGTTAAGTGCAGTATCTTCTAGTTTTATTTAAACTTAATATACATATATCCACCTATATTTATGTGCATAAAATTTTATTTTATTTATTTTTAAGTGAAGGAAATTTCTTTCAAAATATCTTTTATCTCAAATTTTTTTATATAAGTTTATATAGGAAGAAAAGGTTTGCTTATAAAAGTAGGTGTAATATTTATGAGCATTAAGCGCAGTACCTTCCAGTTTTATTTAAACTTAATACACATATATCCACCTATATTTACGTGCATAAAATTTTATTTTATTTATTTTTATTGTTGTCGTGAAATAATTTTTTTATTATTGATTAGAAAATACCATATATATATATGTATTATAATCATTCCTATGTATATTTTTTATAATATTTGTTTTATAATCATAACCAAACCATGCATTATCATATTTTTATAATATTCATAATTTTTTTAATTCTTAATTATATTGTTGTTATCATATTTGTTTTATAATCGAATCCGGGAACTAAAAAAAATACATCCTTCGAAAAAGATATTTGCGTCTGCCGGGAGTCGAACCCGGGTCTATTGCTTGGAAGGCAATTATCCTAACCGTTGGACTACAAACGCAATTGCCCATCTAGGCATTACACATTTTTAAATAGTAAACTATTACGGTCTTTGTTCTCACCGCGCGACATTTTAGATTTGGCCCGAGGGAGGGAACAAAGGGAGAGGAGTCAACGTTTGCTTTTTAGTATTGTAGAACAGGGGTTTTTTTTTCTATAATTTAAACTTGCGTTTTTATTAAGCTTTTTATTGTTATTTTAAGAGACAAAGCATTTTTTTTATTTGACTTAAGAATTTAAATAATAAATTCCTTAATTAATCAATAAGATTTTCTAGTGTATTTTTTACTCATTCAATCTTACAAAAACATGGTACTTTATATTTCTTTTTAATTATCAAGGTGGTCTTATTATTTTTGTGCAGGCAAGGAAAGATTATATTGAAAATAATTCTTAATAATGTTTTCAAATTCTTCTCTCAAAAATTCTGTGTGTAATTATGCATGTAATATATTTGCATCGTGTTTTTAAAAAAAATTATTTATTTATTTATTTATTATTGATTAGGAAATATCATATATATATATATATATATATGTATTATAATCATTCCTATGTATATTTTTTATAATAATTGTTTTATAATCATAACCAAACCATGCATTATCATATTTTTATAATATTCATAATTTTTTTAATTCCTAATTATATTGTTGTTATCATATTTGTTTTATAATGGAATCCGGGAACTAAAAAAAATACATCCTTCGAAAAAGATATTTGCGTCTGCCGGGAGTCGAACCCGGGTCTATTGCTTGGAAGGCAATTATCCTAACCGTTGGACTACAAACGCAATTGCCCATCTAGGCATTACACATTTTTAAATAGTAAACTATTACGGTCTTTGTTCTCACCGCGCGACATTTTAGATTTGGCCCGAGGGAGGGAACAAAGGGAGAGGAGTCAACGTTTGCTTTTTAGTATTGTAGAACAGAGGTTTTTTTTCTATAATTTAAACTTGCGTTTTTATTAAGCTTTTTATTGTTATTTTAAGAGACAAAGCATTTTTTTTATTTGACTTAAGAATTTAAATAATAAATTCCTTAATTAATCAATAAGATTTTCTAGTGTATTTTTTACTCAGTCAATCTTACAAAAACATGTTACTTTAGATTTCTTTTTAATTACCAAGGTGGTCCTATTTTTGTGCAGGCAAGGAAAGATTATATTGAAAATAATTCTTAATAATTTTTTTAAATTCTTCTCTAAAAACTTATGTGTAAAAAATTATGTGTATAATTATGCATGTAATATATTTAAATCAAATAATCAAGAGAATATTTGAAAACACAGTCCAAACTATGTTTAAAAAAAAAACTATTTATTTATTTATTTGTTAAAAATAAATATTTATTTATTTGTTAAAAATAAATTTTTGTATGTGTTTTGAATTGTTTTGATTTTTTAATTAAAAATAATTTTTTAAAATATTAAAAAATTATTTTAATATATTTTAACATAAAAATACTTTAGAAAACTACAACAATACACCTTTCCAAACATGTAAATAATTGTAGAACCAACATCCTCGTAAAAGAAAACTTAAAGGAATAGGGGAGATGATTGGCAAGGAGTTTCCCTTCATTTTGCAGTACAAGATTAATAGACTTCTCGGCAATTAAAAGACATATATTTACAATATTATTTCTTCTTATTAGTTGTTTTTATTATTATTATATAAAAAAAGACTCCAATATGAGATCTTTTGAGATTTTTTCTTATTAGCTGAAATATAATCATAAACTCGCTTTAATTATTATTGTTGTTGAACTCATTATTTATTTATTATTTTTTAATATAAATTTAAATAATATTATTTTAATTTTTTCATATCTCACAATTAATCTATTGAAAAGAATTATCAAATTAATATAATTTTAATTAGGTTGAGAAAATCTAACAATATTAACCTTTTATTTAATTTATTTCAAGTTTAGTCTAAATTAGATTTTGAATCAATAAGTTTTCAAATTAGCACATTAAACTCAAAAAATAATTGTTTTGTTTTTTGATTGAATCTAATATTTTAAAATATTTTTACTTGAAAAAATATTTAATTGATCATTTTATATGTTTTTTTATGATTTTAATATAGTAATATAAAAAAATTGTTTTAATATATTTTTTAAAAATACCTTACATTATATTATCAAATACACTTAATAAAATTTAAATAATATAGTAATATAAAAAAATTGTTTTAATATATTTTTTAAAAATACCTTACATTATATTATCAAATACACTTAATAAAATTTAAATAATATAGTAATATAAAAAAATTGTTTTAATATATTTTTTTAAAAAATACCTTACATTATATTATCAAATACACTTAATCAAATTTAAATAATTCCAGAAACATTATATTAAATGATCAACCTATTTTTATATTCATCTCTCTAAAATAGAAAAAGAAAATACGTGATCATGACATTTGTCTATCTTCCATTTTGTTCACCCCCACTACACTAAAATATATAAAAACAGCTGTCTCCACCTCTCCCTTGAAACTCCAAACCCAGCACCCCCACCTCTCCCTTGAAACTCCAAACCCAGCTGTCTCCACCTCTCCATTTCCCTCACTAATTATTTTCTCAAAATTCAATTTAAAAATTTCTTATTCCAAATAAAAAATAATTTTTAATTAACACAAAGCACAAAAATCCTACGAAAAAACAACTATAAAAAACCCAAAAAAATCTGTTTTATTTTTTTTCATTTTAAATTTACAAAGCGCACACCCAAAAAAAAAAAGTACTCAATTACTACCATGCCGCCGCCACCACCGTCGTCGTCGTCATCATCATCAACGGCGACATCCTTCTGTTCTTTCTCAAACCGTTGCCACAGCCATGAGGAGTCTTCCTCGTCTTCTTCGTCATCATCATCACTCAACCCCCACCGCAACAATCGCCACCGTAGTGTCCGATCATCCTCCGCCATCGAATCAATCTCTCGATTACCATCAATAAGAGAAACCCAATTTTTATTATCCCTTCAAAATAAAGAAATCTCAGGCATTTTACAGAAGTGGGTGAATTATGGTAAAGGTTGGCGTCCTCGTTTTTTCCTTCTCGATGATGGGGTCTTATCTTACTACAAAACCAATGGCCGCCGCCACCACCACCACCACCGTAAGAAAAATACCCCCCCTGGAGAAGATATTTCACGTTGGATCTCTCGCCTTGGAAATCCCATTGGGGAAATTCATCTCAAGGTGAATATTTTTAGAAGGTTTTTTTAATCAAATTGCTTAGCAGTGCTCAGAAATAGAAAAATTAACTGAATTTTTGATGATTTGGTGATTTTTTTATGGGGTTTTTAGGTTTCTTCTATTAAGGAGAGTAGATCGGATGACAAGAGGTTTTCGATATTTACGGGGACAAAAACGTTGCATTTGAGGGCGGGGAGCAGGGAGGAGAGAGTGGAATGGATGGAGGCCTTGCAGGCGGTGAAGGATTTGTATCCGCGGATACCAAATAGTGGTGAGCTGACGGGAAATGGGGGGCTTGTGGTGGTTTCGACGAAAAGGTTGAGGCAAAGATTGATGGAGGAAGGATTGAGTGAAGAGGCTATAAAAGAAAGTGAACAAATAATGACGGATGAATTTTCACTTCTTCATAACCACCTTGTGGTCCTCAAGCAGAAACAGGCTCTGCTTGTCGACACATTGCGCCAATTAGAGGTATAAAGTACAATCAGAAAACCCATTTCAGTATTAAAGTGATTTTGTTTGTTATTTCTTTAATTCGTGTATGACTGTATATTTTTTCAGTCGGAGAAAGTAGATTTGGAGGACACGGTTGTTGATGAAAGCCAAAGGCAGCATGGAAATATGTCTGAATTAAGGCAACAGAAATCCGCCGGTATGTTTTGATAAAACTTAGTTTCATATGGTTACAATTAACATTATGTCTTGTCAGCCAATTGGCGCTGGTCCTTAACAGACACTGAACCTTGGAACTTAGTGTTTGTCTGTTTGAATGTGAAACAACTTAATTTGCGTTGTGTAATGATGATAGATTAATAGTGGGTTATGGAATAATTAAAGCTGACGTGTTTGTTAATCCTTCATGTTAGATTGAAATTTGAATGCAAGACTAGTAGTTGCTGTTTCTGTTATGCAATTATGCTGATGATATTTCTTGATTTAACTGTCAAAACATTTTGCTGGAAAATTATGCAAGATACTTTGAAAATATAATGATTGGACAGAAACAAACTATAGTGAGTTTCTAATTGACATTGTCATAAGTAATGAGGATGGCTCATACATGTTTATTTGTTTTAGCAGCTGATTATATGGAAGAAGAAATGTTTTGGAGTACCAGCCATGGATTCTATAATTAACTTTTGTTTGGTTGAATTATAGTTTTGCTTTGTTAGAAGTTCCTTTGTTCTGAAAATGGATGCTATGAAATACTTTCAGCTGCCTTGCATAGCGCCTTGTATGTGAATGATGAGCTGTCTGTGAATGGGTTAAATGAGGCACCTCAATAGGCTTTTATGATGAATTCCTGTGGCCTGTTACTTTAGCCTTGTCTGAAGTTTCTCTGCTTCAAAATTCCCAAGTTGATTGCTATAATAGTAGCTATATTCGTCCATTGTTACTGTTGCATCAATTTGCCATATATTTTTTTAAATCAAACTCATTTACATGCATACCTATTTCTAATTGATTTCTCATGGATAATTGAAAACCAACGCCTGGCCTCTCGCCCTCTGTCTCTTGCTTGAGTCTTCAATATTTAGCTGTTTTCTCTGTTTCCTTTTGAACTGTGTCATCCATTTTAACTTTATCTTTTAACCCTCTTTGTGTGGAATTTATGTAGAGGGAAGTGCAAGTGGCTCTGATGATGATCATGACAGGCATGATGCTGCAGAGGAGGAAACAGATGATGAAGATGATGATGATGAATTCCTTGATACTCAAGATTTTCTTTCATCAAGTTCGTTTAAAAGTGCTGAATCTGAATTTCAGAAAACACCATATGATTCTGATGAAGACGTAGGCCCGCTTGATATTGAAGATGGCATGGATTCCTGTATCAAATTTGTTGGATCTAACTACTCTTGTGTTATGAGGCGAAAGAAATTGCCTGATCCAGTTGAAAAGGAGAAGGGGGTCAGTCTTTGGTCAATGATTAAAGATAATATCGGGAAGGATCTCACTAGAGTTTGTCTTCCAGTTTATTTCAATGAGCCCATCTCTTCTTTACAGAAATGTTTTGAGGATTTGGAATACTCGTTCCTTCTAGATCGAGCCTATGAGTTTGGTAAAATGGTAGGTTCATCCTTTCTTGTTGTTTCTTATCCTTTTCTGATAGTTATTTGGTAAAATGGTAGGTTCATCCTTGTTGTTTCTTATCCTTTTCTGATAGTTGATTTAAAAAAAACCATATACTTGTTATTTAGTCAATGTACCGTTGCTGGTTACAAACTTTTTGGGGTATGCCTGCCACTAGCGTTTACTATTTTCGAAACCATGCTAGTTTTACTTGTCTTGCAAAAGCAAAGTTATGATTTTGCCTACTTGAAACTAGTGTCTACCAAAGAGACTTGTTGCTTGCGCCTATTATTGTTTTATTACAGCCATCGCATGATTTCTTAAGAAGCTATGGAGATGGAAGTTATACTTTAAATGCTCTGTTGTGAACTACTGTTAACCAGACTGTTGCTGCTGTATGGTCTGTGTGTTTGTGAGTGGAAGTGTGCTCCTAAATCCTAGTGCTCTCAGTGCCAAGTGTGCAGTTTTTTAGTTTTCTTGGAAGAATTTTCGACAAATCACCCTCTCACCCTATACTGTTCTCTTAATGTGCTTATGATCTTGGCATATTTTTTGTAGGGTAATAGCCTTATGAGAGCACTCAATGTGGCAGCGTTTGCAGTATCAGGATATGCCTCTACTGATGGAAGACATTGCAAGCCATTCAATCCACTACTAGGGGAAACATATGAGGCCGATTATCCCGATAAAGGCATTCGCTTTATCTCTGAGAAGGTGTCTCTGTCACTGCTAGACGCACCATAAGCAATTGTTATTCTTTATTTATACACGTCTAATATGACATGCCTTTTTATGGTTGCTTCTGAAAAGAAAAATATTATGTAATTGAAAGCGTATTTGCGCACATTTACACATTGTCAGTAAGTAGCAAATGCCTCTATTGATTTTTAAGGCTCATCTTGAAACAGGTTAGTCATCACCCAATGGTTGTTGCCTGCCATTGTGAGGGTCGAGGCTGGAAATTTTGGGGTGAAAGTAATTTAAAAAGTAAATTTTGGGGTCGTTCAATTCAACTTGATCCTGTTGGCACCTTAACACTAGAGTTTGATGATGGAGAAATTTTCCAGTGGAGTAAGGTTTGTTTTGGCATTTTACAGCTCTTACCATTCTCTATAAGATTCCTGCTAAGCTGTCTTTCACTTATCAGGTGACAACATCCATTTACAACCTCATCTTAGGGAAACTATACTGTGATCATTGTGGTACAATGAAGATACAGGGGAATCAGAAATACTCCTGCAAGCTAAAATTCAAAGAGCAGTCACTCATTGACAGGAATCCCCACCAGGTTCCAATATCCCCATTTCCATATTTTTCATCAAAGTAAATGATCCATCTTGAATTGCATTTTAATAAAGCAACTAATGTGTAGTCATTGTACTACTGAAGCACTTGACTGCTTGAAAGAATAGTGATGCTAGTGTTCCAGGAATATATTGGGAGTTTCTGTACTCGTAGATTTATTAGAAAATATCTCTTTTTCTAAAAATTTCTTTTTCCAGGTCCACTTAAGGTCCACATCATGCTGTATAATATTTCGCTTATGTTTTGTCTCCAAAGTCACCTTTTCTTTTTAATTTCGTTAAACTTGTATCCTACAGGCTAAACTCAGGTTTTTTGTTCTAATGATAGTTTGATTCCTGGCTTATTCTTTTCTGTTGGTTGTATAGTCAAATTTGTATACCCGTGCACATTACTTTAGAGGTTCTGCCCTTTCATGCAACAATTTCCAACACATTTTCTTTAATGATATTAAGCTTCCTTGCTGCAAAATCATTTGACCGTTAGCTTGTCACCCATAAGACTATCAATATTTGTCTGTTGATGTTTCCCCTCATATCAGGTTCTTATTGCATTATCTCATTTTGTGAATGAATCATGATTAGGCATTACCATTAATTGCAGCAATACTATTTGTTCTCTAGGTACTAGGTGGTGTTCAAGATAAGAATGGTAAAACAGTGGCAAGTTTATTTGGCAAATGGGATGATAGCATGCACTATAAAATTAATGGTGGTTCAAGGAATGCGAACGGATCAGAGCCCCATTTGCTCTGGAAGCGGAGTAAACCATCAAAGCATCTGACCAGATATAATCTAACACGCTTTGCTATAACTCTGAATGAGCTCACACCGGAGCTTAAGGTTGGTGAAAGATTTGTATATGATAAATATCTTTCTTTACAAGAAATGCCATGTCTCACTGCTCCTCTGCAGTAGAGAACAAGGTATCCATTCGTAGCTGCTGACATTAAATATATATGCAGGAGAAACTGCCATCAACTGACTCCAGGCTGAGACCTGATCAGAGATGCTTAGAAAATGGAGAGTATACAAAGGCCAATGAAGAGAAGTTACGACTAGAGCAGAGGCAACGACAGGTACATACATGCACCAAGGAGTGATCATGTTTTATTTACGTACACACTTGCAATACACTTCTACCGGCTACTGTTTATGAAATGTAGTAAATTAGAGGATAATAAGAATTCTTTTCAACAATGACAGGCACGGAAGATGCAAGAGAGAGGCTGGAAGCCTCGGTGGTTTGTGAAGGAGAAAGGTGGTGAAACTTACAGCTATATTGGTGGTTACTGGGAAGCCAAGGAAAGGGGCAACTGGGATTCATGTCCTGATATCTTTGGCCAAGTACCCACCGATCAAAATTTTGACTAGCAGCATAATCTGCACCTTTCTTTTCTTTTGATTTACACCATTCTTTATTTCCTCTTTCCTGAATATATTCAAAGCGAAAAATAAATTTGTTTCAAAGGAAAAAAGAAAAAGAAAATTGTTTCCAGAAGTACTGCAAGGATCAACTGACATTTACAGTATACAACAAAAATGTAATGATGGTTCTGCATACCCTAGAAATACATCTAGTTCTTGAGTCTGGATCGAAATATTTAGCTCATCTAGGATGAGAGTCTTATTTTTATATTATCATTTTGGATTTGAATGTTGAGACAGAAGGAAATTTTCGATGAATTTATTCGTTAGAACGCGAACCTGAACAAGCAAAAAAGGCCTAGGGCCTAGGTTTTTAGTTGTGGTTGTAGCTATGATCATAAAATATATGATAATATGATAATATATGTTGTTAAAATGATTTCATGTTAATTTCAAATCTCAAAATCTTGGTTTTAGGAATTTTATAAGATGTTTTTTACATTAGCCTTGGAAGATTAGAAAAAAAAAAAAAAACTCAAGAACTTAAAGTAATAAAAATTCCTTTTTGGGTGGAAGATTAGAAAAAAAAAAAACTCAAGAACTTAAAAGTAATAAAAATTCTTTTTTGGTCAAATGTGTTCTTAGTTTCCAGGTGCTAAGTTTGGTTGGTCACTTATAGATCATATTAGAGTTGGATTTTGCTTCTTCTAATACACAGATAATTTTTTATAAATGTTATTTTTTCAAATATTTGTAAAAGTATATGATAATATATGTTGTTAAAATGATTTCATGTTAATTTCAAATCTCAAAATCTTGGTTTTAGGAATTTTATAAGATGTTTTTTACATTAGCCTTGGAAGATTAGAAAAAAAAAAAACTCAAGAACTTAAAAGTAATAAAAATTCTTTTTTGGTCAAATGTGTTCTTAGTTTCCAGGTGCTAAGTTTGGTTGGTCACTTATAGATCATATTAGAGTTGGATTTTGCTTCTTCTAATACACAGATAATTTTTTATAAATGTTATTTTTTCAAATATTTTTTATTTAAAAATAAATTAAAATGATATTTTTTTATTTTTTAAATTTATTTTTGACATTAAAACATTCTAAAAACATAAAAATATTAATTTAGACAAATTTTTTTAAAAAATCATAAACAGGTTATCTATTATGTCATGTTTATGTTTATATTAAAAAAAAAACCTCAAGAACTTAAAGTAATAAAAATTCCTTTTTGGTCAAATGTGCTCTTAGTTTCTAGGTGCTAAGTTTGGTTGGTCACTTACAGATCATATTAGAGTTGGATTTTGCTTCTTCTAATAAACTAAGATAATGTTTTATAAATGTTATTTTCTCAAATATTTTTTATTTAAAAATAAATTAAAATGATTTTTTTATATTTATTTTTGACATAAAAATATTAATTTAGACAATTTTTTTTTTAAAATAGATCATAGACAGGTTATCTATTATATCATGTTTATGTTTTTTGATTAGTTTCTCAAAATTAAAATTCATAAAACTATCAAGTTTAAATTTCAAATCTATACATTAAAATCCTAAACATAAGAACTATAAATCATGTGTTATATTTAAAATATGTTTATATTAAAAATAGTAAGTAAATCGGGCTCGGCCGGGTTGGGGCTTGCTTCAATTGAAGTCCCAGTCTGCCTTTGTCTCCATCTCTAAATCGGATAAAAAATCCAATTTACTCAAATCAAATAACTTCAAATATCCACTAGGAGTTAAATCGGATAAAAAATCCAATTTAATCAAATCAAATAACTTCAAATATCCACTAGATAAAATAAAATTAGCATATGCTAATGCTAGCCCTTCATCTACTGTTAAAAAAGAGAGAAAAAACAATCGAAGTCTCTTACAGAGGACTTACTTGTATAGATATAGGAAGTATTGTACATGTACAGACCATGCCGCGCCCTCAAGGGCATCTCCCTGCCATGGAAAGAGGCAAAAAAAAACAAAAAAAAAATCAAACATCGCCTTGATGTGTCCTTGCAAGGCCTGTTGTCACCAGACTCTCATGGCATGATAGCACAGAAAAGGAGCTGTGAAGCAGTATTGTGAGGCTTTATGCTTCCATAACATGGCGAAATCAAGCAAGAAGTTCAGCAATGCATGTTCTCAAGCATTGCTCCCCTGTTCTATTCTCTAGTCTTTTTTTTTTTCAAAAGCACTCTCCCTCCTTGCCCTTTGAACATCTTCGACATCTCATTCCCATGGATACACATGCACTTGTTTACAGGAATGGCTATGGATGCTCATTGGTCAGGTCTTTTACTCCTCAAACTCGACTCGAACACAAAACCTGATTGTCTATGAATTTTTTACATTAAAAACTGACCTGATAAGATTTCAGGTGTTTGTTGAATATTCTTAACCCCAGACTCGAATTCTATAGTTTACAGCTATTTAATACATAATTAACTTGGTACATATATAATTTTCTCAAATTTTAATATTATTTATTTACTTCAAGTTAGGTTAGGTAAAGTATTATTCATACCCAACCCAACACCTGAGCTTCTACATTCGAGTTTTACCCGAACTTGTTCAGGTCTAAAAACTCCCTACCCAATCTAGTTGATGGTGTCACTTGGATCTTGGTGAAATTACTATCCTTATTTGATTAACAAATCTCTTCTCTCAAAATTATATTTCTTTTCTTAAAATTATATAAGATTTTGAACTAAATCATGAACGGAGAAGAATTAAATAAATTTATTATTTATAATATTTTAAATTGACTGGATGAATTCGCTTAACCTTTTAAATAAACATTTTTAAATAAAATATTTACAATGACAATGGGGTAAATTGATACTTGAAGAACAGTTAGGACATATACCTATAACTAAGACACCTATTCTAACTGATGCCCTTTCTTGTATGGACGTCCACCAAGGAGACTGCCATTAAAAATTAGCTTTTATAATGGTTCTGTATACCTTAGTAATTGTTACAGTTTCTGTATATATGGTAATTAGTGGCTGACACTTCACCTGTCTGGGCAGAGGATTTAACACCAGCTAAAGAAATTTATATACCACTATAGCTTTGAGAAATAAAATGGAAAATACAAAAAGAAAAAGAAAAAACAGAGCAATGTTCAAACCTTTAGAGGATAAATTGAAAATAAATTAAAATAATATACCTTAATTTGGTCAAAAACCCAAGTTATAAAGAATAAAACTTAATTCTTAATTTATTAACTATTTTTTGTCTTTTAAAAAAATTAAAATCAATTCTGATTAGTTTAGATTAATTTTTTTAATATATAATTTAAATTTTATTTTAAATTGATTATCAAATAAATTTTTATAATTATAATTGATGAAGAAATTAGAAACATAATAATAGTTTTTTTCTCTCTTTCTTGGTGAAATTGATCAAATTCTAATCAACTTCATTAAAAAGAATAATTTGAGATGTCAATCATGTTTAGGGTTTGAAGAATTTAAGAAAAGTCTAAGTAAATTATTTTGCTTGGATAAATCATGCATTGTCTTGGACAACTAAGATGCACTGGCTTATTAAAAAAAATAAAAAAGTATTGTGTATATGCTGGAGATGTTGTCGGTCCAAGCAAAATTATTCTACATTATCATCTTAAATTTTAAATAACAAAAATCTTAAATTGGTAAAAAACTAATTTTTTTATGAATTTATAAATTAAGTAATTAATAAATTATTTTAAATCTAATAATAATATATTTGATTTAGTATCACAAAAAGTGAAAAAAAAGAGAGAATATACCAAAAAAAAAAACCTTGGAACACCTACCATCGTGTACTCCATCTATTAAACTAAACTACTCACATATATTTATTAATATCCCATATTAAATTGATACGATCTGTATTTCTATTTTTATATGTTTTTTTTTTCATTTTTAATCTATTTTTGGAAAAAAAATTACAAATCACTAAAATCATATAAACTTTAATTTGATTGTTAATTATCATATATAGTTTAATTTAAATATATACAATAATAATTACTTTATTTTTTTATAAAAATATCTAAAATATAAAAAAAAACAAAAAAAAGCCAATTGAAACAAGTTTTAAAATAAAAATAGAAACTTTGACAAATCTATTAAATAATAAAGAATGATTTGTTCATGATCTCTTTCATTCATTTTTTTAGTCAATTACACTCTACAAATTTTGTGGGTTGCATTATCAATCAAACCATCTTTAAATTAATCAATTTACATAAATCAAGAAATGTTCTTCCTACCTTAATTATTTCTTCCCTTTCTCCCAAATACACTTAAAATACCCCCAACTAAACCCTAAATTCCTCATCAATACCTAAAATCACCGTTATAAAATCTGAAATGGCTCACGGGTTATTTAACCAACTCTCAATTTATTGATTTTTTTTATTAAAATAATATTGTTTTATTACCCGACCTTAACCGTGTAGGTTTTACTAACCCATTTTACTCACTATATTTCTTAAAACACAAAAAAATGATCCCTCTCTGCAACAAAGCCTGCTGACAACCTTCCCTAGACAGACACCAAAAACAACAACAAAAGACGGCCCATTCCCTCTCTCTCTCTGTCTTTGGTCTTTTGCTTTTTCTCTTCCCTTCCGCTGTTTTTTTCTGCCATTTCTCTCGCCCATTCTTCAAAGCAACAGGAAAGCTACATTTTTTTTTTTGACTCACAAAAGAGCAAGAAAACCGCTTAAGAATATAGCACAGTCGCCGGAAATGTTTCCGCCGGTGCATTTTCCGGTATAAAAAGCAAAATGCAAGAGACCCTTCTGGCCACACTATCAGAAAACCCCAAAATCAAAGCCAAAAACAGCAAAGATGTGTCTCTGCTAGTCCCCTCACCGGGCCATATAGTGACCACAAGAACCCGATCCCAGCCCAACTACCGGCGCGTGACTCCCACGCGTGACGCGACGATCACCACCATCACTTCTCTTATTGACGCTGGCTGTTCCTTGGTGGAGAAGGTGCTGCCCAATGGGGATATTTATGCTGGGGGGTTGGTGGATGGCGTGCCACATGGGAAGGGGAAGTATTTGCGGTGTGATGGGTGTATGTATGAAGGAGAGTGGAAGAAAGGGAAGGCTAATGGATGTGGGAAGTTTTCTTGGCCATCAGGAGCTACTTATGAAGGTCAGTTTAAGTTAGGGAGAATGGATGGTTACGGTACTTTTATTGGTGTAGATGGTGAAGTTTATAGTGGAAATTGGGTGAGTGATAAAAAGCATGGCTTTGGTGAGAAAAGGTACGCCAATGGGGATGTTTATCAAGGTTTGTGGAAGTTTAATTTGCAGGATGGGGAAGGGAAGTATAGGTGGTGTAATGGGAATGAGTACGTTGGTGAGTGGAAACATGGGGTGATATCTGGGAAAGGCGTATTGGTTTGGGCTAATGGGAAGAGGTATGAAGGGTACTGGGAAAATGGGGTGCCTAAAGGGAAAGGAATGTTTACATTTGGTAGTGGGAATGTGAATGGGAGAGTTCTTGGTGGTGGAGAGGATTTTAAAGGGTTGGCATTGGATCCAGTAGTTGGGGCTGGGGGAGGGAGGAAGAGGTCATCAGTGGATGGGAATTTTCCTCGGATTTGTATTTGGGAGTTGGATGGGGAGGCTGGTGATATTACTTGTGATATTGTTGATAATGTGGAGGCTTCTATGTTTTATAGAGATGGTAATGATGATAATGGAGGTGGATGTGAGGGTAATGTGCAGCAGCAGCTGCAGCCAGGTAGAAGTCCTTGTAGTTCTGTTGATGGTGAGGTTAATAAGAAACAAGGACAAACGATTTCGAAAGGGCACAAGAATTATGATTTGATGCTTAATCTTCAACTGGGTATCAGGTGCTCTCTTACTGGTCAATATGGGGTTTTTTGATGGGATTTTATAGAGTTTGGATTAATAATTTGTCTCCTTTTTTTTTTTTGGGTAGGCATTCTGTGGGGAAGCATGATGCAATAATGAGGGAACTAAGACACAGTGATTTTGATCCTAAAGAAAAGTTCTGGACAAGGTTTCCACCGGAAGGATCAAAGTCTACGCCTCCACATCAATCCGTGGATTTCAGATGGAAGGATTATTGTCCCATGGTATTCAGGTATTGTTTTCAGGAATTTTTTTTTGCTGATTTTTTGGAACTTATAATGTTTTATTACTTCATTTTTAATCTTCTGTTGAATGTCCAAGAAAGGAGATAATGAATCTGTCTCTGATTTCCTATGTTATGGTGGTGGTTGGTTTGTTTGGTATTTAGACATCTGAGGGAATTGTTTGCAATAGATCCAGTGAATTACATGCTAGCGATTTGTGGAAGTGATGCACCTAGAGAATTTTCTTCCCCTGGGAAGAGTGGAAGCTTCTTTTATCTAACCCAAGATGATCGTTTCATGATCAAAACTGTGAAAAAATCTGAAGTCAAGGTTAGTAATTTAGCTACCCTAAATTCTCAATTCAACATGTTACAAAGCAGCAAATGTATGAAAGTGATTATTACTCAAGTAGAAATAAGTAGGGGGATTAAGATGCTTCTGTATACCAATTTAAGTCTTAGAAACTTACTCTTAATTTTTATCATGTGGATAGATTTTCACAACCTATTGTGAACCATATTCAGGTTCTTATTAAGATGCTTCCAAGTTACTACCAACATGTTTGCCAGTACAAGAACTCCTTGGTAACGAAGTTCTTTGGTGTACATTGTGTTAAACCAGTGGGAGGTCAAAAGGTATAATCACGATGGTGTAGTTTTCATTGAGATGTTCTTTCTACATAATGTATAATCATATTCTAATTACTGTTCACAATGCAATGTAATTCCAGACTCGTTTTGTTGTAATGGGAAACCTGTTTTGTTCCGAGTACCGCATCCATAAACGCTTTGACTTGAAAGGTTCCTCTCACGGACGCACGACTGACAAGCTTGAGGGTGAAATTGATGAAACAACCACACTTAAGGACCTTGATCTAAAGTTTGTATTTCGCCTGGAACGGTCATGGTTTAATGAACTCATTAGGTAGATTCCACAGCATAGCACTTTTTTCATTTTGTTCCAAGTTTTGCATCCTTTATCTTGTTCTTTGGTGAGGCACTAATCTTGAGAGGTTAACATGTGTTTGTCTTCTGTTCTTTCTTTCTCAGTCAAATTTATAGGGACTGTGAATTCTTAGAAGCAGAGAGAATTATGGATTATAGTCTTCTAATTGGTCTTCACTTCCGTGATGATTACTCGAGTGAGGAGATG
Source organism: Populus euphratica (assembly GCF_000495115.2). Taxonomy (NCBI): domain Eukaryota; kingdom Viridiplantae; phylum Streptophyta; class Magnoliopsida; order Malpighiales; family Salicaceae; genus Populus; species Populus euphratica. The sequence continues at coordinate 402,767 of NW_011500075.1, forward strand.
ATGTCGCCAAATGACAAGCATTTTGGTAAATTTCTTTTATCCTGTAATTCTGCTACCTTAAAAATTTACAACAATCGACCTTGAGGTAATTTGGTTTTGTGTTTCTGTATCAGAAAAAAGAAATTCACATCACGAGGAAACATCGATGCGGGGTTATCATTTGCTGCCCAATATGGATTGGGTCATGGAAGGCCGGTATGTATTTTCCTTTTCTGAATTCATGTTTTTGCCCCTCCTAATTGTTAGTGCCTTGCTTTGTTTCTGCTTTCCTTTTCCCAAATCTATTTTCCTTATGTTAGGTTTTAGCCCTTGTAATTTTAACGACAAGCAAAGACATTTTTCCATGCTATCTCTTTTTTTGGGAATGTGTGCATGTGAAGTGGTGACGGAGAACTGTGGTGAAAGATATGAATGGTCAAGCATACATGATTATTGCAAAAATTATGCTTAGAGATGTTAAACTACATGATACATAGTCTATTTTTGGAAATTGGATTCTTTGACCTATTATTGTATGCCGGCTTCTCAGATGGTCCTGATTTTTAAATTTAGCTTTGGTTGCCATCAAAAGTCTAAATACTGGGGCCCTTAAGTGGTGTGGCATCTTCTTTTCTACTAAGCATGTGCCACATGTTTAACTTTAGTTGCCTAAGGACCCATAGTTTGGTTTTGAAAAGCAATGAAGACTGCTTCTTTCTTAAAATATCAATAAATCATCGACATATAGCCAATGAAATATGAGATATAATTCACAAAAAGTGAAGCTATAATTTGTGCTTGAGCTTTTCTTTTTTAATAGTGAATCATTTTCCCTTTCCCACATAGGAGCCCTGCATTTAATGATTTATTCCTTTGAATTCAATTCCTATTTGTTGGAATGACTCAAAGTGACTTAGGCTGTGGTGGCGAAATCGGGGGTAGCTTGTGGAGACCACCTTGCTTTCTTAGATAGAAACAAACTTTTACCCGGTCCTATTCCAGGCCTTTTTAGACGGTCAAATATAAATTATTAATGTGATTGACAACTGAAGCATTGATCTTGAAGTCTGCTCTGTCCTACAATGTTTTTGCCAATAATGATGCCTTAAAACCATGGATGTAAATCAACGCTATTTTATCTGTCTGGAACATTGAAAATCAATGTGAAAAGGAAAATTAATGATGAAAAGTGTCTTCAAAGCGTAAGATTCGGCTGTGGTTGAGTGATCATTGTCATTTTTATCACATTTTGTTCTTTGTTTTGTTACTTTGAATTTTGGTGATTGTGTGATGCAATGTCAAGATTTTATCTGGCGCTGCATGCTTGAAGTACTCATATGAAATCTGTTCCAGGGGGCCATTCATCCGGCTGGGGGCAAATGTGCCTGCAAGAGCCGAGCGTGTAATGAGGACTACTGAAATGGATCAGTGCATGGGGGGTGGAAGTAACAATTCAACACCTTCACATAATGGTAATGAGATCTTCGATGTAGTTCTTCACTTTGGTATCATTGACATCCTCCAGGATTATGATATCAGCAAAAAGCTAGAGCATGCATACAAGTCCTTACAAGTGGATCCCACGTCTATCTCAGCTGTTGATCCCAAGTTATACTCGAAAAGATTCCGAGATTTCATACATAGAATCTTCATAGAGGACAAGTAATGGAAGGAAAGAATGGAAATTTATACATAATTTTTAACACTAAGAAATTAAACTCCCGCGATAACCCAAAAGAAAGATTTATGGCTGATGCATATTGTGAAGGAAGGCACGTTGATTGCTGATGCATTGGATGTGCTAAGGTGTTCATTGTTTATGGCTGAGTTTTTTAGATTAGCCATTATGTTATGTGTTAACTATGGAGAAGGTCTCAAGGGATTGGTTTGGCAATCTGAAGACTGAAGGCAGGCAACTAGAGCAATGTGTTTTCTTTAGTTGTTAGCAAGCCAAGAGCGTAGAAAGTAGAGAAATGGTTGCAAAATTGGGGAGGGGTTGGAAAATAACAAAGTGTACAGTCAAAAGTAAATGCTTCTACAGACAATGTGGGATTGGGATTGAACAAAGTTCTTTTTGATGGCATGCTATTCAAAATTTTGAAAAAGATGGTTTGCCCCAGTGAGCGAGACAAAAAAGAACAAAATATTCAATGCCCCCCTTGGCCTCTCTCTTTCTCACTCTCATTCTGAATGAAATTCTAATGGGGTGTTTGCTTTTTCATTGAGTAAGCCATGTAAAGAAGCGAAAGGGAACAAGAAAGATGGGGGCTGTTTCCTTTTGCTCTTGCTCTCTATTTCACTCTCTATATTGGAAGTTTGAAAAACTTTAGGACAATAATACACTTTCACACTTGGAATGTCTTTTTGCGTTCCTTTGAACAATGCCAAGAAGATAAACAGTACGGCAAAGCGATAGGATGGTGATGATCCTGATGGATTGCTGCTGCTTTTGCTTCTCACCCATTGTCATTCCAAAAACTTAGTGCTATTTTCCTCATCAACAAATCTTAGTTACCTGACAAATAATAATTCATAAGACCCTTTCGATCCAAAGAAAAAAAATAATAGAAAAGAAATCACTCCTCACATTAAGATTATTGAGATTGTGTTTTCAAGATACGAATAGCCTTGAAATTTCAATTTGCTGAGAGTTGAGTATATCGAATGCAGTTGATGTAGTCTTTCTACTTGTATTTCATTTAGTTAGACCTTTAATTCACTTCTTTTTTTTTAATTTAATGTTATATACCAGAATTTTACTTGGCATGAAAGACAAGGGTAATCCAATTAAAACAAAAAACAAGAAAGAACATGTTGAGCACTAACATAAAATCTTTACGAGTCTCTCTTTTTTTCCTTTATTTTAATCTTCATTTCAATCACCTTAGAGATTTACCCACAAGTTATTTTTTTGCATATCAATTCTTAGCTATTTATTGTTCTCTCTTCAATTTTTATATAACAAAATTAAGTTTTTTACCAACCAATTCTTAGCAAAATCATTCTTAGCAAAATCATCCCATCATTGTATATAAATAAATGCATTCACAGGACATTAAAATCTCCCATTATTCCTATTGAATACATGAAGGGTTGTATTCATGAAAAACTCCCTTTTTAAACCTTTATTTGAACTTAAAATCAATATAACAATATGGGAGTAAACTCATTTGTTAATTTCAATCACCACATTAATTCATAAATAGATGAATATAAAAACATAAGGATTAAAAGGAGTAAACTCATTTGTCAATTTCAATCACCACATTAAATCATAGATAGATGAATATGAAAACATAAGGATTAAATACTATTTTCTAAAACTACAATGTTAAATTAATTTTTTTTAAATTAGATCATTGTTATAGGGTTTCTTTAGGTTTGAGCAATGCAGGTTTGGTGTTTTAATAATGTTTATTTTTTTATTTAATAATAATCCCAAATTTATTATTAATTGGTGTTGGTGTCTTGAAGCTAATGACAAACTGGCAAGAAAAATAAAAGTTGTATATAGAAAAGAAGATAGGAAAAAAAAAATAATAAAAACCATGCAATAAGAGAACTTTCTTGTGTATTGATACTTTTCATCTCTCAGAACTTTCTTGTGTATTGATACTTTTCATTAATTATTTTCAATTATAGCATTAAATGATGAAGAACCAACTCAAATACTATATCTCGATCAATAATCTCTTCCTAAAAAACCAATTTATTTCTAACTAACACCAAGGATTTTCATCTTTTGAAGTGAGGTGAGGAAAAAAATGAAATAATATTCATCAAAATTTGTAACTTGAAAATATAAATTACATCATGGATAATAATTAACAACTAGGTTGTCCAATATACAAGCTAATGAAAAAGATTTGAAAGAGCATTCAATAAAACTTCCAAGCATGAAAAATGATCTTCAAGCCAGCAAATATATATCAACATGTTAGATGGAAGTATCATACTGATTTGGAGCAACTTCAAGTATCTGTGTGTAAAATGATCTTATACTCTTACATCAATCCAAGTTTTTTTACTCTAAAAAACCATTAAATTCAATAGAAACTTTCAAATTTGAAAAGAAAGTTAAATGTGCGTGATTGTACATGCATTTTGTTATCAAGAACAAATTCGCATTATTTTAATATCAAGTTTGAAATAAAATATAAAAACATTATTCAATTTTTTTATTTTAATGTAAAAAAATCAATTTTTGATATTTTCTCCAAATATCTGTGTGTAAAATGATCTTATACTCTTACATCAATCCAAGTTTTTTTACTCTAAAAAAACCATTAAATTCAATAGAAACTTTCAAATTTGAAAAGAAAGTTAAATGTGCGTGATTGTACATGCATTTTGTTATCAAGAACAAATTCGCATTATTTTAATATCAAGTTTGAAATAAAATATAAAAACATTATTCAATTTTTTTATTTTAATGTAAAAAAATCAATTTTTGATATTTTCTCCAAATATCTGTGTGTAAAATGATCTTATACTCTTACATCAATCCAAGTTTTTTTACTCTAAAAAAACCATTAAATTCAATAGAAACTTTCAAATTTGAAAAGAAAGTTAAATGTGCGTGATTGTATATGCATTTTGTTATCAAGAACAAATTCACATTATTTTAATATCAAGTTTGAAATAAAATATAAAAACATTATTCAATTTTTTTATTTTAATGTAAAAAAATCAATTTTTGATATTTCCTAAATAAACTAAAGTGATTTTAATAAAATATGTTAGTGATTATTGGCCTTTTTTTTTTCAAAAAATAATTATTAAAGTTATAATTTATTTTTTAAGTGATATTCCATATATCTAATTATTAAAGATAATAATTATTTTTTATATTAAATAAGAAAAATATTATCATAAAACCAAGAAAACAAATAAAACCAAGCATATTCTAAATATTTAATAAAAAAATATTGTTAAAGATAATATTTAATTTTTTAGATTAAATAATAAAAATGTAACAATTAAAGATGATAATTAATCTCTTAAATTAAATAGAAATAACTAAAGGAAATATGTATTCTTATCAAAAATCCTTTAATATTTTTTATTAAAGACGATATTTAATTTTTTATATTAAATAATAATAATAATAAACTAATTAAAGATAATATTTAATCTCATAAATTAAATAGAATAAAATAGAAATAACTAAAGAAAATATTTGTTCTTAAATCGAGGCTATGTTCTTGCAGCTTCGCAAATATATAGTCCAGCCATTACTTTGGTGTAGACGAAACCATAATAGGGATGAGGAAGCACATGATACAGCGGTGGTGAGGGCATCACTGTATCTTTTCCCACTGCCGACTCTTTAAATGAATCTGTCTTCCCTGTGATCACATGGACCCCACATTCTTTAACTTGTACGGGGTTGAATGTAAGTGATTTAGATTTTAGTTATTTAAAAACAGAGAGGTGACCCGATTATATTGAGAGATTCACAAATAAAATAAATTTTTGCTAACAATAATTAATTTTGACAACTGTAATATATTTTTAGCAAGTCCCGGATTATATTGCAAAGCTACATGTGGGGGATGGTCATGCCTCCTCATTGCTCGTAGCTTGACCCGATCAGATTTTTATAATATGCTGGACCGTTAGATGAATATACTGTACTGTGAGTTTTAAATGAAACCAATTCAATTTTATTTTTTTTATGATTAGCAAGTGCTTTTTAATTTAACAAACAGGTTTTTTATAATTTATTTAAAATATTGTAATTATAGTTACTTTTAGTTATAGATAATAACAACTAGGTTGTCCAATTTCAAATAGAATGAAAAAGATTTCAAAGAACATCCGATGGAACTTCCAAGTTTGGGAAATGAACTTCAAATACATATCAACCAATCACACAAAAATACCATATTGTTTTGGAGTAACTTTAAACATCTCTCCGTGAAATGATCTTGTGCTCTCACATCCATTTAAGCCATTCTCTCCGCTGAAAAACCATCAAATTCAATATAACTTTCAAGTTCGGAAAGAAAGTTAAACATGCATGATTGTATATGCATTTTGTTATTACAAACAAATCCCATTTCACTTTTAATTAAGAAACTTACTTTATAATTAAAAAAAAAGATTAATATCACATCATTTTCATTTTTGTTGAAGATAATACTTAATTTTTTTAGACTAAATAAGAAAAATAAAATAATTAAAGATAAAATTTAATCTCTTAAATTAAATAGAATAAAATAGAAATAACTAAAGGAAATATGCATTCTTACCAAAAAGCCTTAAATATTTAATATTTTTTTATTAAAAATGATATTTAATTTTTTATATTAAATAATAGTAATAATAAAATAATTAAAGATAATATTTAATCTCATAAATTAAATAGAATAAAATAGAAATAACTAAAGGAAATATTTGTTCTTACCCTCAACTTTTAAATTGAGGCTATGTTCTTGCAGCTTCGCAAATATACAGTCCCTCCATTACTTTGATATAGACGCTGTAATTGAACCATAATAGGGATGAGGAAGCACATGATACAGCGGTGGTGAGGGCATCACTGTATCTTTTCCCACTGCCGACTCTTTAAATGAATCTGTCTTCCCTGTGATCACATGGACCCCACATTCTTTAACTTGTACGGGGTTGAATGTAAGTGATTTAGATTTTAGTTATTTAAAAACAGAGAGGTGACCCGATTATATTGAGAGATTCACAAATAAAATAAATTTTTGCTAACAATAATTAATTTTGACAACTGTAATATATTTTTAGCAAGTCCCGGATTATATTGCAAAGCTACATGTGGGGGATGGTCATGCCTCCTCATTGCTCGTAGCTTGACCCGATCAGATTTTTATAATATACTGGACTGTTAGATGAATATACTGTACTGTGAGTTTTAAATGAAACCAATTCAATTTTATTTTTTTTATGATTAGCAAGTGCTTTTTAATTTAACAAACAGGTTTTTTATAAAATTTTTTTAAAATATTGTAATTATAGTTACTTTTAGTTATAGATAATAACAACTAGGTTGTCCAATTTCAAATAGAATGAAAAAGATTTCAAAGAACATCCGATGGAACTTCCAAGTTTGGAAAATGAACTTCAAATACATATCAACTCATCACACAAAAATACCATATTGTTTTGGAGTAACTTTAAACATCTCTCCGTGAAATGATCTTGTGCTCTCACATCCATTTAAGCCATTCTCTCCGCTGAAAAACCATCAAATTCAATATAACTTTCAAGTTCGGAAAGAAAGTTAAACATGCATGATTGTATATGCATTTTGTTATTACAAACAAATCCCATTTCACTTTTAATTAAGAAACTTACTTTATAATTAAAAAAAAAGATTAATATCACATCATTTTCATTTTTGTTAAAGATAATACTTAATTTTTTTAGACTAAATAAGAAAAATAAAATAATTACAGATAAAATTTAATCTCTTAAATTAAATAGAATAAAATAGAAATAACTAAAGGAAATATGCATTCTTACCAAAAAGCCTTAAATATTTAATATTTTTTTATTAAAAATGATATTTAATTTTTTATATTGAATAATAATAATGAAATAATTAAAGATAATATTTAATATCATAAATTAAATAGAATATAATAAAAATAACTAAATGAAATACGTATTCTTACCACAAAGCTTTAAACAGAGGTCATATTTATGCAGCTTCGAAAATAAATTAAATCGAGGCTATGTCCTTGCAGCTTCGCAAATAAATAGTCACTCCATTGCTTAGGTGTAGACGCTGTAATTGAACCACAATGGGGATGAGGAAGCAGATGATATGGTGGTGGTGAAGGCATCACTGCATCTCTTTTCACTTCTGACTTTTTAAATGAGTCTGACTTCCCTGCGATCACATGGACCCCACATTCTTTAATGTGTACGGGTTCGACTGGCCAACCGTTGCGCACCGCATGCTCTGCTCGCTCTGATGAAAAGTATAGTTCCAGGTCGTCATCTCCACGGTAATCTTCCATTGCCATTTCACTTCTACTTATGTATCTTATCCATCCCTCGGTTGCTGGTGGATACCATTGCTTACATTCAAACAATTGAATACCGTTCTTTTTATTTCTTATAATCATAATAATGTCAGTGTTGAAGTCATAACGATCACCCTTCTCAAGTGGATGGACAAACCAAAGAACTAAGCCTTGGAAGACTGGAGGTATATGGAATGTCAATGAGCATCCTTCTCCCCTGTAGCTCATCCAATTTGGCATCTCGCCATGAATTCCGTCAATATGATACGGGTGACGACCGTTGCACATTGCCTGTATAAATATATTATCATTAAATCAAGAAATAAAAAATAAAAACAATCAGACTTTAAATATTTAATAAAAAATATTATTAAATATAATATTTAATTTTTTAGATTAAATAAGAAAAATAAAAAATATTATTAAAGATGATATTTATTTTTTAAATAAAATAATAATAATAATGATTATTGCCTGTATACATATTAATTTCAAGGAATGCTGAGATTTTAGATATTAATCAATG
>NW_011500075.1:415665-419533 GCF_000495115.2 Populus euphratica
CTCAAGTAAAATAGTTAAAACGATGTCTTATAGTATGGTGGTGATTTTTTTATTAAAATGATTTTTATTTATAAATATATTAAAATAATATATACTTTTTAAAAAAATTATTTTTGATATTAACATATCAAAATAATAAAAAACATAAAAAATATTTTTACACCAATAAAATTTAAAATTTAATGAAAAGTGAGTTGCATCACAACCCAAATAAAAGATCTAAAAAATATAAAATATACTATTAGAATAAAGTTTGTTTATGCTATTTACGTTTAGCAAATAGATCAATCAAGAAATTCAAGATAAAAAAAAATACTCAAATCATATTCAAGGAAATATCTCTATTTTCTTGTTATTTTTGAATTATTTACTAGTTACTTTTTATTTATTTTAATAGATTCATTTAGCTTTTATATAAATAGTTAATATTTTATTTTTGAAAACAATTTTAAAAATACTTGATTTTTTTGTTACAATTTAAAATTATAATCTTAAATATTGAAAATAATTTTGTCCTTCCCTTTTGTTTCCTCTAAAAACATAAAGTTAATTATAATTAATTAATAATTTGAACAATCTCAAGCATGCTTAATTTAATATAATTTCATTTTTAAAAATGCATTTTATTGTAAAAATTAAACTATTAAAATAAACTCTAAAATATAATTTATATTATGTTTTAATATTTAAAGAAATCCCTTTTAATTGAAACCTACACAATTACATATTGAAATTTACTGATGTGACTTAAAGTTTCCATGATAAAAAAAAAAAAGGTTTCTTGCAAATTATTAGCCAACCAATAATTGTCAAAGAACAAGCAATAATTGTCAAAGAGTTTTTAGAATGATAATTTAATTCGTGGTGGTTTCTGAGGGAGGACGGGATGTACTTTCGGAGTTCAGTAAAATTATATTTTTAAAATATTTTAATTTTTTTATTGTTTTAATTTTTTTTTATTATTATAATGTATTGATGTTAAATTTTTTTTTGAAAAAAATATTATTTTAATACATTTCAAAAATACTTTAAAAAATAATATTTATATGCATAAAATATTTATTGTAAAAGATCAAGCAATATTTATTCTTCACATAGGAGAAGAAGTATATGCTTTCTATTCATTTGCAGGAGAGAGCACCACGAATTTCGAGTCAAAGCAAGTCAAGTAGTAAAAGTTAGAAAAATTATATTTATTTATTTTTTATATTATCACATTAAAATAATTAAAAAATATAAAAAAATATTTTAAAACAAATAAAATTTAAAATTTAATAAAAAATGGGTTTCCAACTCATATAATATCTATAAGTTTTTTTTAAAAAATATCAAACATACTATTAGAATAAAGTTTGTTTAAGCTATTTATGTTAGCAAATACTTAGTAAATTGGTCAATCAAGATAAAAAACAAACTGGAATCATATTTAAAAAATATCTCTATTTTCTTGTTATTTTTGGATTATTCACTTGATTTTACTAGTTATTTTTTATTTATTTTAATAGATTCATTTAGCTATTATATAAATAGTTGATGCTTTTATTTTTGAAAACAATTTTAAAAACACTGAAGAGTAATAAATATTCCTTTTCATTTAAATAAAAGATCCAATTGAAAAGGCTTGTTAGTGGCTTCTTTCTAATAAATTCAAAGGATGTAACATATATATATTATGATATTTAAAAACCTCAATCTAGTTTCAAAATATAAGATTCCATCCCATCATATTATGTTGCGTGGAAATTTTCTTGTTACATTTGGTTTTTTTGTTGTTTTTCTATTTTAAGCACGTATACTCAGTTCATGTGACAAATTAAGATTTTAATATAAGAATTTTTAGGATAATAAATATTTTTCTCTGTTATTTTTATTTAGTTTAGAAATTTTAATATTTATTTCTATTCAATATTATTAAACTTTTATATTTTTTTCTACTTGAAAAGAATAATTTTTCTATTTCATTTTTTTATTCAATATCATGAGGTTTTTCTGCCTAAAAAGCAATAATTTTTCTATATAGTTTTTTTATTTTAAAAATAATAGTTTTTTTCTATATATTCAGAGAAAGAATTCTCTCTTGCAAATTGTTAGCAATGGAATCATTTTTCTACCTCTGCAAAGTTTCCACAGCAACTGGGTCGACGCGTTAACATTATTGAGGTCAAAAAGGTTACTGCTATTATTTTTCTTCCTCTGCTATCAAACTCTTCCAAGCTATTGTGGATCAATGTGCCAAAAACACAACAGAAAATCAAGCAAAGATCTTGATTCCCCTCCATTATTCTTCTCTCTGTGTTATTGTTGTAACAATTTATTAAAGCAGTGTAAGACGTTGAAAACATGGGTATCATGAAGTGACGTGAAAAAATCAGAAAAAATACACAAAAAAAAAATATAGTTAGTATTCTTTATATAGGAGAAAGAGAAAGGATATTTTATTGAAAACCTAAAGCAAAATGACGACTTTTCACCCTAATTGAAATGGTGTGTTTTACCTAGAAAACATACTCAAATCATATTAAGAAGATATATTTATTTTCTAGTTATTTTTGAATTATTTACTAGTTATTTCTGATTTATTTTATTAGATTTATTTAGCAATTATATAAATAGTTGATGTTTTATTCTTGATTTTTTTAAAAAAATAATTGGATGTTTTTAATAATTTAAAAATTTTAAAAACTCTAATTCTTTAGCTTTCTTGCAACTACTTTTGCAAGTCAATTAGTCAATAACAATTTTTCCAATAATGTACAACAGAAAGAGCACAAGGAAATTTCCTCCGCAAATTGCTTGAAAATTTCGATCAGCAACTACTTAGCAAGTTAGTCAATGCAAGTCAGTTCAACGATGATATTTTTTAAATTCATATATATGAGAAAGTATCAGGAAATTTCCTTTATAATTTACTAGAAATTCTGAGTGAAATCTCCAGTCAATGCAGTTGTATTATCTTTGATTCCTAGATTTACATACCGTTATCTTTATAAATATTTTCTCAGTTATTTTTATTTTTTTAATTTAGATTAGACTTTTTAATTTTTTTATACAATATTATTAATTTTGTTTGTACTTAAAAAGGAATATTTTTTCTTTTTTATTTTTTTATTAAATATTATCAAGCGCTTCTGGTTTTTTCATTTAAAAAATAATATTTTTTCTATTTAGTTATTATAATTATGAAGAATCCATTCTTCTCCCTGTGCTATTATTGTAACAATTTATTAAAGCAATGAAGTCTGCTTATTTCTAAAAACATTCAGACTTTACTCGCGATTTAGAATTTTTGTTAATAGATCCAGAGATTGGTTTTGAAAAGCAATGAAGGCTGCTACTTACTAAAAATACTTAGACTTCTTCCTGTCAATCAATCCCAATCCAAGACAACCATGGAAAACTCCTGGGCTAAAGCAGTGCGAACACTAACTTTTATTTGTTTTTTTTTGTGAAAGCCATTACGCCTAAGATAGAAAGTGGCATAAAGCTCTCACAGTAGTTCCCGCTTTCACGCTGAGTGGAAAGTGGGAAAGTAGATACTTTCCCACTTTCCACTCGTAAAGGACTAAAGTATTTTAAACATGATTTTTTTTTTTTAGTTGAGGAATTTTATCAAACACCTGATACGCGTCTTTAAAACATTAACAGCAGCATAAAGAGATTTCGTGGGCGGCAAACTCTGTTGGCTCAGAATAGGGAGTCTTTGTTCCTAAACTTCATAAACAAGTAAATTAAAGCTTCCAAATTTCTAGCTAATAATATGTCTACGGAGCCTCGCCCACGTACTACGGTACAGCATAAAATGGAGGTCTCTGCTAACTTTTTATGTCACCGGGGTAGATAAAAGGAAGTTCAAGATTCCATGCCGCGC
>NW_011501801.1:0-32325 GCF_000495115.2 Populus euphratica
GATAATAACAAATGTCAAGGTTAGAGGATCCACTAATGGTATGTCAAACAAGTATAATATAAACTTTTATTATTCAATTGGAAACCACACACAAAGGAGGTTCCAATCTGATCATAGATTGTTAACATGATTATATTAGTCATCTTATTCGATTAATGCTAATACCTGTAAATCTCGTCAAGCATTCATTATTATAACTTATGTTAACAGCAAATCAAGTTCCTTTCATAGCTCAGGTGTCGGTTATACCATACAGTATGGGCTATAAAAGTGTCAAGCATTTGTTGTACCAAGTGTTATACAACATAAATCAAGATTAGTCATTTGACAAGCAAAGTATTAAAGAGTGAATAAGATAACAAATATAAAACATGTTAGTATCAAACATGTAAATCCATATTAAGTTTACACTATACTTATTCTTACACCATTAGTGTAACCTTTTCACCTTGACATAATAAACTTAGCTAGACATAATGAAAGAAAGAAAAATAAATAAACAAAATAAGAACATAAATAAGATAAAAGTTAGCTAAGTAAATGAAAGGAAATGAAATGCATAAACTTGATATTAATGAAAGCAAAGCATAAACATTATAAAAAATACAAAGAGAGAAAGCAAGAGCATGATCTTGATCTGGAAACCAAGATGCCTAAATGTATGGCAAATGCCTCCTTTTATAGGCCAAAATTGGGAACTATTGATTTGATGACTAATTGATGAGTGGGTAGTCAACTCTTGACCTGGTGACAATCCTTATCTTCTCTTGTCTGCCCAAAACATCATTGATAACATCAAAATTGGAGCCACACGACATGAAAGTTATAGGCAATTGTCTCAGCTTTCTTATGTAAAAAATTCAACTCATTTGGACTTAATATGAACTTTAATGTTTGATACTAACATGTTTTATATTTGTTATCTTGTTCACTCTTTAATACTTTGCTTGTTAAATGACTAATCTTGATTGATGTTGTGTAAATGACTAATCTTGATTAATGTTGTATAACACTTGGTACAACAAATGCTTGACACTTTCATAGCCCATACTGTATGGTATAACCGACACCTGAGCTATGAAAGGAACTTGATTTGTTGTTAACATAAGTTATAATAATGAATGCTTGACGAGATTTACAAGTATTAGCATTAATCGAATAAGATGACTAATGTAATCATGTTAACAATCTATAATCAGATTGGAACCTCCTTTGTGTGTGGTTTCCAATTGAATAATAAAAGTTTATATTACACTTGTTTGACATACCATTAGTGGATCCTCTAACCTTGACATTTGTTATTATCATTGTTTAAGCGTTACATTAATATTCCATCTTAAAGTTCTCTTCTTCTTCTTTATTATTATTATTATTATTATTATTATTATTATTGCTATTATTATTATTATTATTATTATTATTATTATTATTACTATTATTATTATTATTATTGTTGTTGTTGTTGTTATTATTGTTGTTATATTATTGTTATTTATAATTTGTACAATTAACCTCCCTGTTGTTCGACCCCGGTCTTGTCGGGTTATTTATTACTTCGACACTCCTGCACTTGGGAGAAGATAACAATCTTTTAGTCGTGTCAAACACCAAAGCGAATCAACACGTCACACTTGATCTTATAACTCTGACTGATTCTGCACCTTATTTTGATAATGATCATTTGTATGTTAGTGATGGTAAGGGCCTTAACATATCACACATTAGACATACTACGTTACATTCCCTAAAACGTATTTTTACATTATTTAATGTTCTCCATGTGCCCTATATTACCAAAACTGTTATTTGTTCACAAATTCTGTTGTGATAATCATGTATGTAACATCCCAATTATTAAGACAACACACCAATTGTAATATAGGAAAAACACGATAATTTTTATTTTTATTTTGCAAAATTTCACCAAATTTTCTATTAAAATGTTGGCAAAGTCTCCCTTATTTCGAGAAGTTTTATGTTATCAAAAAACAACCTGTTACACTTCTATTAACTATTATTAAATTATGACCCAATCATCATGGGTCTCAATTCAAACAACCCATATCAATGCAACTACAATTTATAAAGCATTAATATAACATAAATGAAATATTAAATGTCTCTAAATAACTAAACAAATATGTGTAAAATATAAATACATGAAAGTATAATTTAAGTTCATACATTCCATTTAAAAGATATTATTATAAATCAAGTCATGATAGTTTCTTAAGATATAAAATACGTAAGTATTCACTTAAAACTAGATAACAAGAGGATAAAAAGATCTAAAAATCACTCTTGTCGTAAGTGTGAAGGACTTGAAACAAGTATAACATTGGATAATAAATATCATGAAAAACATTGGTAATTAAGTAATTTATTCCAAATCAACATATATTTAAATTTCTTTACAATTCTCCACTTGGTCCTTTTAGGATTTCTTTATCATGAATTCACTAACATTTTCCATTTTGCTCTTAATTTCCAACCAATATCATATATTAATACTGAAGGACAATTTCTTAAAGTAAGTGCCAATACCAATTCATTAGCATCATTAACTATCCTTCACCAAATAGTTAATCAATGTTTTTCTTCCCAAAAACCTTGGGATTGTAATGCCAAAACTAATGAATTGTATTAGTATCATTAGTCTCTATTACAGGACCGACTAATCAAGTTTATCGTGAATACTAATATTAATGTAGCACATTGATATCATTAATTATTCTTAACATAAAATAGTCAATCAAGTCCCAATAGTACTTTAAAATATCTTAAAAAATATCAATATCAAGGATCCTTGACATCATTGGCCTTCATACTAGGAATAGCTAATCAAGTTTCAAGGAAATGCCGACATCGATGTAGCACATCGATATCATTAACTATTCTTAATCTATAATAGTTAATCAAGTTCAATATCCCCCTATGTCTCAAGGTGATCATGCCAATGTTAGTAAACCTTACTAACATCATTAGCCTCCCGTACTCGAGACTGACTAATCAAATCTAGAAAATGCCAATATCAATGAAATTCATTGATATCATTAACTATTCTTAACCGAAATAGTTAATCAAGTTTGTTCTCATTTCTCACTTGTTTCAGTAGATGTTTCCCTTTTTGGCAACATTTATATATATAATCCAAAAATTAAACAAACTTACAATGACTTGGTATTAACACCATAACCTTAATTGTCCCTCATTTGGGAACTAAGTATCCAACCATATCATTTCCTTAGTTACTCATCATAGTAACTATGTATCAAAACCACAATATGACTTTAACCTCCTTACCATGGTTGCCAAGCCTTATTCACTTCTTCTAATTTCAATTTAATAATTCTTTACCATTAACCGAAACTTTGTAACAAATCATGCATATCGCATATCTTATGCACAATATGTCCATATTCAAGTACAAAACTTGTCGTAACTAGCAATTCATAAAATCTATATCCTAGCATTAATTTGATGTGAATTGAAAAGAAAAGGTGTGATACATCTACTTCCTCATTCAATTGCCCGAGCTCCTTAACCTACAATCATCTCTATTCCAGGTGCCTCTCCTATTTGGAATTAAGAGATACCATTAGTAACCTCTTGTAAGTTGACCATAACGAGCATTCTCATACCATTCCAGTTTCATCCACATAAATTCATTGCCATGTAATAATTTTTTTTTCCTGATTGTTTTCCTTTAATTGGTTCATTACACTTTTTAGATCATTTTTTATTATTATTAGCATTCAAGAGCACTGCTTACTATTTTAATCATAAGTTATAGACATTAGTTTTTAGTTATAGACATTAGTTTTTCGTGTGACCTAACTCTTTGAAAAGCTAAGATACAAATGTACAACTTTGCATTAGGGTGGATGACCCAATTGTATTATGCACACATTCAAAATCACCCATCACTACATGTCATTAATTCTGTTCAGTAAGATTTGATTTGATCCATTGACAGTTTGTAATCCATATTTGAAGTTATAGAACTTCAAATTAAGCAAGGTTAGTTTTTTTGGAAAGCTAACATCTTCATCTACATCTTCTCTGGAAGTTAAGTAACAATTTATATTCAGTTCTCAATCTATGAACTTGTTAACCACATCATAAGTTCCCTACTTCTATTTGAATTAAAGGTCTTGCCATTATTTTTGTGATGTTCTCCCTTAATTATATGTCGTGACTTATCAATGTGTGTATATCTAAATTCTTTTTCAACTTGTAATCTCTTGTTACCCTTAGATCATAGCTATTTTGTGGATTTTTTTTCTTGTGAACCAATTTATAACATTTCTCAATCAAGTCCTCTTTAAACCTTCACAAAGGCTGAAACATACTATCTCTATTCCTTTAAGTTCTTCCACTTAAATTACTTTATTTCCCCCCCTTAATCCCATCTTTGTCACTTGCAAATTAGTTTTAGTCATTACGCCACTTATACAACATGAACAATGTTTCATCTTATTTTTATGCAATAGTATAATCCTTAACAATTTCAGTTTTGAAAAATCACTTCCCTTTCCAATTTATACATGTAATTTATCTTATTCACGTTAACACTATGAACAATTTATCTAACACAACATATTTGTTCAAGCAATAAAGTTCTTGTACGTCATAGTCACCTCACCTCCTTTAAGAAGATACATATCATCAACTCAACCAAACCTCATTTCAGTTCTCACCATTTTTTACGTACAAACCCTAAGATGGCCATGTTTGGGGTTTTTTCATCTTTTCGTCTAATTTCTACTGAGAATACAAATTGACCTATAAAAGTTAACTTACCAAGCAAAATAGAGCTTAAGTTAGGTTTTTCTTAGCACTTCTTCTTCCCCTCCTTGCCTATGAATTTTCTTGTGTTTCTCCTCCTCCTTCTACCTTCCAACCGTCTCACTCTCTTTCTATGTCTCCATTGTTTAGTTTTCTTTCCACTTTCCCTCACACTCACCTTGAAACTTTGTATTAGAGGTCATGCGTGGTGTTTTGGTGAAAACAAATTGAAGAGCATGGCTTAGGTTTCCATTCTGGCTGGCGACTTTGATGAGGAGGGAAGAATAATGTTTTAGTCTCACTTGTATTTATACTCTCATTAGAATGTTTAGGTCTTGTTTGGTTGCCTTTTAATACATTTTTTTGGTGTTTTTATGTATTGTATCATAACTAAACTATTAATAAATTTCAACAATTTTCTAGTAAAATCTTATCTTGTAGAATTATTTGCCTAATTCTCAACCACATATTTATTTCTATGTCCTGTGATTATATTTGAATTGATAGAATTCCTAGTTAGTCCTCTTAAATTTTAATTATAATTTATTAGGATTTTATAATGTATTTATTGAATTTCACTTTTTTATGTTTTATGTCAAGGATTTCATCACCTAGAAAGTTCTCATTTTCAATCAAAGTAATGATAGTCTTTATTTTCTCTTTGAGTCTTTTGCCACATCAATTCTTCAAGCTTTTTGATCTCTTTGCATTTCTGCGACTGTCGACCTATATCATCGTCGTTTGGGTCATCCAATCCCTCACATTTTAAATTTGTTAATTTTCAGAAATAAAATCCTATGTACTTCTAGACCTTCTCTTACTTAGTGTCAAGCTTGTCTTTTAAGCAAGTCGTCGTGTTTGTTATTGAGATCTATGGGTCACAAAACTATTGTGCCACTTGATTTAATATTTAGCGATGTTTAGGGTCCAACCCATATGTTTTCTTCTGATATCTTCCATTACTTTGTTATATTTGTTGATACACATACTAAACAAATATGGTATTATTCACTTGTAATGAGGGAGCAATTAGCCCAACATTATTATTCATTAATACCTAATACCCTAACGTCAACTAACTTGAGAGCTATTGGCCCAACACTTGTTACATGGGTTGAAGACAAAAGCTTAAGGGAATCAAACGCACTATATACATATCAGTATCTACAACCCTAGTTATTAAGCTCGAAAGCGTGTTTCAATACTTAATGCCCAAAGACCAACTAGTCTGAGAGTTATTAGCTGAAAGCTCATTACATGGGTTAAAAATGCATTCGTTTAGGAGTCAATAGCCAAAAGCTTGTTACATAGGTTAAAGATGCATTGTGTTACATGTATATAAATTAAAAAAGAAGAAAAAAATGATAATAATCTCAACACAAGGAAGTTAATCTTAAACATTAGAATAAAATTTTATTTTCATCCAAGTAAAGCCTCATAACTATGTATTGATATATTAAGTACAAAAGAAATGTTTATTAATATCTTGGTAAAGAGGTGTTGAGCAGATATATAAATTTAATAAGAGTTTGTTTATCTAGGTAGAATAATGGAAGTTGAATGATGAATGTCTTGCTTTATGGAATTTGCAAATTGTTTTTCTATTTTAACACTTTGATTATTAGGGACCAATAATAAGCTGGTTGGGGGGTGCGATTAGTACTTAAAAGAGCATTTTTATCAAGGTTTTATGTCATCATTTTGCACTTGAAGTATTAATAACTCCTTAACTAAAGCATGTTTTATAATAACAATTCTAATACTATAAGGTACCTTTAATTTATGGTAAATATTCATCCTAAATGCAGGCTTGTCATATAAATGATAGGATTGATTGATGAGTTTAAGTATTAAAATTGAAAGGATAAAGAGAGGACCAAACTCAGAAAAGAGATGTTGATTCAATCCAAACCGGAACACTACTCGGTCATTAGGTCATATCTAGAGCTATAGATCTTGAATTTAGGTCTATTCTATATGGATGGAAAGCTAAGATATAGGCCTAAAACATTTACATGGAAGGCAAGACTCAATTCTATTGTTATCTTAGCAACAACGGAGAAGTTCGAATTTGTCTTGCAGCCCAGACACTATTTAGTATTTAATCTATATCTCGAGTTCTAGAAGTCCAAATTACCTCAATTTTTTTTTCTGAAAAGCTAAGATAATTTTCTAAAACTTTTATAATTTATGTCTAAATTATGATGTTAGCAATGATGTTTTGTTCAGATAAGAAAATAAGAATTGTCACCAAGTCAAGATATGGTCACCCACTCAATAATTAGTCAATAAATCAATAGTTTCTAATTTTGGCCTACGAAAGGAGGTATTTACCATATATTTAGGCATCTCAATTTTCAGATTAAGATCATGCTCTTTATTTCTTTCCATATATTTTTGTAATGGTTAATTTTTATTTCATGTTATATTTTTCTTAATCTCTTATTTATGTTTTTCATTTCCTTTACTATACTTATATTCTTATGTTGTTTATTTATGTTTATTTTCCTCATAATGTTTAGCTAAGTTTATTATGTTAAGGTCAAAAGATTACACTAATGGTATAAGAATAAGTATAGTGTAAAATCAATATGGAATTTAATATTTGATACTAACATGTTTTATATTTGTTATCTTGTCTACTTTTCATACTTTGCTTGTTAAATGGTTAATCTAGATTTATATTATATAACACTTGGTAAAACAAATACTTGGTACTTTCTAGATTTGTCTTCACCTCCTATGAAAGTTTTAGGCCCATCTCTTAGATTTCCATTAATATAAAGTTGACATAAATCTGAGATCTACAGCTCCAAATATGATCCAATTACCGAACAGTGTTCTAGTTTGGACTACACCATCAACTCTATTCTAAGTTTGGCCCTCTCTTTGTCCTTTTAATTTCAATACTTTAACTCACCAATCAATCCTTTTATTTATGTAATAGGTTTGCATTTAGGATGAAGATTTACCATAAATTAAAGGTACCTTATAGTATCAGACTTATTATTATAAAACATGCTTTAGTTAAGAAGTTATTGATACTTCAAGTGCAAAATAATAGTACAAAACCTTGATAAAAATGCACTTTTAAGTACTAATTAACTATTATTGTCGTTGTTGTTATTGTTGTTTTTGTTTTTGTTATTACTTATAATTTATATAGTTAACCTTCCTATAGTTTGACCCGGTCTTGTCAGGTTATTTATTACTTCGACACTCCTGCACTTAGAAAAAGACATCAATCTTTTGGTTGTCTCACCACTTATTTGTCTGTGAATCCTGTTTTCATGCTCGTACAAAACATATTGAGGTTGATTATTATTTTGTCCAAAATAGAGTTGTGAAGAAGGAGATTCAGATTCATTTTATTTCCTCTCAGGATCAATATGTAGATGTCTTTACTAAGTCACTTCCTACTACTCTGTTTACTGCTTTTCGTAAAGGGAGCATATTATATAATGTACCAATATAGAAAATATTATTATAGGCACACTCTTATGTTGTAATCTCCATCATTACTATTGTATATTTTCCTACAGACACACACACACACACACATATAGAGAGAGAGAGAATGTTGGCTAACCAATAGGTCAAGCCTCCTAATTATTCTCAACCGTGTGTAGTCAGTGGTGCTTTTTTAATCATATAAATTGTTTGTATCATGCAATGAAGATGATTAATAATTTTTTAAATGTTGTTTGCAATTGATTCTTTACTGTAATTGAAATCCATAACAGTATTCAATTTGAATTTAATTGAAAAAAAAAATTCAATTCACATATTTAAAAGAGATATAATTTTCATTTTATTTTCTATATTACCCTGATTACCTTCAACTTATTCCATCAAAGATCTTTCAAAAAATGAGATGGGTAGATGAGAGTTTTGAAAAAACTACTTTTAACATTAATTTTTTTAATATAGCAAATCAGAGACATTGGCTTCTAATTTACTTTTATACTATTTTTAGAGATTGAATTTTGATTAGTACTTAAAAGTGTATTTTTATTAAGGTTTTATATCATCACTTTGCACTTAAAGTATCAATAACTCCTTAACTAAAGCATATTTTATAATAACATATCTAATAATATAAGATACCTTTAATTTATGGTAAATGTTTATTTTAAATACAGGCCTATCATATAAATGAAAGGATTGATTAATGAATTTAAGAACTAAAATTGAAAGGACAAAGAGATGGCCAAACTTAGAAAAGAGATGTGGGTGCAGTACAAACCAGAACATTGTTTGGTAATTGAATCATATCTAGAGCTGTAGATCTCAGATTTAAGTCTACTTTATATGGATGAAAAGGTAAGACATAGGCCTACAACTTTCATATGGAGTCCAATATTTAAAAAAGGCCATTTTCATGTCCAAATTATAGCAACAACAAAAAAGTCTGAATTTATTCTACAGCCCGCACACTGTTCAGTGTTTGGCCTATATCTAGAGTTTTAGAAGTCAAAATGATCTCTACTTTTTTTTTTCTAGAAAGCTGAGACAATTTGCTACAACTTTCATGTTTTTAAGTGATTCCAATTCTGACATTATCAATGATGTTTTGGGTAGACAAAAGAAGATAAGAATTGTCACCAAGTCAAAAGTTGGTCACCCACTCATCAATTAGTTATCAAATCAATAGTTCTCAATTTTAGCTTATAAAAGGAGGCATTTGCCATGTATTTAAGCATCTTGGTCTCCAAATCAAGATCATGTTTTTTATTTCTCTCTTTGTATTTTTGTGTTGCTTATGTTTTGCTTTCATTAATATCAAGTTTATGCCTTTTATTTCCTTTTCTTTACTTAATTAACTTTTATCTTATTTATGTTCTTTTTTTTTTCTTTCTTTCATTATATTTAACTAAGTTTATTATGTCAAGATTTAAAAGGTTACACTAATGGTGTAAGAATTAGTGTAAACTTAATATGGACTTTAATGTTTGATATTAACATGTTTTGTATTTGTTATCTTATTCACTTTTTAATACTTTGCTTGTTAAATGACTAATCTAGATTTATGTGGTATAACACTTGGTACAACAAATGCTTGGCACTTTCATAGCTCATATTGTATGGTATAATCGACACCTGAGCTATGAAAGGAACTTGATTTATTGTTAACATAAGTTATAATCATGAATATCTAATGAGATTTACAAGTATTAGTATTATTCGAATAAGATAACTAATGTAATCATGTTAACAATTTATAATCTAATTGGAACCTCTTTTCTGTGTGGTTTCCAATTAAATAATAAGAGTTTATACAATACTTATTTGACATACCATTAGTAGATCCTCTAACCTTGACATTTTTTGTTATCATTGTTTAATCCTTACGTTAATCCTCCATCTCAAAGTTCTCATCAATTTCTTCTTCTTCTGCTTCTTCTTTATTATTATTATTATTACTATTATTATTATTATTATTATTACTACTACTACTACTACTACTATTATTGTTACTATTATTGTTATTATTATTGTTGTATTATTGTTATCTATAATTTATACAATTAACCTCTTTATGGTTCGAATCTGGTCTTGCTGGATTATTTATTACTTCGACACTCATACATTTGGAAGAAGACATCAATTTTTTTGTCATGTCAAATTTCATTTTAAATTTAGTTCTTGAGACTTATAATTATTTTAAACATGATATTTTATTTAAACTTTTGAGTTGAATTGAGAGAATTACAAACAACATTTTAGGTTTTTTTTAATGAAATTAGGTTCGCTAAACAAAATCTATTATAACTTTCAAAATATAAATTTTGAAGTAAAAGATATTACAACTTCAATACCAATGACAGATACAAGAGTTTCGGTATCATAAGACACAGGAGTTTTGGTAATATGTATTATTAAAACAACATAATAGTTTTTTTTGGAAATAAATTACCATATTGATGAGTAATGCATGTTTAGGCTGTGACAGAAACATAACCATTAGTTAAGCTGTCAAGGGAAAGGGTTTATGTGGTTTAGCTGTAACAGCAACACAATGATTCCAAATATCCAGGCTCCTTAGAGAAATCTTAGATGGATTTTCTTGGGGCTCTTTTGATTCGAGAAATTCTGTAAATGCATTATGACAATCTATTCCTGTTGTCACGAGCTTTTGGCAACAACTGTCTGATGGATTATTATTGTTGCCACTAAAACTTTGAAAAATCTCTGCTCCACATTTTCCAGTCAACTTTGCAGCACAACTTGATAAATATTTGCTAAGCTTTGGCATAGGTTCTCCCGATGGTGCAACACTGCGTCCTGCAAGTCCTGGTGTACCTATAAATACACCAATCAGACACAATAGAACCATGAAATATTTTGTTTGAAAAATTGCCATCTTGCTTAAAACTCAACCCGGGAAGAGATGAAGATTATGGATTCTTTAATTGAATTAAAGGACACAACTTGCTAATTAATTTATACATAAAAGGCTTCCAAATGCTTGGTGAGTGATTACTTTGTTCATTAATACATCCTTAATTTGTATTTAATGAAGTTGATATAGGTTAATAAAATTAAATAGGTTATTTACTATTATCATTAAGTCTATTTCTTTATTATTAGCTTGTTTCTTTATCATTATTGTTGTTATTTATTTTCATGTTGTTACATGTTTTTTTTTTTGAAATTAATTCTTTTACTTTTCTATACAGGAACTTCTTATGCAAATATAATATTTCTCTACTCAGCGAGTTCAAAAACTTATTTTAATTTTTTTCAAATTTGTATTTGGCTTGGAGAACACATTTTAGAGGTTTTTGTTTGCAATTTTTCCTTATAAGTTTTTCATTGTTCTCTAAATGAAAAAAGAATATAAAATTTTGAATAATTCATTATTTTGTTTTAAATGCAATCAAGTTTTAGAAACTTAAAGCACTAATATTGTATTTTCTATATTTTTATATTTAGTTAGCGTCATAAATTTAAATTTTAAATGTTAGTATAAATGTACAACTTTTTATTCATAAATTTTAATTTCAATGAAATAAGATTAATATTTTATAATTAAATCATTAACAACACAAAATATTAAGGTGCTTATAATAAATTATGGTTTCAATTTTGTATAAACAAATCAAGTTTAACTTGATGCGCTTTGTTTCTATATTTATTTTAATTATTAATTTTTACTAATTGCAAATAAAAATATAATACTTTAACAAGGCTTTTAATTTATTTTTTTATTACGTGTAGTTGACATCATATTTTCTTAACTCTAATGATGTATCAATTATCTATATCTCGTTACTTTTTTACAGCTGATGATGTATCAATTGTCTATAATTCATGATATTCTTAGTCTTTTATTCTAGTATTTTAAAATAATGAAAAGGTTTATGAATGTAGTGTCCTATGTCGAGGCATGTGATGTGTCAATCATTAAAAAGATGACCAAACTTAGAAAAGAAATGCTAGTGCAGTCACCGGAACACTGCTTGATAACCAAATTTAGGTCTACTTTATATGGATGGAAAGGTAAGGCATATGCCTACAACTTTTAAGGAAGCTCAAGATTTAAAAAAGTCATTTTCAACTCCAAATTGTAGCAACAACGAAGAAGTCTAAATCTGTCTTGCAGCTTGAACACTGTTCAGTGTTTGGCCCATATCTAGAGTTTTAGAAGTCCAAATGACCTTAATTTTTTTTCTAGAAATCTAAGAAAATTTCTTAGAACTTTCAACTGATTCCAATTCTAATGTTATCAATGACATTCTAGGCAGACAAAAGAAGATAAGGATTGTTACTAAGTTAAGAGTTGGCCACCCACTAATCAATTAGTCATCAAATCAATAGTTTTCAATTTTGGCTTATAAAAGGAGGGATTTGCCATGCATTTAGATATCTTGGTTTCCAGATCGAGAACATGCTTTTGCTTTCTCTCTTTGTATTGCTTAAGTTATGCTTTGATTAATATCAAGTTTATGTCTTTCATTTTATTTCCTTTACTTAATTAATGTTTATCTTATTTATATTCTTATTTTATTTATTTATATTTTTTTATTTCATTATGTTCAGCTAAGTTTATTATGTCAATATGAAAAGGTTACACTAATAGTGTAAGAATAAGCATAATACAAACTCAACATGGACCTTAATGTTTGATACTAAGATGTTTTGTATTTGTTATCTTGTTCACTCTTTTATACTTTGCTTGTTAAATGACTAATCTAGATCTACATTGTATAATACATGGTACCACAAATGCTTGGCACTTTCATAGCCCAACCGTATGGCATAACCTACACCTGTGCTATAAAAGGAACTTGATTTGTTGTTAACATAAGTAATAATCATAAATGTCTGACAAGATTTACAAGTATTAGTATTATTCGAATAAGATAACTAATGTAATCATGTTAACAATTTATAATCTGATTGGAACCTCCTTTGTGTGTGGTTTTTAATTGAATAATAAGAGCTTATACTATACTTGTTTGACATACCATTATTGGATCCTCTAATCTTGACATTTGTTGTTATCATTGTTTAATCCTTACGTTTATCTTCCATCTCAAAGTTCTTATCAATTTCTTTACTATTATTATTGTTGTTGTTGTTGTTGTTATTGATGTTGTTGTATTATTGTTATCTATAATTTATATAATTAACCTCTTTATGGTTCGACCCTAGTTTTGTCAGGTTATTTATTACTTCGACACTCCTGCATTTGGGAGAAGACATCAATCTTTTGGTCATGTCAAGTTTTTAGCGTCGTTGCCAGGGAGGTCAATTCTTGTATGAATTATAATTTTTATTTTATTTTCTCTTTTTACTTTTCTTTTATCTAAC
Source organism: Populus euphratica (assembly GCF_000495115.2). NCBI lineage: Eukaryota > Viridiplantae > Streptophyta > Magnoliopsida > Malpighiales > Salicaceae > Populus > Populus euphratica. The sequence continues at coordinate 13,606 of NW_011501801.1, forward strand.
TTTGTTTCTTTTCTTTTGTTCTTTTTCTTTTGTTTCTTTTTTCTTGTTTTCCTTTTCCTTTTATTTGACTTCTACACGTGCATGAGAGTGTGATCACGTACATTAAGTGGTAGACCTTGTAGGGTATCCTCATTATTTTCATAAAATATGACCAAAGAAGATAACCAGTTACTTCATAATGAGAATAATGAGAATAACCATGCTAGAACACTTAGAGACCACATAAATCCCACAAGAACAAGTGCACCTTCATGCATAGTTTCCCCCCTGATGCATCTCATTTTGCATGCAACTATAAAGTTGCAGACTTAGTAGAGGAGAATAGGAAAAAGAAAAAGGCTTGACGTATAAGGGATGGACTTGCTTTCACTAGTCTGGTGTTAGATAGGTGGAGGTACTGGTGGCTCAAGGCAGAGCTGGAGCCAATGGAGAAGAGGAAAATGTTAATGGTGTTGTAGATGGCCTACTATCGTTGCGGATAAAGAAGGGGAAATAAATGGTGGAGAGGGTGGTTGTCAAGCCAGTGATGAGGTTGGTGGTGGCCGCGATTGGCTGTTGGGACAATAGAGAGAGAGAAAGACACAGAGAGAAGGTCGTATAAACCAGGAAGAGGCTAATTTTTTGGCTTGCTTTGGACCTAATTTTCTCCTCTCTCATACCATAAAGTCCAGCCTTATTTATAGAGGATCAAATAGGGTAATCTTGTCTACATCGACAAAAATTATCAACCCTTGATTTAGTTGGGAAGGAAGGATCCCAACCATTGGGTCAAAGTGGCATAAATTGGACAAAGGCTGAGTTTTTGGCTTACTTTGGACGCAATTTTCTCCTCTCTCATGTCATGAAATCCAACCCTATTTATAGAGGATCAAATAGGGTAATCTTGTCTATATAGGGAAAAATTATCAACCCTTGATTCGGTTGGGAAGGATCTCAACCGTTGGGTTGAAGTGTGTATCATGAGTTGTCAAATCTGCAAGAAAGTGCTGCTTGAGTTTACCTTTTTGGGCCAACACTAGGGCCTTTGTGTTGTCATTTAGCCTAAACGATTCATATGATGTTGTAGAGAAATTGCAGATGATCATTTGCGTGCAAGTTTGGTTAAATTTTACGAAGAAATGAAACATTAAATGCATATAAAAAGTAAGCACCCAGACAGTTTCTTTTGGGTAAAACAGGGAAGATAATGAATAGTTACCAAACGACACGTTGTTCGGTCTTCTAGTCTTTCTATTTTTCAAAATGGTGTCGTTTTGATTAAAATTAAGGGTTTATGTTAAACTTCAATGTAGTCCTTAATCGTTCAATTGTGCTTAATAGAACCCTTAATTGACCATAAACCTTTGATATAATGCAATTAAGCCCTTTTTGAATTACAATTAGAACCCCTAATGTATTTTTTTCAATATGGTCCTTGGTTTTGGATTTATGTAATTTAACCCCTAGTTGATCATTAAACTTTTAATTTCTTTCAATTTAATCCCTAGTTTTTCTCAATTAAGCTCTTATAGTTTGGTAAGGAAAGATTGCATAAATCTTAAATGAGAACCTCTACAACGTGTTCTCCAAGCCAAATACAAATTAGAAAATTTAAAAACAAGTTTTTGAATTCTTTAAGTAGAGAAATATTATATATGAATAAGAAGTTCCTATTTAGAAAAGTAAAATCACTCTGTTTTTTAACTGCCTTTAAATTTCTCTCTATCTTTTTGCATAAGAAAAAAAAATTAATTTCTAGAAAACTTGTTGAAAATAAATAGCAATAATAACAATAAAGAAACATACTTAACAATAAAGAAAGAGACTTAAAGATAATATTAAAAAAACCTTTTTTTTAATTAACCTATATCAACTTCATTAAACACACATTAAGGATGTATTAATGAACAAAGTAATCACTCACCAAGCATTTGAAAGCCTTTTACTTATAAATTAATTAGTAAGTCGTGTCCTTAAATTCAATTAAAGAATACACAATCTTCATCTCTTCTTGATTGAGTTCTTAGCAAGATGGCAATTTTTCAAACAAAATATTTCATGGTTCTATTGTGTCTATTGGTGTATTTATAGGTACACCAGGACTTGCAGGACGCAGTGTTGCACCATCGGGAGAACCTATGCCAAAGCTTAGCAAATATTTATCAAGTTGTGCTGCAAAGTTGACTGGAAAATGTGGAGCAGAGATTTTTCAAAGTTTTATTGGCAACAATAAGAATCCATCAGATAGTTGTTGCCAGAAGCTCGTGACAACAGGAATAGATTGTCATAATGCATTTACAGAATTTCTCGAATCAAAAGAGCCCCAAGAAAATCCATCTAAGATTTCTCTAAGGAGCCTAGATATTTGGAATCATTGTGTTGCTGTTGCAGCTAGACCATAGAAACCCTTTCCTTTGATAGTTTAACAAATGGTTGTGTTTATATTATAGCCCAACCATTACTCATCAATATGGTAATTTGTTTCCCTAGAAAAACTATTATTCTATTTTAATAATGCATGCTACCAAAACTACTGCCACTCTCACTACAATTGAAGTTCTAATATCTTTTACTTCAAAATTTATTTTTTAAAAGTTACAATAGAATAAGTTTGGCAAATTTGATTTCATTAAAAAAACTGAAAGTTTATTTGTAACTCTCTCAATTCAATTCAATTTAGAAGTTTAGATAAAATCTCATGTTTAAAACAATTTCAAATGTCAAGAACTGAATTTCAATCTCTAAAATTAGTAAAAAGATAAATTAGAAGTTAATGTCTCTGATTTGGTGTATTAAAAAAAATAATGTTAAAACTAGGTTTTCAAAAAACTCATCTGTCCATCTCATTTTTTTGAAAGATCTTTGATGGAATAAGTTGATGGTAACGAGTGTAATATAGAAAATAAAATGGATTGAATTATATCTCTTTTAAATATATGAATTGAACTTGTTTTCAATTAAATTCAAATTGAATACTAGAATAGATTCAATTACAGTAAAGGATCGGTTGCAAACATGTAAAACATTATTAATTATCTTCATTGCACGATGTGAACAAATTATATGATTAAAAAAACACCAACTACACTATAAATGAACTATAATGAGTGCGAGAGATTTTAGATGAGCAAAGCAAATCAATGATTTGATCAGAATCGAACCGGTTATCAATAAATAGAATATATTTTATGGTTGGATTGATTTGTGTGAGAGGTCTTGACTAAACTCTTGAAGAACTAGCTAAATTTGAAGCTTCTGTCTAAGTTATATACCAGACAATATGTTGTCCTCGGATTACAAGTCAAGAAAATAATATATTAATATTGTCAATTCATTTTCTTACATCATGAAAATGTTTTAATTGAAAATACAAAAGTTGATGGGTGTATTTAGATAAATATATTGAGAATTAAATCGAATAATAAACCCTAAAAAAACTATAAACAAAAACTAAAGAATTATTATAGAATGTACCTATATAGGAAATATTATAGGCCTACTCTAGTATTGTAATCTCTACCTGTACTATTATATATTGCCCTACGTATATAAATAGAAAAAGTTAGCTAACTAAAAGGTTAAACCTCCTTTTTTTTCTCAACTTGATATCAGAGCCCTCTGCAATTAGAACTCTTCTCTCCCTCTTCCTAATGGGCTTTGTGTCTACTGCTACTGTTATTGACTTCTCCCTCCACCAAATTAACGATGCAACCCAGCCAGCCAGCCAGCCACTCACGAGCTATTGTTCGGTGATGCTTTCTCATACTAGTAACATCCCTCAAATGTAGAGTAGAACCATGGTTCTTCCCATGTTTATGTTGTCCCTCTCCACATCATGGGGACATCAACTCTATTTATAGTTGCTTTATCCAACACTCAGCAAGTTGTTTCATAAAAGCTTTCAAACACCAATTATCTCTATTAGAGAATGTAGATGAAGTCATATCTTCTTGGTCAGGGTGAGTTCCACTTTGTTGATGACTTAGTGTTGTGTCCTCCCTCTCATGGTTTTGACAGTTCTGATGGTTTCTCTTCAGTAATCAACCACTTGTTTCTTCGTTGGAAGTATTTGGATCAACTTTTTTTAAGTGCGTTACTCTTCTCTCTCTTCATGGATGTACTGCACCTTGTGTTAGATTGTTATACCTCTTATTATGTTTGGTGCACTCTTAAGAAAACACTTGCCTCTCAATTCTTGTACTATACAACTCCATGGGTCTTTTCAAGATCTTCAGTAAGGAGATGCTTAAGTTGCTATGTACATGCAGCAAGCAAAGTCATTATTTGAAGAATTGGTTGTTGTTGGCTGACCTTTCTCTTAAAGACTTCAACCTCTATATATTTTATGGCCTTCATGGTGAGTTTAAAGACTTGGTAACTAGTCTCATGACCAAGGCAGAATCGCTATTATATGCTCACCTTCATAGCCATCTGACACGACTAAAAGATTGATGTCTTCTCCCAAGTGCAGGAGTGTCGAAGTAATAAATAACCCGACAAGACCGGGGTCGAACCATAGGGAGGTTATTTGTACAAATTATAAATAACAATAATACAACAACAATAACAATAACAATAATAATAATAATAATAATAATAATAATAATAATAATAATAATAATACTAGTAGTAGTAGTAGTAGTAGTAGTAGTAATAATAATAAAGAAAGAGAAGAAGAAGAAGATGATGAGAACTTGGAGATGGAAAATTAATGTAAGGATTAAACAATAATAATAACAAATGTCAAGGTTAGAGGTTCCACTAATGGTATATCAAACAAGTATAGTATAAACTCTTATTATTGAATTGGAAACCACACACAAAGGAGGTTCCAATCAGATTATATATTGTTAACATGATTACATTAGTCATCTTATTCAATTAATGCTAATACTTGTAAATCTCGTCAAGCATTCATGATTATAACTTATGTTAACAAAAATCAAGTTCCTTTCATAGCTCAGGTGTCGGTGATACCATACATTATGGGCTATGAAAGTGTCAAGCATTTGTTGTACCAAGTGTTATACAACATAAATCAAGATTAGTCATTTAACAAGCAAAGTATTAAGAGTGAACAAGATAACAAATATAAAACATGTTAGTATCAAACATTATCTTCTCTTGTCTGCCCAAAACGTCATTGATAACGTCCAAATTGGAGTCAGTTGTAAACATGAAAGTTGTAGACACTTGTGTCAGCTTTCTTCTGTAAAAAATACAGCTCATTTGGACTTCTAGAACTCCAGATATGGCCAAAATACTGAACAGTGCTCGGGCTGGAAGACAGATTCGGGCTTCTTTGTTGTTGCTACAATTTGGACTTGAAAATGGCCTTTGTAGATCTTGGGCTCTATATGAAAGTTGTACGCCTATGTCTTACCTTTCCATCCATATAAATTGGAACTAAATCTGAGATATATAGCTCCAGATATAACCCAATTACCGAACAGTGATCCAGTTTGGATTGCACCGACATCTCTTTTCTAAGTTTGGCCATCTCTTTATCCTTGTAATTTAAGTTCTTAAAGTCATCAATCAATCCTTTCATTTATGTGATAGGCTTGCATTTAAAATGAACATCTACCATAAATTAAAGGTATCTTATATTATTATATATATTATTATAAAACATGCTTTGGTTAAGGAGTTATTGATACTTCAAGTGCAAAATGATGATATAAAACCATGATAAAAATACACTTTTAAGTACTAATCACCATCTTCTTACTTATAGTTTCTACACAAGGCCCCCTTCAATCCATGGCTGCAATTCTACCTTTGTTGCCCATGCCATCTCTCCTACCCTCTGTTAATCTTGTATAACATTAGCATAGCCCCAATTTCAGTTGTAAGAAAGGTCGTTCTTATAGCAACTAGTGTCCCAACACAACCACCATAGCCACTAACACAGGTATGATTTTCATGGTTTTTATGTACCCTTGCGGGAATGTGACGTCGTGGTGACCTTTCCCGGAGCAGGGATCATGTTAAGGTCTTTGTTTTTTTTTTTGTAAAAAAAAAAGATCACCACCTAGTATTATGGTCACTAGAAAACCTCACTAGTCTTTTAGAGATTCTAAGCCAAAGGACTAGTTGTGTAAAAGGAAGGTTTTAGCACCCTTAACACGCCCTACCTAAGGTAAGCTGCTTGGTATTTGGTTTGCCTTATAATTGCTATGATGTTAGTGTTCTCTAATCACATTAGTTTTTTTTCCAGGATAAGTTTACTATGATGAATAAACTTGGGCTTAAAGTCTAAAAGATAAAACTCTTGGCCAATATGGATCATACCTTTAGATATGTCTACAAAGTGCCAAGGAGAACCAATACAGGTCTCTTGAAATCTGTATTTGATTCCATATAAATTTAAAAACTATGAATTAATAGACGGCTTAGATAGAGATCCAAGAAGATTTAAGGTGCTTAAAAGCTTATTTCTCCCATATTATTTCAAGAATTTGTGACTCATAATTTTTAAAGAAGAGAAACCAAGTTTAGAAATCTAAGAAAATTTAAAGTGCTTTAAAAGTCTATTTTTGCCTTAGTATTTCTATTTTCATGACCCATAAATCATGGAATAAAACTAAAATATCCCTGATTATAATTGAGGCTTCTTTAAAGGATGTATAATTAAATTGTTCTAAAGAACATTTTGGACATAAGTTTACCTTTATGTTAAAATCAACAAGTTGTATTACTCTCAATAATATTTTGGACATTTACCTTTCATAGGGTTCTTTGGCCTTATGTTATTAAGGGATAATGACTTATTATTTTTAGAAAAATAATTTTGGATATTAACCACTTGAGGTTTCTTTATCCAAATATTAATAGTGAATAAAGACGAATTCCCCCCAAAATAAGATTTTTATATTTTTGGAATATTGGTGAACATCATTTGGAATTTACAAGCTCGTTGTAAAATTCCAAATGCAAGAAAATAATTTTTGTATTTAAAAAATCCATGCTAAAACACATTTTTAAAATTTCAAATATTTATTTTTTCAAAAAAGGAATGTTCAAAAATATTTATTTTAGGGTATTGGCCGTATGCATGAAAACAAAGCATTTTTTTTTGTTTTTTCGTATGTGTGTGTGTGTGTGTGTGTGTGTGTGTGTGTATACATTGCAACATTTCATAGAAAATCAAATATTTTAATACCATATTTGTATTTTTATAATATAAAAATACAAAAAAAATTACGAGAAAACCACCAACCTCTCTCTCATGTACATGCTTGCTATAGGAAGAGGCTAATTATAAATGAAGATGCACAATACTTATGTAATTAAAATGCAAAGTGAAAGGAATGTATAAAACTTACCTAGTAACTAAGATGGACAAAGACGATCACACTGAAACTTTTATGCACGATCGATGGTAACTGGTTCTGGAGACAATAAAGACGATGGCAATAGTGGTTTTGGTCTCTGTGTTTTTTTATATATATATGTTCCTTCCTTTTGCTAATGCTTTTTGGATACGACGAAGACGGTGGCGATGAAGGCATGATGTGCTGGTTGAATTGATGCTCTTTCCTTTGTGTTTTCTTGTTTTTTACGGTGTTATTCCCTGTGGTTATTTGTTTCCTCTCCCTCCCTCGTTTTTTTCCTTCTTCCTCTCTTTTCGTCCCCTTTTAGGTTAGCAAAGGAGGCATATATAGCTCTATTTAGGAAAGACACATTACACTAATCTAGGATATAATCTTGGTTGATTTATAATTAAATAAAGGGAATTAGAAAACTAAAATATTCTATGATTCCTACTCCATGATTCCAACAATTATTCTTCATCTTAAAACTCTCATCCCAGCCGTTTGAGTTAGGGATATAATCCCAGCTCTTAAATAATGGTGAAGCTCCACTCCGTGTCCTTTTTTAGAGCTGGGTAGAGATGTTCAAAGCCTTTTCCTTTTGATTGAAGCCAAAAAAACCATGATCTGCAACCTAAAAATCGAGCGTGAAAAGGGGTGATCTTGACCCAAGGACTCAAAGGCGAGAGAATAATGAAAAACTAATGTTCTCCATGTTTCTCATTTTACCAAACCACTATTATCTGTTTAAAAAGTTTATCGTGATAATAATGCTTATTTTGAATATCACACATTTGTGTTTTATATAAAGGATGTCACCATCAAGGCAGTGCTGCTTTTCGGTCAGAGTAATAATGGTCTCTATCTTCTATCCGAGTCTTCTGGCACAACCATCCCTCAAGCTTCTATCCGAGTCTTCTGTCTCTACAACTGTTGATCTATGTCATCGTCGATTAAGTCATCATACCTGTTTTTTCAATTTGTTAGTTTCCAAAAACAAAATAGCATGTACTTTTAGATGCTCTCTTGTTCAATGTCAAGCTTGTTTGCTAGGCAAGTCATCGAGTATTTTATTGAGACCTATGAGTCACAAAACTACTATCCCACTTGATTTAATAGTTAGTGATGTTTTGAGCCCTACTCTTATATTTTCCTATAATGGTTTTCCTTACTTTGTTATCTTTATCGATGTGCATACAAAACATATACGGTATTATCTTCTTATTGCAAAATTAGATGTGTTTTCTACACTCCATCATTTTCAAGTGCTTGTTGAGCTTCAGTTTTCACGCAAAATTAAATCTATTCAAGTTGATTGGTGTGTGAATATCTTAAGTTAAACAATTTCTAACAAACTATTGGTATTCATCATAAGTTACTTTGCCCTTATATGTCATGAGCAAAATGGCACCGTTGAGCATCGTCATCATCCTATTGTCAAAACTAGCCTTTTCCTCCTAGGCCAATATAGTGTTCCGTTATGATTTTGGAATTATGTGTTTGAATAATTAGTATATCTTATCAAGCACATGCCTACTTTCCTCTAAAATCAATATTCTTTTGAGTGTCTATTTAATTATACTCTTGATTATAATTTTCTATGTACTTTTAGGTCTTTTTGTTTTCCTTTTTTGTGCCTATACCATGCTTATAAGTTGGATTTCCATTCATCTCCATGTGTGTTCTTAGGATATAGTTCCTCTCATCTTGGTTATTGTTGTCTTGATTTAGTATCTTAACATATTTATATCTCCTATCATGTTCGTTTTCATGAAGATATGTTTCTTTTTGCAAAATCTGAATAGATAGCACAACAACTAACCACCACCTCCTAGCCTATACACTTGCCCACCTTGATTACCTCCCTAAATTTTCTCCCTACTTCCCTGCCAATCATCAACAACAACATCTTTGCACCACCTCCTGCCCCACACAACTAGCGCCCTTATTCCCCAACCATGTCTGCCACCATCCCAATTATGCCCCTATGTCACCATATGTTTGTTTCTCTAAAGATCATTATGCAAGAACAGCTTCTTCTCCTTTAGAGTTATATATTTCCAGGTTTGTCACTACAGACAACATTGGTTCTACGACAGGTTCTACTACCTCTGCTACGAGCTCAGGCCCTTTGATAGGTTCTCTAACCAGTCTATAACTCTTTGTTGATCTTTCCTCTTATCCTCTTCAACAGCTCCCCAATTCAGATTCTTCTCCCTGTCGTTTTACTCCTTGTCAGCATCACATAGTTCTTTAGCCTTGATTGCCAAAAACTACCTTTCTAATAGTGTTTGTAGCCACCTTTGTTGCTCTTATCTGTAAGGTAATGTCTTTTCCTAACTATGAACCCATTGCATTTTTTGATGCTAACGGGTGCGAGGCTTAGCATGGTGAAATTCAGGCCTTATGCTCTAACAACACCTGATCCTTAGTTCCTTTTCATCCTTTAATAAATGTTATTTGTAATCAGTGGGTGTATAAGAGAAAATGTTATATAGATGGCAGTATTGAGCGATGTAAGGCATGTCTGGTTGCTAGTGACTTTACTTAGCAAGAAGGCATTGATTATTTTGAAACTTTTAGTCCTATTATTAAGCAAGTGACTGTTAGATTAGTTATTTTAATTGTGGTCTCGCGTGATTGGACTATTCATCAACCTGATATTTATAATGCCTTCCTCAATGGCATCCTTGTTGAAGAGGTCTACATGAAACAACCTTCAGGTTTTGTTGGCTCTACTCTTTCCTCTCATGCGTGTCAGTTGCACAAGTCTTTATATGTTTTGAAATAGGCCTTGCAAGTATGGTACACTTGTTTGAGTGATTTTTTGTTTTTTGTTGGCTTTCATGCGTCCAAGGTTGACACCTCCTTATTTATCTTTTCTATTGGTATTAATATCTTTTATCTTCTGGTTTATGTTGATGTCATTCTGCTCACGGGTAGCAATTGTTCCAAGGTTTACTTCTTGTAAACCTGTTAATACTCTTATCTCTTTCTTCAAAGTCGTCATACTGTCAAATCCTTTGTTTTCTAATCCTACATGGTTTTGTTAAATTATGGGTGATCTTTAATATCTCACTTTGACGAGACTAGATATCTACTTTGCTATTAAAAGAGTCTATCAGTTTATGCATACTTCTATAGATTCTCATTGGGGTGCCGTTAAACGCATTCTGCGTTATCTACAAGGGACAACATCCTATGATGCATGAGTAGTACTTAAAAGTGCATTTTTATCAAGGTTTTATATGATCATTTTGCACTTAAAGTATCAATAACTCCTTAACTAAAGCATGTTTTATAATAACATATCTAATAATATAAGATCCCTTTAATTTGTGGTAAATATTCATTTTAAATGTAGGCTGATACAACCAAAAGATTGATGTCTTCTCCCAAGTGTAGGAGTGTCAAAGTAATAAATAACCCGGTAAGACCGGGGTCGAACCACAGAGAGGTTACTTGTATAAATTATAGATAACAATAATACAACAACAATAACAACAACAATACTAGTAGTAGTAGTAGTAGTAGTAGTAGTAATAATAAAAAAGAAGAAGAAGAATAAGAAGAAGAAGAAATTGATGAGAACTTTGAGATGGAAGATCATTGTAAGGGTTAAACAATGATACCAACAAGGTTAGATGAGCCGCTAATGGTATGTTTCAATTAGAAACCACACACAAAGGAGGTTCCAATCATATTATAAATTGTTAACATGAGTACATTAGTTATCTTATTCGATTAATGCTAATACTTGTAAATCTTGTCAAGTATTCATGATTATAACTTATGTTAACAACAAATCAAGTTCCTTTCATAACTCAGGTGTCGGTTGTACCATACAGTATGGGCTATGAAAGTGCCAAGCATTTGTTGTACCGAGTGTTATATAACATAAATCTAGATTAGTCATTTAACAAGTGATTAGTACTTAAAAGTGCATTTTTTTATTAAGGTTTTATGTCATCATTTTGCACTTGAAGTATCAATAACTCCTTAACTAAAGCATGTTTTATAATAATATATCTAATAATATAAGATACCTTTAATTTGTGGTAAATGTTCATTTTAAATGCAGGCCTATCATATAAATGAAAGGATTGATTGATGAATTTAAGAATTGAAATTGAAAGGACAAAGAGATGGCCGAACTTAGAAAAGAGATGTCGGTGCAATCCAAACCGGAACACTGTTTGGTAATTGGGTCATACTTGGAGCTGTAGATCTTAGATTTAGGTCTACTTTATATGGATGGAAAGGTAAGACATAGGCCTACAACTTTCATATGGAGCCCAAGACCTAATGATGCACTTTGGGCTTATCGAACTGCTTATAAAACATCATTAGGTATGTCACCTTATAGACTAGTCTATGGAAAACCTTGTCACTTACTTGTGAAACTTGAACATAAAGCTTATTAGGCTATTAAAGCTTTCAATTCAAATCTTAATGATGTTAGTCAGCTACAGAAATTACAAATAAATGAGCTTAAGAAAATAAGAAATGATGCATATGAAAATTCAAGAATTTATAAAGCAAGAATCAAATAGTTTCATGACAAGAAAATACTGACAAAAACATTCAATGTTGGTCAAAAAGTCTTGCTTTATAATTCTTGACTTCATTTATTTCCTGGAAAACTAAGATCAAGATGGAGCGATCCTTTTATTGTGAAATATTTATATAAATATGGGGCCTATGATATTGAGAATCCAAAGAATGGTAATGTTTTCAAGGTAAAAGGACATCGTTTGAAAGCTTACTTTGACAATTTTTCAATTGAAAAACTAAGACCAAGATGGAGCGGTCGTTTTATTGTGAAACATGTGTATAAATATGGGGCCTGTAATATTGAGAATCCAAAGAATGGTAATGTTTTCAAGATAAATGGACATCGTTTGAAAACTTACTTTGACAATTTTTCAATTGAAAATGACTCTATTGAATTAGGTGATCCTTTATATAAAGATTGATAGTTTTTTTCTCACATTGATTTTATGTTTCCTTTTGGTGTGACCTTTGTTTTGCTAGTTCTTTTTCCACCCTGGTCAAATGGCGAATAACGATACTCTGTGACTTAAGTTAGTTCTTTCAGTTTCCTATAATAACAGATATCTGTGTATATATTTGTTCAATTCTTTGCTCTTTCTCCCTTCTTTACATCTCTTCTCATTTGAAAATGGACACCACTCTTGAAAAATTGAAAAAGTATTTTCCTGCTCTGTCTTAGAATGCAATTACAGAATTTTACCATGTTAGATATGCAAGATTGAGATTGTTAATGAACCATGGAATTCCTAAAGATATTCATTGGCTAATTGAAGCAAAGGTCTGATTATCAGATGAGTCCTCCAATTCTTTCATTTCATACATGCTTGGAACAGGTAAAAGCACTTTTGCAAAGAAATGTCGTGCAAAACAACTGCAAGTTTGTCACATATGTACCAGATAGACTTGTAATGCAAAACATTGTTCTTTAGGAATGATATTTGTAAATCGTGAAAATAAAATAAAGTTCATTAAGGATGGCCTGAGTAAGGAGTCTTCAGATAATCTTTTATTAACTCTTAAGACGCATCCTAGTGGAGATGTGCATCGTGCAATTCATGATTCATGGCCCTATTTTATAAAGAACATGCTTGACTTAGTCTTGGGAATCTGACTAAAAAAAACCTTGTTTGCCAGTTTTTAAGAAAACTGGATGGGAAGTCTATCCCCGACCCATAAAGGGCGTTTAAGCCGTTCTTAAATGTAAAACTAAGGAAAGATGTGAGCTACAATCATAACTACTTATACATACACATGTTAACTATTTAGACATACACATGTTTTAAAAGAGAGAGAGAGAGAGAGAGAGAGAGACTCCAATTGGCCTACATATAGGTGGTATGATTGCATTTTCACTTTCTCATCTATAAATTCTTCTCTTCCTTCCCTTCATTTCTACTCAACCCACACATTCCACATATATCAAAATGTATAGAAATGGCAAATTCCTTAAGTCATCAAATATGAAATATTTGTGTTTTTGGTGGATCTAGTCTTGGGAAAGAAAGGGAGTTTTTAGAATCAACAAATCATCTTGGTTAAGTATTAGCTACAAGAAAGATTCATTTGGTGTATGGAGGAGGCAGGCAGCCTTAGGTTGATAGGGGGTGTCAATAACTGTATTTTTAGGAGGTAGTCAAGTTTTGGGGGTTGTCCCTAAAGCTTTAGCACAAGGGGACATTATTAGAAACACAATTGGAGAAAAACTACATGTCTCCACAATGTTTGATCAAATGAATACAATGTTTAAACATGGTGATACCTTTATTGCCTTGTCAAGTGGTCTAGGCATATTGGAAGAGATCTTTCATATTTTTTCTTGGGCCCAACTTCACATTCACCATAAACTTATCGGTTGTTAAATCTTAATGGTTATTATGATAAGTTGTTGTCTTTTCTTGATCATGTTGTGGAACAGGAATTCCTAACATCTTTAGCACTATAAATCATAATCTCTACTGCTACTGCTGAACAATTGATTGACCAGCTACAATCTTTCACTCCTATAATTGATCCCTCCATGAGTCGCATAAATTGGTCAACTAAGGACAGCTATAAAAAGCTTAGATTGGATTTGAGCCTTCATTTGTGAAACATTGTGTTTTATTATTTTGTTTTGTTATTTCTTATATTTATTTAAGTTTGTTTCACGTTTGTTAGTGTTCGTTTTTTCATGTGATATCTTTTATACTCTATCTTTCTACCTTAGAACATTGAGGACAATGTTTCGTTTTGGTTGGGGGGAAAGGGTAGCAGTTGATACTTACAAAAAAAAAAATTACTAGCTGCGTTTTCTATTTGCAAAACCCTTGTTATTGAGATGGCAGAGTCAAGGAGTTTTTTTGTTAAAGTGGCTCTTGGGACGCATCTTAGTAAACATTCTTAACAAGGTCTATTATAATACTTCTTAAAATATTCAGGTTTACAAACTCTCGCATTATTATCTATTACTTTTGCCTATATACTCATTTAACAAGTATTTTTAAGCCTTTATTTTCACACACACACTTTAACATATAATTGTGGGTTGCATATTGGATTATTATATTATTTATGTTCTTTTGTTAAAGGTAACTAAAGGAAAGGGATAGTATATAATTTGTAAAAAACAAAAAAAAAACAAAAAAAGAAATAAAAATAATGATAATAAATGTAATTAAAAAAAAACATAGATAAGTTTGGTTTCGTAGCCTCCCTAACCTAAGCAATTAAGCCTGAATGGGTGTTTTAACACCTAATACCCTAAAGTCAACTGACTTGGAAGCTATTGGTCCAACACTTGTTACATGGGTTGAGGAGAAAAGCTTAAGAAAATCAAACATTGCTCTATCTACGTATCAGTATCTGCAACCTGAGTTATTAAGCTCGAAGGTATCTCAACACCTAATTCCCTAAGACCAACTAGTCTGGGAGTCATTAGCTGAAAGCTTATTATATGGGTTAAAGATACATTGTGTTTTAAGTTATATGTATATATATAAAAAAAAAATCTCAACCCAAGAAAGTTAACCTTAACCATTAGAACATAATATTATTTTCTTCTAATAAAAGCTCTATCATCTATGTTTTCATACATTGAGCACATAAAAAGGTTTATCAATATCTTGTTTCAACACTATGAAGCAGATATATATAAATTTAATGAGAGTTTGTTTACTTGGATAGAGTAATGGAAGTTAAATGATGAATGCCTTGCTTTGGGGAACTTGCAAATTGTTTTTCTATTTTAATGCTTTGATTACTAGGGACTAATAATAAGCTGATTAGGGGGTGTGATTAGTACTTAAAACTGCATTTTTATCAAGGTTTTATATCATCATTTTGCACTTGAAGTATCAATAACTCCTTAACTAGAGCATGTTTTATAATAACAAGTCTGATAATCTAAGATACCTTTAATTTATGGTAAATGCTCATTTTAAATGCAGGTATTCTCACAATTCAAATGATTGATTGTTGTGATTAACTATTGGAAATCAAAGGATAGAGAAAAGGCTAAGTGATTAGTACTTAAAAGTATATTTTTTATCAATGTTTTATGTCATCATTTTACACTTAAAGTATCAATAACTCCTTAACTAAAACATGTTTTATAATAATATATCTAATAATATAAGATACCTTTAATTTATGGTAAATGTTCATTTCAAATTCAGGCCTATCACATAAATGAAAGGATTGATTGATGAATTTAAGAACTGAAATTGAATGGACAAAGAGATGACCAAACTTAAAAAAGAAATGTCGATGCAATCCAAACCGGAACACTATTCGGTAATTGGGTCATATTTGGAGCTATAGATCTCATATTTAGGTCTACTTTATATGGATGGAAAGGTAAGACATAGGCCTACAACTTTTATATGGAACCCAAGATCTAAAAGGGCCATTTTCAAGTCCAAATTGTAGCAACAACAAAGATGTTTGAATCTGTCTTCTAGAACAAGCACTGTTCAATGTTTGGACCATATCTATAGTTCTAGAATTCTAAATGAGCTAACGTTTTTACACAAGAAAGATGAGACAATTTCCTAAAACTTTCATTTTTTAAATGGCTCCAATTTTAATGTTATCAATGACAATTTTGGTAGACAAGAAAAGATAAGGATTGTCACCAAGTCAATAGTTGGTCACCCACTCATCAATTAGTCATCAAATCAATAGTTTCTAATTTTGGCCTATAAAAGGAGGCATTTGCCATGCATTTAGGCATTTTGGTTTCCAGATCAAGATCATGCTCTTGCTTTCTCTCTTTATATTTTTTGTAATGTGTATACTTTGCTTTCATTAATATCAAGTTTATACCTTTCATTTCCTTTCATTTACTTAGTTAACTTTTATCTTATTTATGTTCTTATTTTGTTTATTTATTTTTCTTCTTTCATTATGTTTAGCTAAGTTTATTATGTCAAGATGAAAAGGTTACACTAATGGTGTAAGAATAAGTATAATGTAAACTCAATATGGACTTTAATGTTTGATACTAACATGTTTTGTATTTCTTATCTTGTTCACTCTTTAATACTTTGCTTGTTAAATGACTAATTGATTAGTACTTAAAAGTGCATTCTCATTAAGGATTTATGTCATCATATTGCACCTAAAGTATTATTAAATTCCCTAACAAAAGCATGTTTTATATTAGCAAGTCTAAAAATATAATATACCTTTAATTCATGGTAAATGTTCATCCTAAATGCAGGTCTATCACATAAATAAAAGGATTGATTGATGAGTTTAAGGATTGAAATTGAAAGGATAAAAAGAAGGCCAAACTTAGCAAAGTGTTGCTGGTGCATTCCAAACTCGAACACCGTTCAGTAATTTGATCATATCTGGAGCTGTAGATATCAGATTTAGGTCCATTTTATATCGATGGAAAGGTAAGACATAGACCTACAACTTTCATATGAAGTCAGACTCAGTTCTGCCGTTTTCAAGCCCAAATCTTAGCAACAACGAAGACGTCGGAAGCTGTCCTGCAGCTCAAGCACTATTCGGTTTTTGGCTCATATCTTGAGTTCTAGAAGTCCAAATGAGCTCTGGTTTTTTTTTTTTATGGAAAGCTGAGACAATTGCCCACAGATTCCACAATTCAGTTGGCTATAATTCTGATGTGAGCAATGACGTTTTGGCCAGCCAACAATATCAAAAATCAGCCCACAATATCAAAAAAACCAGCAGCCATTAATGTCAAAAACCAGCCACCAAATCAATGGATGCCCACCAATTCTTCAATCAATCAATAGTTCTGAAACTTAGCCTATAAAAGGAGGCATTGTCCATGTATTTATTCATATTAATTTTCAGATCAAAGTTATCTTCTTGCTTTCTCTCTACATCTTTGTAATGTTCAAGTTTTCTTTTATGCTATAGTAATCTCTTGTTTATGCTCTTTCATTTCCTTTCCTATACTTAGTTAGCTTATATTATGTTTATGTTCTTATATTGTTTATTTGTGTTTTTCTGCTTCTTAATGTTTAGCTAAGTTAATTATGTCAAGGTGAAAAGGTTTCTCTAATGGTGTTAGAATAAGTATAATATAAACTCAACATGAGCTTTAAATGTTTATATCCAAGAAAGATTGTTATTAACATGTTTTATCTTTTTATCTTACTAATTCTTAATACCTTGCTTATTAAATGTTTAATTTAGATTTGTGTTGTATAATATTTGGTACATCAAATGCTTGATCTTTCATAGTTTTCGGCCGAAATCGTTATTATGATAGGAACTTGATTTGTTGTTAACATAAACTAGCAACATGAATGCTTGATGATATTTATAAGTATGGTATTACTTATATAAGATAATTAATATGATCATGTTAGTAATTTATAATGAGCTAATAATGAGAAATCATCCGATTAGAACCTCCTTTGTGTGTGGTTTCTAGTTGAGTAATAAAAAGAGTTTATATTATATTTATTTGAAATACCATTAGTGAATCCTATAACCTTGACATATGTTTTGTTATTGTTTAATCATTACATCAATATCACATCCCAAAACTTTCTTCAACTCCTTTTCTGTTATTATTCTCTTTAAATCTTTTTCTTTATTTGTAATTTATATAATTCACCTCCCTGTGGTTCGACCCCGGTCTTGCCGGGTTATTTTACTTTGACACTCCTGCACTTGGGATAAGACATCAACTCTTTGATCGTGTCAAGTTTTTGGCGCCGTTGCCGGGGAGGTAAGTTATTGTATAAATTAAATATTTTATTTTATTTTATTTTCACTTTTATTTGTTTTTCTAATTGTTGTTTCTTTTTCTTTTTCTTTTTTTCTTTTCTTTTCTTTTGTATTTGCATGAGAGTTTGGACACGTACATTAAGTGGTAGACTTTCTAGAAAATCATCATTTTCTTCAAAAAAACATGGCCGAAGAAGATAATCAATCAATTCATAATGAGAATAATGAGAATAATCGTGTTAGAACACTTAGAGATCATATGAATCCAACAAGAACAAGTGCACCATCATGTATTGTTTTTCCTCCTGATGCATCTCATTTTAATTTTAAGCCAGGTATTATTCAACTTTTACCCACTTTTCATGGCTTAGAATTAGAAAATCCATACTTGCACTTAAGAGAATTTGAAGAAGTTTGTAACACTTATAATGACATAAATTATAGCATGAACACCATCAGATTAAAGCTTTTTCCTTTTTCGTTAAAAGATAAAGCTAAAACATGGCTACAAAATATTAGGTCAGGATCCATTCATGCTTGGGATGAAATGCAACAACAGTTTTTAAAGAAATTTTTTCCTTCTCATAGAACAAACTCTTTCAAAAGACAAATCACCACTTTTACTCAAAAACCAGGAGAAACATTTTACAAATGTTGGGATAGATATAAAGACTTGCTT